>NC_056522.1:88200872-88367064 GCF_019175285.1 Sceloporus undulatus
GCAAGGAAAGTGCAGAATATCCATGAATGAGAGAATGTGACTTACCCAGTGTCATCCTGTGGAGTTAGATGGCTGAGCTGGGATTACACTCTAGCCTCCCAGTTCACCACAGAAATTCACTGGCTGACCTTGGTCAAGTCACAGGCTCTCAGCTTCAACTCCAACTCCTAGGTATTCCTTCATGGTAGAAGAGGGGGGTGGGGTTGGATGACCCCTGGCAATCCCTTTGAATGCTAGGTTTTATCCATGGCAGAATTCCTGCCATTGCACCCCACTCCGCTCCTTTTTGAGGATTCCTGCTTGGCAGAAGAGCATTGCCATTTGACACACCACCCTCTCCTTCTCATCTGTGAGGGTCACACTGTCTCAGCATCAGGGGCAGCCCATGGCAAAACTCCTCTTTATGCCAAGAAAACCCTTGGTTTGTCCCATCTTCCAGTGCCATCCTGATGTTGAACAGGGGTCAGACTACATGTCCTCTAGGATCCCATGTATTCCTATGTATTACTTCATAGCAGAAGGGAGTTGGACTGGATGGTCCTTGAGGGTCCCCTCAACTCAATGTTAATTTCTTGTTGGGGCTTCAATCACAGTTTATTTGTTGAGCCTGGGCTTCTTTTTCCCTTTTGTGTGTGTGCCTTCAGGGTTTTTTTTAAGCATAGGAATGTTCTTTAAACATCTGCCAAACTTCCATTTGACATGGTAATTGAGTTTGAAATGCAAAGTAATTAGCGTAATTATTCGACTTGTCTTTTATTGTCATTCGAGAAATCTGTGAAAAATATTTCGCTAAGCTGCTGAAAGGGAGAGAAGAAATCACCCTTTGAAAGTGGGACTTGTGGAAGGAATATTTTCTAAAAAAATTCTCATCAAGTTCTCAATGAACGAGAAGAAAAACATCGGTTTCTCAAATCACTAACTGAAAACTGGGTTTAGCTCTGAAATTCACTGGATGACATTGTGCCTGACAATAATGTTTAGCTTAGGATGACTTACAGGGTAAAGCTGCACCTTACCCAAAACATTTCAGAGATAATATAGTTGGTTAATTAAAATCTAATACTGTACAACTATCAGTGTGCCTGGCTATGTTGATGCAAAATGTAAAATGTTTTATATGAGGAACTGAGCTAACTCTCACCTCAATTCCCCAAACATGAGTTTCAGGGTTGCCTAAGCTGTGTAGAATCACATAGCAGAACTCTGTTCCTTGACTGCATGGAACAGGAATGTATCCATATCTGAAGGGAAGAGACTTTATGACTGGAAATGGAGAACAGAAATGTTATTGTTGCTTTCTTTTACTGCCTTTCTTCTTGGTTACTTTTCTGCCTTTTTTGATTGGTAGGTTGGGATGGGGGGTCGGTTCTAAACTTTCCTTCAACATAGATCCTCTTGCTATGAGAACCCAAACAAACAAGATGCAGACCTGTGACTTCAAAATAATCATTTCTCTTCTCTTGCTTTATTTTACCTAATGAAGAAGCCAATGGGCTTCAAAAAATCAACGTAATAAAATCTGTGCCTTTTGCTTGGCCTAATAAACGTATAGCCAAAATGTGTACTTTGGCTCTTAGGTAGCGTTTCATTATGCCTTTTCACAAAGTCAGTTCAATTGAACCAGTATGTTTCCCTGCAGGGAAATATTTGTAGTTGTTCTTCTTTGGAAATTCATTAGCTTCTCTTCTTCTTCACCTTCAGACAAGAGAACAAATTAATTGGGGGGGGGGGGGTTCTGGAAAGAATGCAATGTGATATAGGTTGCCCTGATCCATTTTTCTTGGTACATGTAATCCCCTCTTGTATAGAATTTTGAGAATCTCCTCTTCCTCCTGAGATTATGCCATTAGATCTAAAAAACTCCAGTATTAATTGGAGGCTCGGATTTGCTCAGATACGAGTTCAAATGTTGTATCCCACCCAAACTGAATGGTTGCCTAGTAACAGCTTTTAAAGAGTGTTATTTGCTCTCTCAGCGACAAGCTGTTATTTCTCCCATCCTTAAAACAAAAATGTAAAGAAGGAGTAGAACTAACAAATGAGAATCTAGTAATTACTGCACCAAATAATAGTGTAAATAGTCCCATTTACTTGAACACTATGGTGACATATGATGTCTTCCTGATAGCCCACCAAATGGCTTCTTGGGAGAGAATTAGCCTGAATCATCATAGACATCAGAAATAAAGCTTAGTGAAGAAACCTAGCTGAAGAAACCTCAGGAAGTAAGAATTACATGGAAAACATCTAAATGAATCTCTAGAATTGCTGCCCTCAGATAAGTCAATGGTAGATCCAGGTGGGTGATGAATGCATGTGTCTCTCTTTGTGTCCCAAAACAATTATGCTACCTTGCAAAATATTTTGCCTTATCTATCAGAGAACTCTGATGTCCCAACAAACTTCAAATCCCATAACCCCATAGCACTGAACCATGGCAGTTAAACCAATGTCAAACTGCTTTATTTCTGCAGTGCAGATGTAGCCAAGATCTCAAGCCTTGATATTAATTTTTTGTCTTGCAAGCTTAATTTGCACTGGATTTTTCCTGTAAGCAGTAACATGAGTCCATGCTAAAGGAAAGCAGCAGAATGGTTTCATGGCATGTGTGAAAGGTGGTGGTGGTGGATTTAGGGAATAAGATGTGTTTTTTTCTCTCTGATAAAAACTACAGATAATGCAAGTTTCCATATGTGAAGCCTTAGATTATTTGACTTGGGTTAGTTAATCATCCTTTTGTACACACCAAAATGTTAAAAGAAAGGAACCTGTTAGCTGTTAGCTGTTCTTTCAATATGAAGAACGTTAATTTGAATTCATATTCACTATTGTAAGGAGAAAAATGGGTGGTAGCAGTTCTGTTTAATTCATAAGGAAGAAGAGATTGTGATCATGCAGACTATTCATTTCTCTTCCTTTCCAAACAAAGTGTTGAGCATTCTTTGAGGCAGGAGCAGCAACGTCAGCCTCTTCACAGAAAGACAACACTTCCTGTGGCAGGAGGATCACCATCAAAAGAGAGCAAGATCAGAAAACAAACATGGAGGCAGGTGTTTCAGACCATTTCACAATACACTTTCTACAGGAATCTGTTGTTGCATAATGTTCTGGGGCCAGTCTGTCACAAAACAGAGAGAACCAGTGTGATGTAGTAATCTGAATAATGAACTAGCAGCTTTTCCACATTGCAGAGATAAAGCAGTTTGATACCACTTTAACTGTCATGGCACCTTCCTGTGCAATCCTAGGATTTGTAATTTGGTGAGATATTCAGCCTGGTCTGTCAGAAAGCTGTGATGCCTCATCAAACCAAATCTCAGCATTCTATAGAATAAGTCATGGCAGTCAAAGTGGTGTCATACTGCTTTATTTTCACAGTGCGGGTAAACCCTAGGTCTCTTTCACTCCCTGCTCAGCCAGGGAAACCCACTGGGTGACCTTGGGTAAGTCACAATCTCCGATTTTCAGAGAAATGTGATGGCAAACATCATCTGAATAAATATTAGCAGGAAAATCTGCATGACAAGTTTGCTTTACAGTCAACATAAGCCAGAAATGACTTGAAAGCTGCTCCAGAGACTAAAATATAAACCAATGCATTCAAATTAGAGAAAGGGGATTCTACCTAAACATTACAAAGAGCTTATTTACTGTCAGGGCTGTTTACCAGTGGAGTCAACTGCCTGAGAAGGTGGAGATCTCTCTCTCTCTCTCTCTCTCTCTCTCTCTCTCTTGTTGCTTTTAAGCAGAGGCTGCATAGGTATCTTTCAGTATTGCTTTAGTTGGTATTCATGCATGGCAAGGGGTTGGATCAATGGTCCTTGTGGTCTTTTCCAGTCTAAGAGATTTATGCATTGGTTATTAAATTGATTTACTTCTCTCAGGTTTAAAGATGAATTCGGGCAACATACTCATCTTATCAGATTTTTTTGCCACCGAATCTGCTGCCCAAATATAGCCTGGATCCATCCCCGCTTCCAGAGCCACTCCACCAGCCATTTTCTTAAGTCAGAAAACAGCTGGATCCGAAAAGAGCCAGGAAGACCGGCTCTGGAAGTGGGGATAGACGAGGGCAGTTTTGGCAGCAAAAAAAAACATCTGATAAGATCAGAATGCCATCCAAATTCAGCTTTAAACTAGATAGAGGTAAATTGATTTAATAACCAATGTGATAAGCCTCTAAGATTCTGTGATTCTATGACTGAAACACACACGATCACAAAAGGAGGAAAGAGAGGTACCTTCCCAATGGGAAGTTCATTCTCCTCTTTTTTCTGCAAGCTCATGTGTTAAAGATAAGATTCTTAGCCCAAGATGGACTCTTAGGAACAAAAATAATTGAAGGGATTTTCACACTGAACTGCACTTCTAGTATCCAGGTATTCTGCTTAAACACCTGTTTGGACTGAATCTAGCACAAGCCAAAGCAAGGCATAAATTAATTTGAAAAGTATAATTTATTAAATCAGTTTCTAATCTGCTTTTCAAATTAAAACTTTTTGCCAAGCAGACTGCATCATACTTCAGACTACAAAAGAATCAAAACCTGTAGACAGTATTTGATATATAAATATGTAACGTGATAGTAAAATAGCTGCAACAAATAAATCCCGATTTCAAAGCACAGTATCCTCAAATTCATGAAGAATGCTTCTGATGGGGCTTTTATTGTGCTGTTACCCAAAGAATTATATGTGAGGTTTCATTTTCAGACATCCCCTTGAATTTTATATGTTTTCTCAGGGCTTCTTCCAATTGTTTTGTTATCACAGAATATCTGTTAGAGAAAGAAATGTGGAACAAGCTGATTGCTAGTGCGAGGAGCCCTCTATCTGAAAGGCTTGTAAGAATAGAATAAATGAATCTTCCAAGGCTTCCAAAAGGCCAACAAAGAGGGCCACATAAACTTGCCAAGAAAAGACATTCTCCCCGAGAGGTGTAGCTTTTGGGGGGGGGGGATTAAAGCATTGCCCCCAATAATAATTCTGCTACCTCCAAATGAATGCTTTCCTTTAGTCACCCAATAAGCATTGTGCTTCCCGGGAAAAAAAAAGTTTTCCTTCAGTCCAGAAATTTCTACCACTTCAATAACTTCAGTTGAGCAATTAAAGATACAGTTTAGGCATCCAAAGAAAAAGGCCAAAGTTACCAAGGGATTGTACATTTAATAAACAGATTTAACTAGTCAAGAGCTTATTTTAAATATATCCATGGCTTTGTTTGGAGTTGTCATTCTCCAAACACAGCAAAAACCCATTGCTGCACCCTGTTCTGTTACCAGTCAGGAAAGTGTGTGTAAAAAGGTTATTTTAATTTAGAAATCCAAACATCACCATTTTATTTCCCATCTTTGCCCCAAGCATGACTGGGGATGTTGCTGCATTAGAATATTCTGCATAGATATAAGTCTCATTAAATTAATTATGTGCAATTACTATATTGTAAATATTAGGCTGCCAGTTTTATTTTAGAGCTACACTGTTCTTTCCTTCAAAATAATGACCTGGAGGTTTATTTATTCAGATTTACTGGCAGCCATTTCAGACGACACAATGCAGATTGATGTCAGTTACAGACTAATTTCGCCAACTCTCTCCATTGTATACTGCTTTATTTTAAAAAGTTTTGACTATTGTTTTTCCTTCCTTTACAAGTGCAGCTCATATTTTGACAAGTGATGCCTAAGGCTTTTTTTACCCATGACAAAGTATTAAGTAGGATTGGAAAGGGATGTTTTTTTTCTTATTTTATAACTAGCAATTAAATTAAAGCCATGTGGAGGGAGGAGGTGGAGACTAGTATGTGTTTTGTCTCTTACTAGCATGCCATCAAGAGTGGTCCAACTACTGTTGCTATGGAAATGCCCCCAGCTTTCACACAACCAAGTTTTAAAGATTGATGGATTCTGATGCTTTTAATTCCATGATGAATACACCAAAACATCATTTTTGCTCAATTTTATATAAGTAAAATACTTGTTAATGATATTTCTAGCCTTATCATCTCTATTTTAAAATATTATCCAACATCCTGAAGTGGGAGATGTACCTCCAGAATGTATTTATTTATTTGTATTAAAATATTTATGTCTTGCTCTTTATAAGAAGATCTCAGGGTAACTCACAATAAAATCAAACAATAAATACATTAAATAAATAGGTTATATAACTGAAATTTGTTTTAACTGGTTTTAAACTGTCTGTTTTAATATGGGAAAGTATTTATTGTATTTTTAATCTTTTAAACATTTGTAATTAAGTTTAGAAGATTAAAAATATATTCAGTAATTTTCCAGATTGAAACAGACAGCTTAAAACCAGTTAAAACAATTTTAGTTATATAAACTATAAAATGTGTACAGCCTGGATAAAATCGGTTTGGCCAGAAGGATTTACTGAAAAGCCAGGTTTTAACTTAGTGTTGAATAATTTGAATGTTGGCACCAATTGGGCCTCCACAGGGAAGGAATTCCATAACCAGG
Source organism: Sceloporus undulatus (assembly GCF_019175285.1). Taxonomy (NCBI): domain Eukaryota; kingdom Metazoa; phylum Chordata; class Lepidosauria; order Squamata; family Phrynosomatidae; genus Sceloporus; species Sceloporus undulatus. The sequence continues at coordinate 88,207,354 of NC_056522.1, forward strand.
GTGCCACTGCAGAAAAGGCCCTCTTCCATGTATTCCCACAAAGTATTTCCCTTACTAATGGAACACAGAGGAGGGCCCTTCCAATGAATCTCAATTCTCAGGCAGTCATATATAGAGCCCCCTGAAATAACAAGGGCCCAAGGCATTTAGGGATTTAAATATTATTGCCAGCACCTTGAATTCAAAATGGAAACATATTGGCTGCCAGTGCAATTCCTTCACACTACACACATGTTTCTTCAAGAAGAGTGCAACCTCATCCAAGGCAGGCAACCTACCCAATTGCCATATCTGAGAACCACCAGTCCACAGAGCCTACATCATATCTGGATTCAGCTTCAGTTTATTCGCCCTCATCAAGCCCATTAAAGCATTCAAGCACTGCTATTAGCACCTCCACATTCCCAACCAACTTCAAGGAGAAGTAGGCATACTGAGTGTCATCAGCCTACTGATGGCACACAATCCCAGTCCCCTCTCCTAGTCACCTCTCCCAGCATATAGATGTTAAGCAGCATTGGGGAACAAGACTGAACCCTGTGGCACCCTACATCATGATCGCCATGGGGTTGAGGAGTTCCCTAATGCCACTCTCTGGAACTGACCTTGCAGATAGGAGTAGAACTACTGTAAAACAATGCTTCTTACTCCAATCCTCCAGAGCTGCTCTACTAAGATACCAGGCTCAATGGCTGCTGAGAGATCCAGGAGGATCAACAGGATAGCACACTCCCATATTTATTTATTTATTCATTTATTGTATTTATATCCTGCCCTTCTCCCAAAATGGGATTCAAAATCTCTTTCCCCCCAGAGGAGGCTGTCATTCAGAAAAAACTAAGACTGTCTCAGTATTATACTCTGGCCTGAAACCAGAATGAAATGAGTCAAGACAATCTGTTTCTTTCAAGAACAACTGAAGCTGCCCAGGCACCACATGTTCAAGCATCTTGCCCAGATACTGGATATTTGTTTTAGAACAGTAGTTCTGACATACCTCTAGTGAGGTCCTCTTCAAGAGGGAGTTCAGTATAGCTTCCTTCAAGATAGCAGGCACCTTCCCCTGATATAGTGAGGCATTTACAACCCCTTGGACCCATCCAATCAACCCACATCTCCTAGATCTTAAGAGCCAAACTGGGCAAAGGTCAAGTCTACATGTGGTGGCACAGACTAATTCCAGTGTCTTGTCCACATCATCAGGCTGCAACAACTGAAACTGATCCCAAGAAAACTGACCAGGTGGCACAGTGGACTCTGCAATAATGGTGACATCAAGTTCTGAATGCATAGGAACAATTTTCTCCTCAAAATACCTGGCAAATTTATCACAGAAGGTAACTGAAATTTCTAATTCTGGCCTCTCTGAGCCTAACCCAAATGGTCGTTTCACCACTCAGAAAAAGTCTGCTGGACAGTGTGCTGAAAACAGAATAGAAGAGGCACCGTAAGTTCTCTCCCCCCCACCCCCCCCACACCCCTTCGCTGCCACAAAGTATGCATAATGAAAGGTCTATGCCAATTTTTGGTGATAACTGCTCCATGACCTATGCCGCTTGCACTCTAGTTATGATATCTCCTAACGCAAAATCTATCTGTTCAGAGTGGGGGAGTACCAAACACAGGCTATTTCCCTTTAGCTCAACACACTGTGGCACATGTCCTGAGGACCCTTTCATGGTTCCCCAAAGTGTCTGAACATCCAGCTTAAAGAAAATAGCTGGAAACATTTCAGCTGCTCCCTTTCTCAAATGATCCTGAAATAGCCATCTTGGAAACACTGCCATACAGAAAAGGTTTCTTGGGCTGAAGTGAAGAGGTGATGGTTGGTTGTTGTGCAGCTGGAACAGAGTTCCAACCTCCCACAGTGATAAAAAAAAGGAAATTTTGATGGTTTAAATTAGACTTAGACCATTGTAACTCACTAAAGACTCAGTGTGATGTAGTGCTTTGAGTGTTGGACTTGTCAACACCAGTGGTGAACTCTAGGAGACGAGGGTTACAATCGCTGCTCATATATGGAAACTGAATAGGTGACCTAGGGGAAATCTTCAAAATATTCAGCGAGACCAATTAAGATGACAATCAATAAGGACCCATCCATCACATCTTTTTCATAAATTACTACTAACACAGAATAAAATTAAATCAGAGGAGATAATTAACTATATAACTCCAATGACTTCAAATACTTCTTTCTCCTACACAGTGTGATTGGAAATTGCTGGTGAGATTCTTACTGCTGACTACATGATTGAACGGTCAGAGAACAAAGTGTAGCTTCTCTATCTCCCTTCAGTATCACTCCACCTTGATGTTTTCCTTGCATGGTAACATTGAAGATACACTGTCTGTGGGATTTTTTCCTTTTAAAAAAAAATTCATACTCCTTGATATGTTCAAAGTTCCTCAGGCTGTACCATTCCACTTATTAATGGAACTGGGCCAATCCAAACTGATCCAGTGCTCATACAGGTTCATCTGATTCAGCTGCTACCCCCACACATGTTGCAGTTTGTTGAAATCCTTCTGTGGTAGCCAGAACTGGACACAATATTACAAGAGAGGTTTCACCAAAATGGAATAGAATGATTCCACTATTCCATGCCTTTTAGATACTGCATCTTTGTTCATGTAGTGCAAAATTTCAGTTGATTTTTAAGGTTCTATTTTCTACTGTGTATTCATGTTTAGTTTGAATTTCTTTTCACATGCACTGCTTTTAAGTCTCATGTGCTGCATTTGTGCATCTCATTTAACAACATCAACATTCATGTTCTTACACATATAGGTGACGCAACCTGAATTTAATACATGGAGGTCAGGAATGAGAAGGGTGTCCTTAATTCCCTTCTCTTCCATCTATCCAACATAATGGACAGTACCCTATTAATCACACACACACACACACACACCCCGTATATATTTACCTATAAGCCGACCTCATGTATAAGTGGAGGACAGGTTTGGAGCAAAAATTATGGATCTTGATATGACCCGTGCATAAGTTGGTAAAACCCAGGGGCAAGAAACAAAGGATCTGAAGGATGAAGCAAAGAACAATAATTCCAAAGAACTTTCAAAATTCCAGCAGGCCTAACGGTTTCTGCTCACACTAAAGGCTGGATGGATGAGAGTGTAGCGAGGTGTGTGTGTGTCAATGCTTTCAGGAAAGATTACACTTGCATTTCATCAGAGGTGTTTTATAATAAGAGTAATAGAGGGAATACAGACCAGCATTTTGTGCCAGCCTGTGGGCAGAGTCACAGCATAGTGTCCACATACTGGACGCTGTGACTCTGCCCCCATTGTGCCATGATGCCACAGGCCTTTCTACATGGCATGTGGCATCATGGCGTGACTGTTGTGCAGTCCCCAAAGGGTGTGTCATCATGCCACCCATCGTAGCTATGACACCCCTTCCAGGGAGCAAAAAAGAAACCCCTTTTGGGGGGTTCTTTTTTGCTCCCTGCAGAGGCTGCGGTGTGTGGTTGCCATGGCCTCAACCCGGGGCAAAAAGGGGTGGCGTCTCACCACCTCTCTGTACAGCCCCAGTGTACAGTACTTACGTTGACCCATGGATAAGTTGACTCAGGTTTTGGGGGTCAGTTTTTTAATAAAAATTTCTAGGAGCTGGGAAGGGCTCCTGCTGCTTACTGGTATGAATGGGCTGGCAATTCAGACAATGAAGACACAGTTGTTCTGGGCTCTTGAGAGGGGGAAAACGGGAAAGGAAGGGTGCACTCCCTTGTTTCTTTCCCTCTTCAAACAGGCCACCTGCTTCTTCATCATCTCAATTCCCTCTCTCATTACACCACCCTCCTAAAAAAAACCAAAACCTACTTTCCTTTAATTCCACATAGATTGTGTCTCTTTTCTTGTAGCATATTTGGTAACTTCTCCCTCCTCCGCCTCCTATTACTTTTTCCCCCCATAAGCAATATCTTCCCTATTAGGCATTTTTATACATCTTGAATAGAAAACCAACAGTGTTCACAAGAGAAAGGCCTTCACATTTGAACCTTCAAACAAATGGTTGTTATGGCAACGGAATGCATTTACTGCAAGAAGGAAGAGGTGGCAATGTGAGGATATGCTAAAAAAATACACATACACACACACACACACACACACACAAACCCACACCACCCTACACCTATATGTTTAAAACGCTATTGTTTGATATCCTCAGAAAGGCCTTAGGTATATAAACCCTCTTCAGACAAATGCCTTAGAAGTTAAAACTCTGTTGGAAAATGGTGCCTGTGAGCAGTAAAAGCTCCCTTCTTTCCCTTCAAAAATTTAAAAATAATTTCAAACTGCTTTATGCCCTAATAACACTGCCGGCATGCTTGAAAAGCAAGGCTGGGTATTATATTTTTCTCTGTCAACATGCCTCCCACAGAGCAGCCGGGCCTTTTGAATAACACTGATACTGAAACAGCAAGGTGTCAGAAATGGTCCTACTAACAATATAAACTTCTTAGATAGGAGGAGGGCAAGCAAATGTATACTTTAGCACACAGTTAGAAAGCAGAGCAGCAGCAGTAACTATACCAATAACTATTTGCCACAGCAGAATCAATTAATTGGACATAATTTTCTTTCTGCAGAAACTGGCACAGAGCATCACACAGAAGGCAGAAATTGGAAGGAAGCTGGTCAGTGGAATGGACTGCTCTCCCAGGAGGTTACCACTCCTCATGAACCACCTCTATACTACTGGGAAACTCTGAGGTTGAAGTAGTACAAAGCTAGGATTTACATCTTATTGCTCTTTCACATGTACCTGCAGATGAGGCCATTTATCTTAGGTCTCTTTCATTTTCTGAAACATCCTGAGAGAGCTGGAGCCAGATTTGATCCATGTTGGTAACGGCACCCCCTCCTCACCTCAATGGTGGTATGAATACCCTCCCCTAGCTTTAACCTAAGGGTGGAGATAGCTGCTGGAACTGAATGTTGCTTCTTATGCCTGCCAACTATTATTATTATTATTATTATTATTATTATTATTATTATTATTATTTAAATGCCATCCATGTACATGGTGCTTTACAAGCAACAGCATAATAAAACATCTATATGCTATTCAATAATATAAAATACTAAAATACAATATTAAAATACAATAAAAGCACACAGACAGATGTAATACGAAATAAATAATTGCTCTACAGAAAATGCCAAAATGTGGTCTTCTGGATGCTGTTCCCAGGATTCCTTACATTGGTTTTGCTGGGTAGGGCTTCCAGGAGCTAGACGCATAATGTGTAAGATTGCCTTATTCCACTTCCCCAAATCCATTCAATCTGTTGCACATATTTTTTTTTCAGCTTTGCATAATGTACTAATAAAGGATATTGTTTAATCTTGCCTGTTGCACAAAATAAATTAGTTGTCTTCTTTTTCTTCACTATGGCGTTTATCAGACGAGCTCTTAAAGAGGTACTATTCCAGTGTGACTCCTCTATCTGCCTCCTGTTGCATGCTGGGATTGGCAGTTTTAAGGAGGGGTATTTAGAATTCTCAGGCAGAGAAGTTCAGCTCCTTAAAACTGCCAATCCCAGCATGCAACAGGAGGCTGCTAGAGGAGTCACACTGGAATAGTAGCTCTTTAAGACCATAGTGTCTCTGTCTTTCATAATTTACAAGCAATGACCTTGTCACAATGAAGTTAACAGATAAAGTGGAAGAAGGCATGTCATGTTATTGTTGATAGTTGCCTTAAACTATAATCTAGGCATTCAAACCTCTTTATTCATGAACAGAGAGAATTTTCTATCCACAATGCCTGTTCATCTAAGTAACATTAACTAAGTAGCTTAGAACTAAGCTCTTTGGGGTTCATGCAAGTGACATGGGGTCTGAATAACATAGGGCAAAACCCAAGGATATTCTGATATAAGTGAGGTATTTTGTCAGGAGAACAGGAAACTATTTTTGGCCTTTCTACAAATCAGTAGAACTCATTTCAGTTATATAATTAGTCTCTGATGTGTAAATTCTAAAATCACATTGTTACATTACTGGTTACACTAGTAAATGAAAATTATCTATTTGTATTTGAATCAAAGTCCTTTTTATCTTCCTAGGCCAGCCCAGCTCCTCAAAATTGCCCAAACACATGGCTCACACTAAGAATCAGTATCCCCTTTTTAACAGAAATAATTCTCAGATTGAGGTTCAAGAGAAGGCATGTTTCAGTTTATTTTAAACTGAACAGATTTACATGAAGGTGTAATTTGTGATTCCAATAGGGATCCAGGAAAGATGACAGAAAGGCTGTGTGTGTGCATATGTGTGTGTATGTGTGCTTTCAAGTCACCTATTTACTTATGATGACCCCATACATTTCATAGAATTTTCTGAGGCAAAGAATACTCAGACATGGTTTTGCCAGTTGCTTTCTGTGAAATATAGCTTACACCACCTAATATTCCTTGGTGCTTTCCCATCCAAGTACTAATCAGGGCTGATCCTGCTAAGCTTTCAAGATCAGATGGGAGCGGCATCCTTTTGGGTATTCAGAGAAAGGCTGGATCCATAAAATTCTTGCACCATCCTGTCTTATCTGAACAGAATGATGATTAAAGGGTAAGATCTGAACAACTTTCTAATAATATTTATTCTTGTAACGAACCTTAGCATTTAAACTTTAATGGGTGTGATATCACAAGGTTCAATATGAATGTCATGAAGCAAAGTTATAATGACCATCTATATCTTGGTCAAGTGAGGTAACAAAATAAATGCTCAAGATATTATACATCACAGCTCTACAGCTCTAATTGTTATATGAGAAAAGGAATTTCTAAAATTGATTTCAGTATTCATCCAAGGTGACAATTGGTTCACCTTAGGTCCTGTGAAAGATAGTGAGACTTTTCGGATTACAAGTGGCAGAATCTCTGGAGTTTATTGCTCAGCATTTTAAACACGGGATAAAGGTGGGGATTATCACACACTAAATTGCCGCCAAACCTCCAGCCGCCATAAGCCCAGCTCCCACCTGGGTCCCAGCTGTGCTCCGCCAGCACTTTTTAGACACAGGAAAGCTTTTTGACTTCTAAAAAGTGCTGGCAGAGTGCAGTTGGGACCCGGGCTGATGGCGGCTGACGATTTGGCGTGATTTAGTGTGCGATAATCCCCTCCTCCATCCCGCATCCTGGCTACAGCCTGGGAGGCTGGAGCCAGTTTAAAATGCTGAGTGATAAGCTCCTCTCAGATAGCATGGGGCTTGTAAACCACAAAGTGACATTTCCAAGTTCGAATGAAATCAAGATACTGCTGGACCAATAAGGCTCCTCTAGGTTAAAGAGGGGCAGTGCTAACTTCTGCATCAACTGCATCAAGGTGACTTCTACTCATGGCAATTCCATGAAAGAGACAATTCCATGTCACCTTGTCATCAACTACCTTGCATAGGTCTTGTAGGCTCAGAGCCATGCCTTCATTGATTGAGTCTATCCATCTGCCCCAGCTTATCTTTTTGAAGTCCATTGGGACCAGATCCTTCAACCCACACACTGGTAAATCCACACTGGTTGCATTTCAACAAGTGTTATTTAAGGAAATAACAAGCTGACCAGCAAGTTTGTAAGTAGAAAGGAAACTAAATTTGTCTTGTTCATTATTCATTAGTGAATATTCACACATCCCTCTCTTCCTGATATGTTGTGAAAAGCATCTGTATTTTAAATGTCAAAAAAAAATGTGCAGGGGTGTTAGGAAGAAAAAGTGCAAACCGTGACAGAAACTATAAATGTCATTATCTTATCTAATGATATGTCCCAGTTTAAAAAAGAGAGTTCAAAGACACTCTTTTTTTTTTTAGGGCAGAATAATCCCTGGTGGTACAGGTTTCTATTCTTATCTCTGTTTCATTGTTCTCTAAAATTATAACCTCTTTGTGTTGTCATATTTCACCAGGTGTTTGTTATTACAGGACAAGGCCAGCATTGTTGGATCATGTGGATACATCAATTAACTATTGTGACTAAGCTTAGAGTATGACCCACAGCAGCCTTTCTCAGCCTTGTGTCCTCAGTATGGTTTAGACTACAACCACCATCATTCACCATGATAGCAGAGGCTGTTGCCAGGGCTGGTCCAAGATATTTTGCTGCCTGTAGCAAAGAACAAGATAGAGAAGTCAACTTGACTGGCAGCTGGATTACAGCACAATATACACCAGGTGCCACCATGCTTTCACCATCTCTCAGTTCAGCAGGCTAGTTTAGGAGGTGCAGGAAAAGCTTTATTTTCCAAGACAGGGAAATAAGCAAGCAGCTCAGGAAGGATAGTGGAAGGGACCTCCACTACTTCCTTTTGCAGCATCTAATGGTAGGACCAGTCTGAGTCAGGATCTTGTTAAGGCACTATGCTAGTGTAATAGTCAATTACACTACCTGTCTCAATTTATACAAATTTATTTCTTTCAGGAACATAGACTATAACCTGGATAAGGTCTTGAAAGCATGTGACTGGCCTGTTCACCGTAAAAACGGCCTTGACACTGTGACAATTTTCAAAAATAGCTACTGTATATTCTAAAATTCAGTTCATAACACCACATTGCTTTAAATTTGTTCAAGCATTCCCTCCTGTTCATTGTCTGTTGCTTATATGCCCAAATAAGATTCTTGTTTGTTTTGTTTTGTTTTGTTCCGTAATTGTTGATTGTGTTTGCTTTTATTGGTGGGGGTATTCAATCACAACTCAGGACATATCAGTAGCATGTTTACAGATAGTGAACAAATGCTTGTAATAAGTTGAAATGGACTTGATGACTGTCTCAATGAGATTTTATATTAATCTACAGCTTGTTATTTGCCCAGCCGTGAAATACTTGGCCAACTGTTCAATTGATATGTTAGTCAATAATGGCAAAAGTATGTAAAGCAAACCAAACATGAAGATAAAAAGAACTGTTATGTTAATTTTTTAATAAGCTATTGTTATGCAACAACTGAATCTTTGTAATCAATTATTTATAGCTAAGTTACACAAATATAAATGCATGTTAATGATATTCAAAAGAGCATACTTCATTATTCCTATTCTGAAACCCTAGAGATAGTCCAAATTGTTTTATATTTTTAAAATAAAATTACACAAATAAAACTCAAATAGCTATTAAGAACAAAGCTAAATTTTAAATGCCTTTATGGCTAGAGCATAGTGTTCAATGTGAAACCATGTTACAGCTTCTGTTCCCCAAAGAGGAGGGAAGGAGAGAGAAGGAAGGAGAGAGAGAGAATGTCTAAGGCCATACAAGGTGCTACCTAAAATTTGTAAAATTTAAAAATAATAATACCGTGCAAAGGTGAGCAATCCAAATCAGGAGGATGGTATTGACATGTGAAGGCTGTACTGAAACCTTGATGAAATTCTCTGTCCCCTAAAACTGGGTTAATGGTTTGGGCTACTACACTCAGAATTCCCCGCTATCTTGGCTAGAAGTCATACTGGCTGGAGATTCTGGTAACCCAGGAAAGAAAGCTTTGGAAGCTCTGCTTTCTAAACAAATGTGCTGCTCCCCCCCCCACGCCCCACCCCAGATGGGATGGTATCATAGTAACTTCCTCCTCCAGGATGAATGGCAATCCTAGGGTAGGACGACTTTTATCGAGACAATGGAGGGGTGTGAATTAACACCTCAGTACCTCAGTGAGAGTCAGTATGTCATAGTAGTTTGAGTGTTGGACTACGACTCTAGAGACCAGGGTTCGATACCTAGCTCAACCATGAAACCCACTGTGACCTTGAACAAGTCATATGCTCTCAGCCCCAGAGGAAGGCAATGGCAAACCTCCTCTGAACAAATCATGCCAGGAAAACCCCATGATAGGGTCGCCTGAGGGTCACCATAAGTTGGAAACAACTTGAAGGCACACAGCAACAACAATAACCCAAATGTTACAGTTCCTGGACCCAAATCCTAATTTTGTGTAAACTCCCTATGCCTGCTATTAATTAAACATCTGTGAAATACAATCATGTAATCCCTTTATTGTTTAACTTGGCTCTGCATCTATTTCATCTGTGCTATCATTTCATCTACTCAATGATTAAACTGGTCAGCTTACTCATTGGGTTGATGAAATGGTTGACTCAGGTGGCAAATGTAGGAGATGGCAGAAATGAACTTCAACAGAGAGAAATGTAAGGTACTGCACTTAGGGCGAAAAAATGAAATGCTCAGATATAGGATGGGGGACACCTGGCTTAAGGAGACAACATGTGAAAGGGATCTAGGAGTCCAAGTAGACCACAAGTTGAACATGAGTCAACAGTGCGATGCGGCAGCTAACAAGGCCAATGCGATTTTAGTCTGCATCAATAGAAGTATAGTGTCTAGATCAAGGGAAGTAATAGTGCCACTATATTCTGCTCTGGTCAGGCCCCACCTGGAATATTGTGTCCAGTTCTGGGCGCCACAATTCAAAAAGGACATTGAGAAACTGGAGCGTGTCCAAAGGAGGGCGACTAAAATGGTGAAGGGTCTGGAAACCTTGCCCTATGAGGAACGACTGAGGGAGCTGGGGATGTTTAGCCTGGAGAAAATAAGGTTAAGAGGTGATATGATAGCCCTGTTTAAATATTTGAAAGGATGTCATATTGAGGAGGGAGCAAGCTTGTTTTCTGCTGCTCCAGAGACTAGGACCCGGAGCAATGGATGCAAGCTGCAGGAAAAAAGATTCCACCTCAACATTAGGAGGAACTTCCTGACAGTAAGGGCTGTTCAACAGTGGAACACACTCCCTCGGAGTGTAGTGGAGTCTCCCTCCTTGGAGGTCTTCAAGCGGAGGCTGGATGGCCATCTGTCGGGGTTGCTTTGATTTGGATTTCCTGCATGGCAGGGGGTTGGACTGGATGGCCCTTGTGGTCTCTTCCAACTCTGATTCTATGATTCTATGAAATCTGAGCATCAAATGGCCTAAATGTCTTCCCCACCCCACCCAGCTACTCTGGGTGGTAAATGTGTTAAAATATGCTCTCCCATTGCCAATACTGAAGAAAGATTCAAAGGCTACACTATATGGTTTTGAATGTGGAAGGGGGCACCATCTTATTCTTTATTTTAGGGGCTGTACATACAGCCCTGAAGGGGCGGCCTCCAGCCACCCCTTTCCTAGCCAGATTGGAGCCAAAGCAACTTTGTGCCATGGCCTAATCTGGCCTTTCCAGGGCGTGAAAAGGAGCCGCAAAAAGTGGTTCCTTTTTGTGCTCTGGAAAGGATGCCATAGCTTTGGCAGCATGGCTATGTGGCGCTCCTTCAGCGCTCCCTTGTACGGACACAGCGCCAGAAGAGCACAAGGGCGCCATACATAGTGTGGAGCAGTGCACAGCATCATGGGACCCTGGGGATGGAGTTGGGGCATGCATCGTGAGGATGCTACACCCCAGCTCCTCCCCCATGCCAGCCCAAAGTGCCAATCTGTATAGAGCTTGGCCAGCTCTACCTGTGTAGGTCTCCACCTTGACTCCGTCAGGATGGTGGTGGCAGTAGTGAGATAAAGGCCTTACCAATGCCTCCAACAGTTGTTATGCAATAATGTTAATTTTACAAGGTGGGGTTCCACCTACCAAAGAAAAACATTGTTGCCTTCATGGGATTTTTGGCACTCTCCCAACCCTAGCTTAATTTATAAATATTGGCTGGCTCTTGGAGACTTCATCATTAGTAATGAGGCCAATGCACATAGCAAGGCAAATAGTCATTGGTCTCAAGTATAAAATTTATATAAATTCTTCACTACAATCCAAACTAAGAAGAACAACCATGTGTTTGTACATACTTAGGCTATAGACACCACCTGTTCAGTAAGAGATGGAGCATAGACATTCATAATTAATAGTAGAATAAATACAGTAAAATGTAAAGGCAAAATTCATTTTACAATTCATACTGTACAAGTAAGGTTCTCATGACTACTATAATTTTTATCATACGACAATGCATTCAGCATAAGCTGGTTATCTAGAGCATGTGCAAAGAAATAGTGATAGTCTAAAATTCTCTCCTCTAGGCATTGACACTGTATTCATTTTTAGAACAGTTTAATTGGTATCTACATATCTGGGATATTTTCCCCTTACTTGTATTCCCAAGCAAGAGAGGGAAAGGAAAAAGAAGGGCTAATCCACTTTATAAATTAGCACATACACAGTGGTACAGAATTGCTTCTGTTTTATCATTTTGACATTGGCTTGGTAACACTTCAGAAAAACAAATCCTGTAACTGCATGCAATTAACACCCACTAAGAACTTTGTATACACAATCTCAGTGTGTTCGAAAGCACCTTTTTCATTTGCCTCCATTGTGATACAATCAATTTCTGGCTTATGTCAGCCTATAATTATGTGCATGCACAGCAAGTTGTTTCCTTCTTCCAAAAGGCTCAAAAACTGTAGATTAGACTGTGTAGTTTTCTGACCAGAGACAAAAGGGGAATTGGTGAGGGGGTAATAATGTCACATGATACATAAAATCCTAAACATATAACTGCTTGGTTGAGCCTACCCATCAACTTTTCAAAGATGAAAACTGAGACATCTGTGGTTGAGAGACAGTAGAAAGTGATCAACAAGGTGTGGCCAGGCAACAAGTGGGCAAAAGGTATTGATAACTGAAAATACTATTTTAAGCATAGAAACCCTGGAATGTAGGCACTAAAGTTTAGGGAAGCCTGCACTTACTGGTGATGGTGAGACTCCTCCTTTCCTCTGCTCTTCTCTCCCTCCTGCTAATTGAGTACAAACTACCATTGTACTCAGTTTGCAACAATTGAAGTAAGAAAATGATGAAGGAAGAAGGACAAGAAGCAGAGAGAAACGGGGAAATTTTAAAGGCAGCTGAAAAGGTGAGACAGCAGAGAATTAACTATAGCCATTTCAAACTGGGACATCTGGATGCTATGGCTGAAGCTATTGTTACAGGCCCTCACTCTCGGCTCTGTCTACTAGCAGGTCTATATTTTACTTCATTTTAGGAATGAAAAATCAATATTTTTTGAACAGCCTAGAAAAACGTCTTTAAAAACATATATTTCAAATTAAGTGTGAGTAGCTGAGCTAGGGATAATTTTGTTCAGTTTACAATGTGATAAGAACTTACCAAATTCATACTTTCTAAAGCAGTACGTGGAGAAAAACACATAATCATCCTTTGCCATTCACACTGCTTGGAATTTTGTGATCCAGTTCTCCAAACAAACAAACAAAATCAGACAAAAATGCATATGTGTGTTAGCACAAAAATGTGTGTATATGTATACTTCTGTTAATGAAATAGATGTGTTTCTTGGCATTACTTCTTTAATAGAAAATTTGCTACTAGACGTAGAAATAACATGGGATAGGGTCTTACACCACACAAAAAGAAGAGCAGTTCTGCATGCTTCAGCAACCATTTGTTTTTACAGCTAACATGAAATGAAATGGGGGGAAACCCAGTCAGGAAAGCCTTATGTAAGTAAACACAAACATTTTGAACCTTCTAGAGAGCACTTCCAAAATCTTCCAAAATACATCCAGGAATGACTTTTTCTTTCACCATCCTCTACATTTCTTAAAATTTCCATTTTGGTGGTCAGACTTACAGATCTATGCTTTGTAAAACTTGTTGGGCTAGGGGGACTTATCTGATCTCCCCCTTTCTCTCTCTCTTGCTATTCACCCATGTTCAGTAAAGTATTGTGGAGGCAGCTTTTGGTTTACCTTGCCTGTTGTAGGCAGGCACAAACAGCTATTATAAGAGCTGAGCAGAATCTGCTAAAGCAAAATCCTACTTTTTCCCAGCTCAAGCTTTATTGTATTGTACAGACATCCTGCTGGAACCCAGCACTAAAAGTCTCTTTCTCCAGCTCTCTTTCACCATTCTTTCAATGCTGATGATGCCAGAAAACTCCAGCTTGACACAGAGCAAGAAGAAAAGGGAGAGATAAGTGGATATAAAGAAGAATTTCTTTGTCAGTGGCTTTTTTAACTCAGGTATGCCTATATTAATGGAAAGTTCAAAAGAATCTTGTATAATAGTAAGCATACAAAATGCATACAAAAATGTGCATGTTAGATGGAAGTTATACAAATGCATTTTTAAAACAACAACAACAACCAGTTAATAGGAAAACAGAATAGCACAAATACTTAGGGAAACGAGAAACTGACTGAAGCTGAAATGGATACACCTCTAGTTGGGAGGTATTTGAGGAAACTATTGTGATTCTACTGCTGTAATATATAATACATTTTCTCCATACACACACACAAACACACACACACACACACACACACACATACTTTGAAAAGAAGCTGATAGTTGAACCCTGCACATGTCTACTCTACAGTTAGTCCTTTTCAGGTCAGTGGAGTGTGCTCACAGCTGAATAAATACAGGATTGGAACTTAAATTATGTTTAAGACACAAGTACAATCGACCCTCGGTATCCACAGGGGATCCATTCCACAAACACACACACTACATATACCAAAATCCGTGGATGCTCAAGTCCCATTGTTCCCAATGGTGGTGCAGCCATGTGGCTGTGCCACCATTAGGGACAATGGGACTTCACCTGTCCTCATGCAGGGATATCTTCCTTCCTCCCTCACTTATGATGGGTGGGTGGCAGGGGGCTGCCATCGCTTCCTCCTCCTCTTCCTCCCTCCCTCCTCTCACTGGCGGCAGGCAGGCAGATGGAGGCATGGGACCACCACTGCTTCCTCTGCCTCCTTCTCCTCTTCTTCTTCCTCCCACCTCTTCCCCCTCCTCCTCTCCCTCCCTCCCTTCCAGCTTTCAGCGGTGGCGGGCAGACAGCTGGCAGCATGGGACTGCCACTGCTGCTGTCGCTTAATCTTCCTCCTCCTCCTCTTCCTTTGCCACCAGTGCTGCCTTAATACAGGTTTGCCATCCATGGATGATCAAATCTGCAGATAGCAAGTCTGTGGATGCTGAGAGCGGACTGTAGTTTTAAGCAAACAAACAGGATGGCTTTGAAGACATAGCCATGTTAGCCTGGAATATCAGAATACAAAGGGATCTTGTAGCAGCTTTGATACTGAGTGTAGCATAAGTTTTGGTAGACTTGTATGATACATCAGGAAGCAGAGCAAGTCTACCAAAGTTTATGATATGTCTTTTGCTGAGTCTCAAATGGGCTACAAGAAGCCTGTGCAAACAATGGCTTATTTTCTTGAAACAAAACTACCAGATGGGAGACGACAATGACAAGGGTAGACAGAATATATCTAATTTCTCCTCTCCCTCTCCTGTACTTACAGCCTGGCAATAACATCACAGAAGAGCAGGGTCAGCCCTACCATTAGACATAGTGAGGCAGTCATATCAGCCAGAAGCATGTATTACAACAGAAAAGACAGCGCACTGTTGATTATTTGATTTGTTATTATTGTTCTTTTCTGTGACTTAGCTATGGGGAAGGACAAAATGAAGACATTGTCCCTCAAATAAGAATTCTGTCCTGAATAAAAATTTCCTTCAGTCCCCAAATTTCTAGCATTGCGGAGAGTGAGATACTGAAACTGTTCACACCTAGAACTGCTATATTTTCTGCATTTGCATTCCTTTGGAACTTTGCTTGCCACTTTTCTTTGAGTGCTTAAATTGTATTTCTAGTGGTTCTGCTGAAGTCACTAAACACTAGATTATCACAGTGGCAGAAACCTGGAGACTGAAGGAAAATGTCACAGGGGAGAACAAAACTCTTGTTTAGGAAGGGTAATTCCCCCTCACAACTTCATTCTGGGAAAGATACTTCAGAGTTCTTGTTCCAAAACAAGTTGCCTGGTTTGTGGGTACTAAGCATATAGAGATGGATGGATGCAGGGAGGCAAAGAGATCATTTGGTACCCTGTTTCATTCAACAAATGCAAGTCCCTGGAGGATGAGGCTGGTCTGATCTCCGTGCAAACCATAGGGAAGGGAACAGTTCAGTTATTCTCAGAACTCAAGAAATAGAATATTATTAAACTGAGATACAAAAGGGGAGACACGCATTTCTTTTTGCTTATAAATGCTTTTATTTTTTAAATTATATTCTGTTTTTAAACAAATGATCTGTTTTAATATTGTAATAGTTTAATTCCATTTTTAATTGTCACTTTCACTTTTTAATTATACTGTGCTTTTAGAGTGTAAACCACTTTGAGTCCCAATTTTGGGGGGAAAGTGGGATACCGATAATAATAATAATAATAATAATAATAATACAGTGCGCTCACATCGTATAGGCTATGGTGCGCCCCAGAAGAAGCCATGGCGTGCCTTGGAAGAAGTAATGGGGATTGCGCCCATGGTGCATGTGGCCTACTGCACCGCAGGCATGAGCCCCATTATTTTTAATGGGGCTCCACCATACATGGGTTTTGCCTTACATGGGGGCGGGGGGGGGGGGTCCAGAATGGATCTCCTGCATAAGAGAAGGGCCCACTGTAACAACAACAACAATATTTCTAACCCATCCTATAGTTTTCTTTTGTGTAATAAGCTCTTGACTGAAATGACCAATACATAACATAGTTAAACTTTCAGGAGCAAATGCTGATATTTATTGCAGAGAAAACATGTCATCACAGTGACACCATCTCATTTATGTCTGGATTTATTCTTTTTCATTGCTCCTCCCAGGGCCAATGTTCAGTAGAGAAAATTTGGTAAGTGTTAAAAATGGATTTTCTTTTCTTTTCTATTTCTTCCTTTCTTTTTCTTTTTTAAAAGACAGAGCAAATCTTTACGTATCCTCGAAAAGCTTTTTTAAAAAATCACATCAACAGAAAACCAGGCGACCTCATAACAAATAAGACAGCAATGAAGTGTTGGATGTTGTGAATGTCATGACAGATCTCAGCCTAGATAAAAGCATACGAAAAGATGAACTTAGAACAGAGCTCATCTCAATCAGGAGAACTCATTCAACACTTATATATTTGAAAATTGATAGGGATGATTAATAAAGCTTCATTCCAGGAACAGCATAAGGCTGAGCTGACTTGGAACACACAGCAACACGTCACAACAAGATCAGATAGAGCTGTTGTGGAAAATCTCTAGCTCCAAAACCACTGTAACTGTGAGCCTTTCCATGGGTGTGGAATTTAGGTTGGTCTCAGTTGGAAGTTCAAAAGCTTCCTTTGCATATTGGGAAAAGATCACTGGCTTAAAGGCAGTCATCCTGTACCTGATCCCATTCCTAACAGTATGCTAAGAACTTTTTGAAATCTCTTCAAAGTCTATGAAGACTTGAAACCTTTAACCTCTTTCCCAGCGCACTTCATAGCTAGTTGTAGCACTCAGAAGCCATAATAGTAATTTTAGGCCAGTCAATAAAACAACACAGTTACTGTGAGAGGAACTCAGGAGGATGCTTTACAATGCTACAAAGAATATTGATAGATAGCACTTGAACTTATGGATGCATGTGCTTCACCTGCTCAGAAGTATGAGATGTACAGTGTAGTGCTATACATATGTACTCAAATATAAGCCCCAGTGATGTCAGTGCAATTCTGTACATATTTATAAAAAATAATCCCATTGAATTCAGTGATGATTATTTCTGAGAAAGCATGCATAGTCTGGCACATTTGTGATGCAGTGGAATAGTTTTGGTATGTCTTTCATTTCAAATGAGATCTTTCTCATTCAACATACAATTAATCCCTCATTAGCCACAGTAATTGTGTAGCTGCCTTGAATCCCTATATTGGGAGAAAGGCAGGATATAAGTAAACATAGTAAGTAAGTAAGTAAATAAATAAATAAAATTTAGCCTACAGGTCAGATGGTGTCCCATGGTGTTTCTGCTAAAGCCTTGAAAGGAGGAGTGGTTTTGACCCTGCCTCTCGATAGCTTTTTAGCATGGTAGAACATAGTGAGGAACATTTCAAGAAGATTGAAGAAATGAGTGGGATGGGATGTCTTCTTTGTGCAGCTCCAAGGCTGATGGGAGCCCTGTAAAGAATATTTGTTGTTGTTGTTGTTTGGGGCTGAGGATGCACAGTAAAGTTTTTGTTTCTGGCATAGAGAGAAATTTTTGTTGATTTTATTTAATCTTTACTCAGTGCTCAGCATGGAGAAAAGCATGTTCTGCATACAGATGGAAAACACAAGGGCCCTGAAGTAGGTGGGTGGGCAGGAAGAGATTGTGGCAATCCTAACTCAAAGTAAACATAATTGAGATTTAAAGACAGATTTTGAAGAGTAACACAACCATGGGCTCTGATGAACAAATCGTTCAGTTGTGGTTCCTTCCTCATTTGAATGTTTTCTCAAACTCCTTCCATTCCCCTTTGTACAATTTGACAATAATCAGGGATGCTGGCAGAGGGATGACTGATTCCACAATGTCATTATTCAGCAGAAGGGTAGAGTTAGCGCAAACACTGTGTAACCACATGAGTGTAGATTTACAAGCCACAAGTGTGATTCACAGTATCAAACATTATTTCCATATGGGGATCTATGCATCTTGGCTCTTTAGCAGGGAAGACTTTGGTATGGAGACTCCTAAAACAAGGGCAATTACTTCCACTTGAGCTCTAGGACCAGTGAAGCATTTGGTTAATTTGATGTGGTTCCTTACTGTGAATAAGTTTTAAATATCTTCTGTGTCCTTTTAAATAAATAAATAAATAAATAAATAAATAAATGATATAAACAGTCTCATTGTGGAGCCACTAATTACACAGAGCTGTAACATTTTCAAAACAACAAATCCCTTTCCCCTCCTACACTCATAAAGGCAGAGCTTTCCTGGTTTTCACATTTAAAAAATGGTTCCTTAACAATGGGTTCAAAGATATACTACAGAATATCTCATATACAGAGATAATCCCCTCACCCCAGCCGATTAATAATTTTATGAAACCTGATATTAAAAGAATATCAATAGTACATAGAAACAAGCAGACTCACAATCTTTAAGGGACATTCCACTGCCCTTCTTCAGTGTTTTGAGTGTAAAAAAATTCATTTTTTCTCCAAAAACATCTTGTATTTGCAAAAACAAAGCAGAAAAACCATATTATTCTGTGCAAAGAAAATATTCACCAAATGAAATATTCACCAAAAAGGCACAATATGCAAAGTGAAAAATGTGCAAAATTCTCACCCATTGGGGGAAAACCTTTGGGATTTTTTTTTCCTTCTTGTATATGAGAGCAGAATAAGAAAAGATTTACATTTCTTCCCCAAATGATTTTATGTGGAGCCTTTTCATATTAAACAATTACAACCCTATGATTTATCTCTTAACTGTCATTGTTAATCTTATGCAATGCTTGGTGAGGCACTGTAGTTGTTTAGCTGAGAACTTTTAATGCCCCTCCCTGAACTGCAAAATCCAGGATTACACAGGATGGAACTATGGCAGTTTAAAGTGAATCATACATAGTGCCATAACTGTTTAGTGTGAAGAGGACCCAGAACTTGGAGATGGTAAAAACTTTCGAGTTGAGGGAAGGAGCACAGAGACAGTAGATTAACAGGAGAATGACAGATGGGATGGAGGTATAAAGAAGCCTCAAATACGGAACTTCCTATGATGCTCTTTGGGCAAATGTAAAAGTGCATGTTAGCTTTATGTTTGAATATTTATACACAAGGTAATTTAAAAAAAACAAAAAAACAAAAAACCTAGTTTGACATCCCCCCCCCCCATCTGTAGCATTGTCTTGGGACCCTTGCTGTACTTGGAGAAAGTGGCACTATGTTCACAACAAACATTTTCTTCATCTTTTCCTTTTCTGTCTATTTTCCAGAGCTTTGAATTATTAGTTATTGATTTTTTGGACAACCAGCCCTCATGGGCAGTTGCAATGCTATAGCGGAGAAATTTGGAGAGTTGTAGTCCCCTGCCCCACAAAAAATAATATTTCCAAGCTGTGGTATCTTCTTCCTCCTAAAGCATTATGTGTTTGCTTTGCTTTGCTTTGTTTTGTTTTAAAAAACTCCAGTTGTTTCAGACCCTTGTGCTAGGTGCAGGGACTGCTTGGAACCACAAAGTGTTTCAGATAATTTTGTGATTTGTTGTTGTTGCGTGCCTTCAGATTGTTTCTGATTTATGGTGACCCTATCATAGGTTTTTCTGGACAAGATTTGTTCAGAAGGGGTTTGCCTTTTTCTTTATCACTCTCTGAGGCTGAGAGAGTGTGACTTGCCCAAGGTCACCCAATGGTTTCCAATGGTTGAGTGGGGAATCGAATTCTGGTCTCCACTCATAACCCAACACTCAAACCACTACAAACATTCTGGCTGGTGTATAATACAGAAGTACTATAATGTGAACTGAAAGGAATGAGAGGACCTGTCTCAAATACTGGAATTCACGGCATTTGTTCATGAGATATTGCAGTTGAAGGTGGCAAGCTTCTTGTGACTTCAGTTTGAACCCTCAGAGCAAATTTTGAACTCATTTTATATTCACTGCAATTGTACTGTTAAGCAGTATCCATTTTGTATTCATTCAGCTTAACACATTTATTTTTATATTATAGGTGTCCCATCTTGAATTAACTTTAGTACTGGATGCTAAACAGAACAGGAGAACAGGATAGGACTTCTTCTCTCTTCACCAATCTCCACCTGATCCACCACAGATATACAGATGTTTCTTTATGGTGTGGAAGCCAGTAAAGAATTAAAACTGGACTAGGAAATGAAACCTGAACTGCTGCCCCCTTTCCCCCTATGAAGAAACTTGTCAATAAAACTCCTTAGGGCCGTGATGGCAAACCTATGACACACGTGCCACGGGTGGCATGCGACACCATTTTGCCAGGCACGGGGTGAGGGAGAAGGTGGAACGGGCACATGCATGCCCGTTCCGCCTCCTCCCTGCCATTTTTGGGCCAGAAAATGGCTCCTGGGAAAAGAAGACAGAGGCGTGCACGCCTGGCTCCTCCTCCCATCCCTCTCCCTTCCCGGCTTCCCTTTCCTCCACACCAAAGGGCTCCATGGAGCCCTTTCACATGGAGGAAAGGGCCGAAGAGAAGGGGGCTGGGATGCGTGCCCAGCCTCCTTTTCCTCGGCTTCCCTTTCCTCTGCTCGCCCTCTCAGACCCACGGCTGCGCTGCCATGGGTTTGGGAAGGTAAGGAGGGAAGGAGAAGGGGCCCCGTGCCGGCTTCTCCTCCCCCCACTCGCCCTCCCAGATCCACGGCTGCACTGCCATGGGTTTGGGAAGGCGAGGAGGGAAGAAGGGGGCCCGTGCCAGCTTCTCCTACCCCCACTCGTCCTATCAGACCCACGGCTGCGCTGCCATGAGTTTGGGAAGGTGAGGAGGAAAGGAGAAGGGGCCCCATGCCGGCTTCTCGTCCCCCCGCACGCCCTCCCAGACCCACAGCTGCACTGCCATGGGTTTGGGAAGGCAAGGAGGGAAGGAGAAGGGGACCTGTGCCAGCTTGCTTATCTTGAGCTTGAATAGCAGAGCTGCTGTATTTGTGGAGAATTTAAAGTGCTAGTTATGACCTTCAAAGGCCTATGTGACTTGGGACCAAATCATCCAAAAGATTATAGCTCCCGATGTGAGCCTGGTTGAACTTTAAGATCCTTGGAGGAGTGTTTTGTTTTGATTCCACCACATTCACCAGCAAGTTTGGTGAGGACATGGAAGAGAACCTTCTCAGTGACTGCTCCCAAACTTTGGAACTCCGTCCCATGTGAGACTAGGTTGGCCCACTCTCTACTCTTTTCACCAGCAGGCAAACCTTTTCATTTAGGTAGACCTTTGAGTTTTAAAATCATGTGGCAGAAAAGTCTTTTAATGGGGTGTGCTGTACCTAAATTCTCTAAAGGCAGTTAAGCTGGGTCAGCTTGGACGAGATACTGCCATTGAATACCAGGTGCTGTAGGTTCGATTTCACAAGAAGAAACTGGCAAAACTATTTCTGAGTATTCCTTGCCTAAGAAAATCCTATGAACTTTATGAGATTGCCATAAGTCAACAAGTGACTGGAAGGCAGGTGTACACACATGCAGCCACACACAGCCTTTACCTTTATTTTATTATGTTTTAAATGTTTGCTTTTAACTGTTTAGCTTTGTGATTTTAATAGAATTATTCATTTAATTTCCCCCCCACTGACTTTAGGTTTACTTTGTTTAAACTTGTTTCAAGCTGTCTGTGTCCCATAATAGAAGAAAGGCATGATATGAAGTAATTAAAATAAAATAAAAAGAACTCACAGTGTATTTATGAAACAATTCCAGAAGCTGGTTGTATTATGAGAGCACAAATTTGCCTATAAAAAGCGCGTTCCAGATGCACAAAAAGTACATACTAGGTACGTACTAGGGTTAGGAAAGGGTGTCTTTTCCGGATGCCCTAATCCTATTACGTACCTAGTAATTACAAAATGGCTTCCCCCATTCTACATGGGCACCGCCATTGGGACATCACGACCACGCCGTCTCCAAACGGAGCAGCGCGAAACAGAGCTCCTTCCTGGGTTTGTGGCGGTGGCACAGCCTTTACATGGCTGCGCCAGCATCACAAAAGAGAAAGGGACCCCTTTCTCTCCTCCCCACCGCTGTCGAGTGTCCTTGGGGTATGAAGCCCCAAGGACACCCCTTTCCAGGCCACAGGGAAGCGGCCTTTTGCTGCTTCCCCGCGGCCTGGAAAGTGGTGGATCGGGGCCTCAGAGGCTGCCGCTGTGGCAGCTGAAACCCTGATCCAGCGGGGAAAGGGGCGGAAACAGGCCGCTGCAAAAGGGCGGTCTGTAAACCGCCAGTCTTAAAGCTCCTGCACCCCATTGAGACAATTGTCTTTCAGGGCATAATTAGTGCTCGTTTTCTCCTTAAAATAACAGGAGGCCGGTTCACAACAGGGGCTTCTTCCATGCCTTTTCATTGGACTACAGAATGCTAGATGTGCCAGAGTAGAAAAGGCAATTCTAATGACCTAGACATTAGGGAACAATAATATTCCCTACAATTAATGTAAACTGGCCTATGAAGCTAACCACAGCAATTCAGTCAATAATTGTGTGCTGCTAGGTGCTTTATATCATTCAATGTTCCTTTTTGGGAATCTCAGAGTAAAATAAAAACAAGGAGATTTATCACGGCTTTGGTAGATTCAAGAGATAATGGTGGGTTAGTGAGTCACAAACTAAAAAGGCCAACTAAAGTTGCTATATTTTAAGCAAATGGTTCGCATGGGACACTACTGTCACAGAGAAAATGTGTGTGAACTTATGAAAAGTATCATATTTTGTATGTTTGCGAAAGGTTTAGGTAGATGGGGCCGTATCACAAAAGCCTGTTCAGGCATTATTCAACATTTTCAGAATGGGAACAGGTGAATGTTTAAATCTACCCTTTCTATAATCACTTTCCTTACAGGGAAAGCAATGCTTCTAAAGAAGCAAGATTCTTGTTCACATGGAAGCTTTCACATAAGCAAGATACTTGACTTTTCTAAGTTCTTGCTCAGGTGGAGAGCATTCACACAAAAGGAGCTTCAGATGTATTGCGGAGGATACTGTGGCTAGGTACTACATCTAATCCTGTTTTGAAGAAAGCATGGTTTCTAACATCTGAGCACAGTATCCTCTGCAATACATCTGAAGCTCCATTTGTGTGAATGCTCTCCACACACACACAGTTATTGAGGTCATAAAGATTTTTAGCTGCTTTTTAATATGATGAGGGTTTCACACTGACAAATGTCCTTGCAATATATTCTCAGGTCTTTCAGCATTCATTTAATATACTAACTGTTGCCTGCAGTCAGCCACCTACTAATATGATAAATTTACACAGAATCATACTCATTCTAATATTTCTATAGTTTTTTTTAAGGATGATGATAAACCTCTGCTGAAATCCCACATGAAACCATCATCTCTTTGTTTCATTTTGTCAAAATACAGTGGAGCAATCTCACATTAGACTGGAATATTAGCACCCTGCATAAGTGTGTCACATAAAGGAGATTAAGAGGTTTATAGCCAGTTATGTGAACAGGAAACCATTTTCTTCATTAATGCTTTACTAATGATTTTCTGCATCTAAAGCAAAGGATGGAACCCTGAAACATAGTGAAGCTCATACTCTTTTGAGTAACTGTACAAGGTACTGTACAGCTCTTTGTCCTCTATGTTGTTGTTTTAAGAAATGTAGCTAAACTGGCTCCTTTACATGCATAATAATATCAACATAGTCTGATATCCAGTATTAAATAATATCATGTTATGTTAGGAAAGCTTACAATTTGTTAAAACCAATGAGACTCATTTGCAATTATTCCCGTATTTGAGGCTTTCTTGTCATCTTCTGTTACTGCTGTATTGTGGGCTGCAGATGCAATACAACAAGGGTGACTTGTGATCTTCCAGATCTTCAGACTACAGCTCAATTTTTATCATGCCAGCTAAGGATTAAGATAGATGTGGCCCAACAATACCTGCATGTTCACAATAAAGTATTCATAGCCCCCAGAACTGTTTTTAAGGTGGTAAATTCTACATTGGCAGACAGGTTGCTATTAATTTTGCCATAAACATGAAGACTCTTACAAACACAATGTGCATTTAGAAGAACTCCCACCATGTGTTCAGAGTAGCTTACTCTCAAGTAAGTGCACATAGTATAAATTGCAGGCAGCTTTATTATTCCTGGGAGAGCTCAACCACAATCAATGTTTTAATATATTTTAGTGCTTGATCATTTATAACATTTCGGATTGTTAATTCCTGATAAGACTCAAGCCCCTAGGAGTCTTGGTGATCCAGTTTCCCAGATCAGTGGAGGGAGGGGTGGGCTGGGGTGGGCTGAGCTACACACCCTAGTACTGGTGGAAGGACTTGAGTCCTTTCATTCCAGGGTCCATGAAAGAATGTAGAATCCTCAGACATGGAGCATTCCCAGTGGAGAACAGAACAGATGCCACTGCACAAAGATGGCTATGGGTCAAGCCAAATGTAATGCTCAGCTGGGACTAAACTGCAGATATTACAATCGCCCCTCCTTTTTCATGGGACCCCCCCTCGCAAAAATGAAAAAACACGCTTATTCATGCTCTGTTGGCTTGAATGGAGGTGCACTCCTGCAGGGACGTGCAGGTGTGTGCCATGGGCATGCATCGCATTTTAACTCCCTCCATTCGCCCCCCATGGATAATTGAGGGTCAAGGATACCAAGTTCACGAGAACAGAGGGAGGACTGTATAATGTACTGTAATGTATTAGTTTACATACATCACATCTTTCCCCCAAAGATGGAACTCAAGGCAGCTTACAAAATAAAAAAATAAAAATAAAAATGCAGACAGATAACAACATATAAAAAGTTATTTTTAACGTACAATTAAACTGTCCAGAAAAAAATTAAAAAACTGAAAATTACAAATTAAAAGGCAGAAAGCAAAAAGTATCAGAGTACTGACCATTAAATTTATATCTGCAAATCAATTCTATTTCAGCAGATATATACATGAACAGTGGCTGGTGCAAAAAGCCAAAACCCTTAGACCAGACATTAGACCCTTAGACAAAGTTAGTAGAGCACTGCAGGGACCTGGCTACTTCCTCTGAGGAGCTCTAGCACAGGAAGTGAAGGGGAAGACACAAGGCTGAATTTTCATGGTGGTGGTGGTGGGGAGTTTTTAAATAGAAAGAGCCTCCTCCCCAGCCTCCTCATAAGTGCCAAATTTACCCACCCCAGGGAAATGCATTATTCTGGATGTCATTGTATTTTTCTTGAAATCAACAATCCCTCCACCTCCAATTCACAATTTTCACAATTTCAGATAGTGAGCACTACTGTAACAAATTATTTCCAAGCATTAAGAGGCAACTGGGGGGGGGGGAACCCTCTACCAACCTAAACCCACTCTCTACCACAGAGAATGTACTAACCAAAATGTCACTTGGCTACCTTTTCATCTATAATTCCCAGAATTCCTCTGCCAGCATAGCTACAGTATTTTCCCTCACAAGTCTGTAGGGCAGGGAAATGAAATTCCAGATCCAGCCCAGTGGCAGTAGTCCCAAATTCACATCAACTAGATTTTTCCCCATTTGCTTGTCTCTTCAGTTTTTGCTTCGGAGCCAGCACTGAACTGCCAGCTAAGTATGGCAATGTTTCATATTTTTATTCATTCAAGCCATTTGACCTTTGAGAGGTTGTTGTACAATGTCTAGTGCCTGCTGGGGATTACCAGAGCATTGTATGCCCTCTCTTTCACTCGCTTCTTCTTAACCCAACATGCTTTTCTATCACATACTCCAGCCATAGCATTTTAGGATTCAAAAAGTGTTATCTCGGAAAGAAATGGAACTCTAAACACTGAGAATATGACTATCATGAACTTTTGATCTTCACCTTCTAGTCCAGAGGTGGCAACTCCCCTCAAGGTGCCCTCTCAGCTGCATCCCCTTATAACAAGCCAATATACTTCCCCAGGGGTGCTTATAGGGTGGGCATGGATATTTAAGTACTGGGTCTTTCTGTATGGTTTTGTGGGAAAATTATCCCTAAATCACACAATTCTTTTTAAAAAAATAGGCACTTTGCCTATTTTTGGCAGCAGCCATATATGTGGGGTCCATGATCCTAACCCTAAATGCAGTCCCCTGCTGTAATTTACCAACCTCTCCTCTAGACCTACATTTCCCAGTCCTATGCCCCCTTAGGTATGTGCAACTACTGCTCCCATAGTTCCACAGTCATCTGAACTGATCCTTAATCCTCAAACAGTTGGGAAAGGCTATGAACTACATTTTTCAGCATGAGTTACAAGAGATTAGCTATTTAAGCTCTAGGACAGGGTGGTCCTCATACAGCACTTTTGAATCCCCACTGATCCCACTCAAAAGTCCCTGGCATCCCTACTCACCGCCAATATTATTGTACACTACCCATGAAGTCTTATTTTCTACTGTGCACTGATTCCTTTACAGCACTTTGGGATATTTGAGAGAGTAATGTGGAGAAATATCAGTTTTCTCAGGTGGTGGGAAGAAATTTGTAGCAACTGTTCATCCTTGCATATGAGGCAAAATGATTGACAATTAACATTGCCATTAGAGTGGGCCCTTGGTATCCGCTGAGGTTTGGTTCCAGGAACCCCTGTGGATACCCAAATCTGTGGATGTTCAAGTTTCATTAAATACAATGGCATAGTAAATTGGTGTCCCTTATATAAAATGGCAAAATCAAGGTATTATGGATATGGAGGGCTGACTGTATAGAATTTTGGTTTCTGTCCTGTCTTGAAGCCAGTCAGGGCAAAGTACTATGCAAAGTCTGTTAGAGATGAGACACAGCCAGTCATGTACAGAAGCTTACCAACCAATTACAGTTTTTAGGGTTCAGGTAGTCCAAGTTAGCAGGCTACAGCAAGAAAGCCAAGGCGTCAGTCTAAGGGACTGTCCAATAGAGTAGTCAGTTTGTGATGGCTGGTCCAGGGCCCTCTGGAAACATGAGCCAGGAATCAAGAGATGAGAGTGTTCTTTCCTCCTGAATGGTCAGTTGGCAGCAACTACCTCCTGAGGGAGTTGCTGGATTAAATGCTATTTATGGCCTTACAGCCTCTTGCAGCTGTTGCCTGATTAATGAGCAATTCATATACAAATACTCCATGCACCTCAAACCCTTCGTCTCTTATATATGTTCCATTACTGTAGGTATTATTGGTCCATGTCTGTGTTGTGGCAATTGGGGAGTGTCACTGTCTGTCTCAAATACTAGCATGTCCCCCTGTCCTGTTTTTCTGTCTGTGGCAGTCTGAACCTGGGTCCTGAGAACAAAGCCTGCTAGTTCAATCACCCTTTTAATGGAAGTGTGGGTCAGGTGCTGCAGACTGTTGCATTTTCAAATGATTTTATACTTTTTAAAAAATTAATGGTGCTTTAAGGTGATTTATTGATCTATATTTTAATATTATTAGTATCAGCTCATTGGTATTAGCTTGTCTTCTTTCCACCTTTTGTAAGCAATCTTGGGTCCCAAGCATATTAAATAAATAAATATGTAGGAGAGAAATATTTTTAAAATCTTCATTGCTCTGGAAGAGGCAGCTGTCTCTGCACATTTCCTATCCAGTTGGTTTATTTGAGAAATAAAAAAAGTAACTCTTTCCTGTGGGACTTATTATTCCTGCAAATTTCATCCAGTTCTAACCAAGATAAGAACATTATAGAGATATCTGTAGATTTCCAATAGTACCCAAGGGGAGGCATGAAAGGTTTGGACTTTTGAGCTGAGACCCCAATTCTGATCTGAGTCAAAAGAGGAAGCCTCAGAGTCCAAGACAAATTGGATTTTTTTTCTGAAACACCAATTTAGGATTGAAATTGAATTTTGCAGACCTATATAGAGCTTTTCTTTGAAGCTTTATGTCTTTTCATAATGTTAAAAGTAAGACCATAACTCTGAATTAAGGAGGTAAACTTAGCATTTTAATGCAACATAGCATACCAAATGTATAACAAATAATAAAGTTACGGGGTCCTGGGAACACACAGTACACTAACTTTGATAAATACAGAGTGACAGTCTGCATAGCTATTATAGTAAGTGTTAAAAAAAAGCATTGGTTTGGGGCTTGCTTAATTCATTGGAGCAATAACTTCCATGAGGACTGAGAGATATAAAGGAATAATACCCCATTATTTCAAGCTATTTTAGATGGAATAGTGCCTTGTCTATACTATATTACCTTCTTCTGCACCCTTTGTGCTCACAATAGTTAGGACCGGAGGAAATGTGGAGGGTAATTTTCCTTAAGACTTTCAAATATCAAATACAGGTATTATAAAAATGACTTGAAAGAAGAAAATAGAAATCTCCTTTGATTTTGTTCTTCAGTTGTCTTGGTACATTTCAGTATCAAATGGTGTCTGTACCAGCTGAGACAAAAATGCTTGGAGCATTCTGTCATCAGCTGCCTCTTTTTTGACAGTTCAGTCCATAACACTTCAGTACAGTATAATGGATCTCCATCCAGGACCTTATGAGGAGCATGAAACAGTGACAGAATCAATCCCCCAGGCACTCAGAGAAGGAGGTGCAGCTACCCATCACTGGAATTTAAACTCTCATAGCAAGACATGAGTGGAAGCAATTTCATAAGTAATACTGTCTCTGACTGAGGCAGGTGTTAGAGTCAGCAGTCTTTTCCTGCCTATATTCTATAATGGTTCATTTAAATTATGGTGACTTCCTGATTGCTTGTTTTACCACACCCATTCTCTTCTGGCAACACTCTAAACTGTAGCCATTTATTGTCTTCCCTCCCTTTCCTCATTTTATTATGAGAAAGTAATGAAAATAAAGCTGCTTTTATATGTTTTACAAAGATTACTAAGGGACGAAACAAATGGCCCCTTTGCGCCGGCTTGGGAACAGTGTCAGAGTGTGGCTGCCTGCTCTGATGCCATCCCCAAGCCAGCATCACTCCGGTCACTCTACCACATGTTGGGTAGCTTTGCAGTGCTCCAGTGGTGTGGCATTCATATGCCACATACTGCAGGAGCACCACAAAGCCACAGTAGCTGTGGAAAAGATGACTTTTTGCCGGTTCAAAAGGTAACGGCATTTTGCCACTTCTTCTTGCACTGGCAAAAAGCTGGATTGGGACCACAGTGTATGGTTTCCAGATTTCTCTGAGGTTGCTTGAAGCCACCCCTTCAGGGCCATCTGTTTTGACCCTAAGCTTATTTCTTTTCTGTACTAGACTTGGTGGGTAGCTGGTTGTGGGATTGGTTGTTGTTCAGCTTTTGCTTGCCAGTTTCTCTGCTTGAGAGATCCATTCCTATCTCTCACATTTCCCAACAACAGGCTGTTGAATGGATTCCAGTTTTTAATTGATGTCAGCATAACTGTTTTACCTATATCTCTCACCATAAGAATTTATCTCCAAAATTATATCCATGGTGCCTCTGTTTCATGTTTAGCCTGAGGCAAGACTAGCAGGAGCCATGGATGTATGTGACTGAAAACCCTTCTTAATATTAACTTAGCCAGAAAGGAGAAATGCAGAAAGGGTTTTATTTCTATTGAAAGGCAGAAGAAGCCTAAGATATAAAATATTTATGTTACATATCTGAGGCTGCCTTCACTATCTACTACACTTTTTGTTATCAAATATATAAGAAATATATAACAAATAAAACGTTGAGTGGTCTCTTACAAAACATAGTGCACTCACATTGGTAAATATTTTAAAAGTTGACTATTTGATTCAAATGAAATACTCCCAAGTATTTGGGATAATTCAGACGGTTCTCAAATACACAGTGAAAATAATTTTGCCTGACATATGGCTGTAGAAGACGAAGAGCTCTCAGAAAAAGAAGAAGAGACGTGGCAAGCCTAATTCTGCAGTAATGTGGCTGACTAGTTAGGGTTTCAGATACAGAGATGAAAAGTTAAGAATTACACACTCAAATTCTTGGCCCTCAATGAATGAGTCTGTTGGTTTTGGTTTTTCCCCCACACTTAAATCTGAAATTCTTTACAAACCACATATGAAGAAACCTGTGGGTTTTGGCAAATTCTTATTTTAAAAAAGCAACTAAACAGAAATTCTTCTCCATCCCTGCATGGGTCTACATGGTATGCTCCATATTACTGTTTAAGTCTAGAAATTTTAGTCAAAACATTGACTCCAGAAACCTGAGTCGACTTATTGATGGTTCAATGTAAATATTGTACTGTACTTTAATTGTTATTTAAAAAGGGAATTATCCCCTAGTGGAAGGCAAAAGCGTCGTCTGTTCTGGAAGCACTCACACCCCCTTTATATTCCCTTATCCATGAAGCCTTTAATATGAGCACAAACAGTTATGCCTGCTGGAATTTTGTAGGTTTTCTGGCACTGTTTTCCTTTGTTTCATCCTTTGCATCCTTTGTTACATACTCCTAAGTTTTATTCTCAACTTATCCAGAAAGCATATCAAAATTCATAATTTGGGCCCCAAAAACCTGCCCTTGACTTATACATGAGGTCAACTTATAGTAGAGTATATAAGGTAAGTCTAAAAATATTAGAAAATATTTGCCAGTTTAAAAGGGGGGTTTCTTTTAAAATAAGAAGTGTTTCAGCAAAGGACTGGAAGATTTTAATTAATTTTTCTCAATAAATGTAATCAGGCTTAGTTGTGCAAATGTCACATAGATGGTCTTGGGTCCCATTTGTAGGGGCTGTGATTTTTTGGGGGCTGCAGTCAGCAAGACCAGTGATCAACATCTCAGAGTCTGGTAGGCCAACAAATAATCTGAGAACCTGACACTACAAACCATTGTTCTACAGAAGCTACTCTGGAATAAATGTTCTGGTGAGTGTGATCTGTGGCAAGAAAGAAATCTTTGCTTCATGTTACAGACTTTTTCACTCTAGGAAAATGAAATCCTTAAACTCTTAGCCTAGCACTGCTACATAGCTGAGTTACCACCATTTCCTTTCTTTGGAAGAAATGCTATTTACTATCCAGAAGCCTTATGTACCAGAAGCCTGTTTATTTTTGTGTTTGAAAGTAAATCAGAGTGTGCAAACCTTGTTAGATGTTCTGCTTATCCCATCATACCACAATCCGTGTTATATTACCTTCCTGTCACCTACAGATTCTTCTCTTTCTCCAACATTACAGTAAATGTTAAATTCTGGAAAGTGTGAAAAATGGGGTGAATTGTTAATGTGCTTTCAGTTCCTGAGGTAAAATCTGTAACATAACACATAGCAAGCCTTTTGCTTGTGACAAAGCACCTCTTTTTAAGGAGCACCTTTGTGGCTTATGTGACACCCATTTTATGGAACAGCCTTCTTAGCGATGCCTGCCAAGCCCTGCTATCCTATGCCTTTCATCAGGTGGTGAAAATCTGTCAATAAAGGCATTTTAAGTTTCCTATTCCCATTTTATTATGCTTCACATTTGCAGATATTACTATGTTTGTTCCAGGTTTTTTACTTACATTTTAAATTGTTGTTTACAACAATAAGCAATTGAAGGAAATACCTGATACAATCAGTCAATCAATGAACTATTCAATGTACATGCAAACCCCAGGATCCCATAGTATGGCAGCTAAAGTGAAATCATAGTACTGTAATTGTGCGATGTTTTTGTCTCTATTCTACACTGAAAAGCAGCCACAGGGGACTCCATAGTTGATTGGAAGAGGTGCACAGTAGAGGAGGCGCTTGACCTCCCCTTCACTTCACTTCACTTCATTTCCCTTCTTCCACAATATTTTGGTCTGAATGAAGGTGCTAGGAGGCCTACAGGAAAGGAGAAAAGGCAAATTATCACCTCTCCAACCTGTATCCTCCTGGCCTACCTGAACCACCATTATTATTATTATGGTATTCATATCCTGCTCTTCAGCCCTAAAAAGCGGTTTACAATTATTATTTTTAATACATTAAATTAATTAAATTAAATTATTTTTAATTATTTTAATTAATGGTTAATTAATTAACTATGGGATTAGTAGCATGGGGAGATAAATTTAGATCTGGGAAACAGAGTAGAAAATGGAATTTCCAAGTGTCCCTTACTATAAGGGATGTCCCCTGTTTGAAGGATAGAAAACTTTTCCTTCTATACAGACTGAACCAGATGTCAACACACACACACACACACACACACACAGAGCTTAATTTATATACCGCTTCATACTGAACTAACAGTGTCTAAGCGGTTTACAACTGTAAGCTAATTGCCCCAACAAGCTGGGTACTCATTTTAGCAACCTCGGAAGGATGCAAGCCTGAGTCAAGCTTGAGCCCCCACCCCCACACACACACACTATATTTTGTGGTGTGTAATCCTCCATAAAGACAGAAATGTGTGCATCAGGTAATTTGTGAATGTGGAGAATATATCTGTTTCACAAAGAAATATATGGATAGGTTACCTGAAATCTGTACTTTCATTTGGCATTTAGGTAGAACACCACTTGTTAATAGCTACTCCTTGATTGTCAACCCTTCAATTTTGACCATCCCTTATTGTTGCTTTGAAAACTGATGCTCTGACAAAACTAGGTTGCTATCAGATGGTCAGAAGAACTGATCTCCTATCTCTCCTGCATAACATGTATTTTGGCTTGAAGTAAAGGGGACATTTGTTGTTGTTGTGTGTCTTCAAATAATTTCTGATTTATGGGGTTTTCTTGGCAAGATTTGATCACAGAAGGTTTGAATTTGCCTTCCTCTGAGGCTGAGAGAGTATGGTTTGCCCAAAGCTACCCAGAGGCTGAGCAGCAATTTAAACCCTGGCCTCCAGAGTTGTACTCCAACACTCAAACCACTACTCTGGAGTGGCTCTCAGACAAGGGGATATCTTTAGCGAATATCTAATCAAACATGAGTTGCGGTGGGTGTCATAATCAAACATACTGTTTTGGAGCCAAGGTAGATGTTACTTTTGCAAACATTTTCTTCCAGAAACCCAACTTCATCAAGACAGATAAAGGAAACATGACAAGGCATTAAAAATGAAATATTTGGACACATCTTGCATGTGGCAGTGAAACATGTAGAACAAAAATGGAATGAAGAACTAATACTTTGCATTACCAACATTTTCCAGGAAGCAATATGATGCTTTTCTTAAGTAAAACTGACATTACATTTGTTCAGCCAGGGTGCTTGATTCCACCAAAAAACAAAACAAAAACCCACTTCTCCAACTACAATACAACTTTTGGCATGATCGTAAAAAGTGGTGTCATTTGTACTATGTGCTAAGGAAGATTTATTGATTTCCATTGCTATCGTAGAAAAGAGGAAGAGTATAAACTTCCTAAACTAATAATGAGAACTATTTGCTTGTGCTGAGAAATGAGAAATGACGGTAATGATGGGTTTTCTTTTTCTTATTTACCTGTACTATTTTACCTTAATAAACCTGCATTTAGAATCAGTACCTACAGTGTTCTGGCTCAAGGCCCAAATTTCCTCCTCCTCCACCTCCAAACATAACTGAAATGACTTACCTTCCAATCAGTACAAGTTCGCCAAGCACTCCCAAGCGCCTCATAGCCATAAGTATTCCTCTGACAGTCATGCCTTCACAGAAGCAAACCACCACTCTGGCCTTTGGCAATCTGTCCCGGAGCTTCTGCAGCAACTTCTCAAAGCTCTTTTCTCCTGCATTGCTGTAGATCTTGTCTGAATGAGCGATACAAAGACCTTCTTGAGCAGCCAATTCTTTGAATGCCTCCATGCCACTTTCTCCATAATTTCCTACACAAAAGTGAAACAGAGTGTTATTGTTATTATCATTATTTTCTAGTGTGGCATTAGCAGTATCTAAGAATCTTCACAATGTGAAAGGTAACTAAAAAGTGTACACTTAGCCAAAGAAAGGGGTGTCTGCCTCCATCATCTTTACCACCACCATTGATTCATGCGTATCCCACTTTCTGCCCAATAATTATTAAAGCAAGTAGAGATTTAAAACCCTACAGAAACATCAGTATGAGTGTGTGTGTGTTTTAAATCAATCTATAGAGTTAAACCATTCAAACATCATTAAAATGCAGAATAAAAAATTCCTGCAGGAATGGAAAGTTTAAATATTAATTGTTTTTTTTAAAAAAATTAGGATAATATATTAATTGTAGGGTTTGAAATAATTAAGGAGTAGCAGTACAAGACATTGTTATGCAAAGGGAATGAAGCTGTATAACCATTGGCAAGAAAGTTGGGAAATTTTTTCTTTTTTCCTTCTTTTTTCTTTTCTTTTCTTTTCTTTTTCTTTTTTTTTTTTGGTGCGTGCACTGTTTCTTATTTCATTCTTTTCCTTTTATTTCTGTGCATGCTGCTTTCATAGAGTTAAAAATCTTTAATAAAATATTTTTTTAAATGCAGAATAAAAAATTAGCAAAACAGCAAACCATTAAAAACCTGTTAGAATAAATTCCTAAAAGCTTGATGAAATTGGAATGTTTTTATTATCATTGGAAGGACAGCAAAGAGGATGACATTTTATCCTCCTTAGAGAGGGCGTATCAAAGTCTGGGAGCAGTCACCAAGAAAGCCCTCTCCTTTGTTTTCATCAAATTATCCCAGGAAGATAGTGGGACTGTCAGAATCCCATTCTGTAAAAATTCCACCGAACTGACTTCTTCAGAATCCAAAATGAGTAACTGTCCTTTACTGGGTATTTGCAGCAATGTTTACCCAGGGAGATACCACTCTCTTTGGTCCAGATCTAATTGTCAAAATGCTATGATGGTTTTCCAATTTAGCTGGATAACGGATATGGTACTGCTCAAATTATCTAAATTACTGCTAAAAGGACAATTAGTGGAAGACGAGGGAGGCAAGGGTGATAAGACAATAGGTTGCTTTGCAACTCCTTTGTTTGCTAACAACACCAACAACTCTTAAAAAAGAACAGGGCATGTTTTCAAAATGAGACTTTGGAGAATCTAAGTTATGTACTTTCCTTTGTTAACATAGGATGGTGAATGTGAGCATTTAGAAGAAAGGTGGAGGGAGGAAAGAGCGCAAAGGTTAACCAAGAAGCTGAGGATTTCACTTACTCTGGGGGCTTGTTAACGCTGAGAAGACAGAAATCAATGGTGCTGTCAGCTGTTAGGGCACTAAGAATGAGCAGTGAACTGAGAACAAAAAGCAACAGTGTTCAGATGAGCAAAGTATCTTCTCCTTCTTTTTAAATTGCAGCAATAAGAGCATTATTCAGAGCATCCTTCCACCTGGTGCAAAGCTCCCGGTTGCTCAGTTTGCTTTTATGTTCTTTTTTGCTAGCCTCTGCCCTACAAGAATCTTCAAAGGTATGTGTTACCTGAAGACAACTCTCCTTGATTTCCTTTGGTACAAGAACAAAGAACAAAGTTTCAACTGATGTTCTGCAGGACTTTATGGCAGTGGGACAGTTACCCTCCCATGCAAGTGTTACATTACAATCAATTTTATTTTATTTCTTTTTAATAGGTTTTATTTTATTTTGTGTAATAATTTTCAGGCAATGAGGTCATAATAATCAAGTGAATGGCAGTCGGGGAGGGCACAAGACTTCTAGCTAGGTATTTCACACACACACACCAGTCTCTTTAATGCTAGTAAATCTGAATTTGAACCCAAAGATCTCCCAATATCAATTAAACAATCATAGAACATAGATATTCCATGAAAACTTAACAACCAGTATGTTCATGGAGGAAGAATGTCTATGTCTTTGGGAGTCTGTCATTGTACCAGATAAGTTGATATAGCAAATTAGGCCCTATGAGGACTGAATTCAACATAGACAAACTAGATTGAAGGAAAAAATGGTCATGTAGATTTGAGCCATGATGAGTAGTTTTATGACAATCGTGAATCAGTTTCAAATAGAAAGGTGTGTGTGTGTGGAGGGGAAGACCAGGCAGAATTCCAGAGCTGGATTTTTAGCCTTAAAATGTTACGTAAACCTTGTATTGATTGTAATGGGAGCACATTTAGGTCAGGACAAAGCAGTTTTAAAAAATATTCCCCGAAAAGACCTTTTTTATTACTGAAAAACTCAAGCAGTGCAATTAATTCTGTGTGACAGGCAAGAACATTTGTATGCTACAAGGAAGTTTCATTTATCTTTTACCTATGCAACTGATAGCTATTGAAGTGGAGAAGATACAAGCCTATATGTATTAAGGATGTTCCCAAGCAGAACCAGCTAACAGTCAGAAGCATAACAATGAGGGCAGGAAAAAACACTCACTTAGCAATACCAACAGATAATCCAAGAGTGGCCCCTTCAATTCCATTTTGACCCACAAATTGTGAGGTCACCACTGACAGGGGCCAGCAGAAACATAACCAGCTGCCTCATAGCTTAAAAGAAAAAGTGTAAACCAGAAATGCAAAGGAAACAATAGTTTGTGGTGGAGAGAGGGGTAGGGGTCAAATCTCCCATGTGAAAACCACACAACCAAAAGAGGAGACAAAAGAAAAACTTATAAATGAGTCTTGGCATCTTCTTAGTGACTTATACTTGCATAACCAAGGGTTACACCAGTGTATTTTTCCCCAGTCCATCCTTGTACAGTCATTTTGCCACTCTAAGTCAAAGAGCCACCAATTGACCATGAGGGATGATGGTGCTGGGAGAACTCATGCTGTTGCCCAACTGACCTGATCATCTTCTGTTTAGCATAACATATGCCACACGTCGAGCTACACTGGCAAAGCTTTATGTTTCACCAGTGGCAATCTTCTCCTATGTAGTCTCCTGAAGAGAGTTTATACTTATCCTTCCTTTGAACAACTGGAATAGTATAACTCTGGGATGTAACACATCATTTTGCCTCTAATAAGACAGGTAAAGGCACATGGAATTTTAAAGGAGAGATCTATGCAGTATCTGTGAAGATAAAGATTAGAAACAGGCAGTGGAGGCTGATAGTTCCTATATATCAATGCAATAGTGAATCTGGATCTTATTTAGAACTCTAATGGAATGATCCAAGGTTCTGTACTTACTTTGGGGCAGTTCAGCACCTTGAATAGTTCAAGGTGTTAACGCTGGAGATTAAAGTTGCAGATGTCCCCAAGTTGGAGATGTCAGTGTCCCATTGACAATGAAGTCACCACCATCTACTGCCAACAGGACCTTTGTACTTTGTTGTAAGAAGCCTTTGCTGTTTGTACCAAGTGCACTTTCACCAGTGTTTACTGTTGTTGTTAACTGCCATTGCGTCAATCTCAACCCATGGTGACCCTGCTGATGATACATCTCCAGGACTCCCTCCCTTCCACTGCTCTGCCCAGCTCCTGCAAACTCATACTTCTGATCTCTTTAATAGAGTCTATCCATTTATCATGCAGCCTTCCTCTCTTTCTACTTTCCTCCACCTTTCCTAGCATTATTGTTTTTCCCCAATGATTTGTATCTTCTCATGATGTGTCCAAAGTACAACAGCCTAAGTTTTGTCATCTTTACTTCCAGGGAGATTTCTGGCATGATCTGCTCAAGGACTCATTTGTTTGTCTTTTTGGCTTTCCACAGGATCCTCAGTGCTATTCTCCAACACCACATCTTGAAGGAATTGGTTTTATTCCTATCTTCTTTCTTAACTGCCCAGCTCTCACATCCATACATGGTAATAGGGAATACAATAGCTTGTATGATTCTAACATTTGTGCTAAGTTGTATATCTTTGCATTTTAGGATCTTACCTAGTTCTGTACCCACCAGCAAAGTGCAGTGCTGAACTGATTTGCAAACAAGTTGTGCTATTGCACTAAATGAAACTCACATCTCAGTATGTGTAGTTAAGAACATCATGAGTTATCAGTTCTGTACTCAAAGCTTTATGAACCCGAGGACACAGCTCCATGTAGGGGTAGCTGGTGTGTCAGTGATGTGGTGGATGTACTTTGGTTTTATTTTAAATTTTAAAGAGATATCCAAAGTCCTGAACCCTATCCCTCAAATAGATTAGAGCTCCTTTAATGTTCAAAATAAAACCTAGAATGAAATATTTGCCCCACTGGCATGGAAGCCACCAGATGCCTCTGTATCCATATTGTCCACTTTGACATGTGTGTGTGTGTGTGTGTTGTTGTTGTTGTTGTTGTTGTTGTTGTTGTTTTCCCCTCCTAACTGAGCCTGTATACCTTTTGGTGGAATTTATCTCCAATTTTAGAAAATCCTCTTCTTTGTTTCACTGTGGAACTGTCATCTGGTGTTGTCCATTAACTTCAATGAGAGTGTACAGAATTCTACCAAGTACATTGAAGTTTTCCCACTGGGCAGTCACAAAAGGATGAGAATGAGTCCTGAGTAAGTGAAAAATTCTGGCTGGAGAACCTATGCCCCTGATGCACCTACTTGTTGTCTCTTTCTAACAGTGGCCTGCTGGTAATATGCACTGGCATACAATGAGGGCATTACACAAATTCTTTGTGTTAGCATATTTTAGGACTCTCCTGGCACAGTGGGATTTGGAGTCTGTTAGGGATATGATTGCTCTGCAAATAATTGTTTTGTTTGTTTTTCTCAATTTTCCTTTCATGAGAATCAATACAAGCACCATCTGGAGGCTGTAATTCAACCTTTAAGTTTTTTCTCCAAGTAGGCAAATATTTACCTAATACTTAGAAATGAGCCCTGTTGCAATGTGGCCTTCACCACATTTGCTACATATTTACTATTACAAAAGAATCTCTCCCCATCAAAATTGTTCATTCTTTTTTTCTTTTTGTGGTGTTATGTTTTAGTTATATATGAGTTAAGTTTTGTTAATTAAGTTATGTGTATTATTGGTTGTGTTTTATGTTTTATTAAACGATATAGTCTTTAAATAAAAAAAATTGTTCATTCAGTATTTGGTGAGAATTATCATTTTCTCTTCCAGGTGCACATGGTATATTTCCTGCATTTGATCCATCTGAGTGTCTTGTAATTTATTTGGGCATTGAAACATGGGACACTCTGGTCTTTTGGACATTGATAAAGAGGCATGGAGAGCCAGTATGATATGGTGGCCTAGGACTCTGCAAGACCAGGGTTCAAATCCCCCCTTACCCATGGAAACCCACTGAGTGACCTTGGGCAAATCAGACTCTCAGCTTTTTTGTGGGTTTTTCGGGCTATGTGGTCATGTTCTAGAAGAGTTTCTTCCTGACGTTTCACCAGCATCTGTGGCTGGCATCTTCACTCTTCTAGAACATGGCAACATAGCCTGAAAAACCCACAAAAAACTATGGATGCCGGCCATGAAAGCCTTCGACTTCACATCAGACTCTCAGCCTTAGAAAAAGGAAATGGCAAACCTCCTCTGAATAAATCTTGCAAAAAAAAAAAAACCTTTCATGGGGTTGCAATAACTCAGGAGGCACATAACAACAACAAAATGGTGACATAGCATCTGGACTATTGGCTATAATTACTCTTCTCTATAAGACTGTAACCTTCAAACCCACTTGAACTGCACTGTTCTGTGAATCTCTTTTCCTTCATTTCCTAGCTTAGTAATGCCTTGCCTTACATGGGGATGAAAAGTATAAATACATGAAAAATAGTGAGCTGATCTGATACTATGGTAACAGAGTGCTTCATAAAGAAAGTGCATTGGGCAGTCTTTTGAGACAGCAGCTAATAAGAAATAGCAGGGTGCATTCAGCACCTGGAAATACAAACAGCAGCATCCTCCAAGTGCATTCCGTTTCAAGAATAAAAGCTCCCATCAAAAAGAAACCTCTTGAGAGGCTGCACAGAGAGAAAGTTCGGCTACAAGCTCAAAGCCCAGCAAAGACACTTGTTATGTGATGCCTACTCACATTCATCCACCCACACCTGCAAGCAGAAGACTAGCACAGCAGGGAGTGAGCCAGTTTAACCTCTCTTTGATGTGCAGTACTTTTTTCTTTTACTTAAAGGATTTGTTTTAAAAAAAATGTGGAATTATTTCATTTTTTAATTCCAAAACGTGGAATATCATTTTTGGTGGGCCCATTGGATACGTTTCCATTTTAACTCTGATATAACATTTCTACATTTCAAGAAATTATGTCACGATCACTACCCTGTTCTTCTCTTAAAACACATACACACAGAGAAGGAAGATTTTTTTTCCTAACTATTTTATCACTTCTTGTTTGGACCATCTATTTGGTCCTTAAAAGGTATTATCCTATTTTGGAATTTATTTATTCTAATGGCTGTAAACACTTTTAGAAATAGACTGATTTAATATAAAACATTATGCTTCTCCCTCTTTCACTGCAAAACTATGAATTATCAGGGAAAAGTCAATGTCTCTTGCAAATTCACACTCAGTAGGCAAAATGTCTAGCTCCTCCACTAGGACATCTGCAGATTGATGAGTGCTAGTTTGCTGAAACCTCTCTCAGAAACTTTTTCTGTGCCAGTCACTGGTTTGTTGTTGTTATGTGCCTCAAATTGCTTCTGACTTATGATGATCCCATGTTTCTTTGGCAAGATTTGGTCAAAGGGAGTTTGCTTTTGCCTTCTTCTGAGGCTGAGAGTGGGGTGACTTGATCAATATCACACAGTGAGTTTCCATCATTGAGCAAGGATTTGAACTGTTGTCTCCAGAGGCATAGTTCAATGCTCAAACCACTAGACCATACTGGCATTCACTATGTGTAAGAAAAATAAACAAAAAAATAACAGTTAGTGCTGTGCAAACTGCACTGAAAATTTATCCATAGGTTTTGTTTTATTTTGTTTTTATTGATTTCCTTTAATAACATTTTAATCAATAAAATTTGTTTGTGTAAATCTCACTTAATAAAATAAATGGAATAAATAATCTCCTTTCCGGTCTGACGAATCCTCCCGGCCACACACACTCAAGTAACATTTCACAAGGTTTATGCAACCTTCTTGGTTTTAAAAAAAAGAATTTAAATAAACAAATAAATAGACTTCTCAGAAAATCTGTAGGATACTTGTGAAGTCTGTTTGCTTGCCTGACAGCTGCTATCCAGAGAGAAGAAGCAGCCTGCTGTTTGTATAACTTCCAGGATTAAGAACTTCTGATGAAGATCAGATGCACAATCTGCACTGAACACAATGCAGTGCAGATAAACAAGGACAGT
The DNA here is from genome assembly GCF_019175285.1 of Sceloporus undulatus. Lineage (NCBI taxonomy): Eukaryota > Metazoa > Chordata > Lepidosauria > Squamata > Phrynosomatidae > Sceloporus > Sceloporus undulatus. The sequence continues at coordinate 88,248,903 of NC_056522.1, forward strand.
CAGTGATCCAAGGAAAGAATAGTGTTTACTTGCTCTGACCTTACCAGGACCTGCTGTTGGAAACAGGGTGTTTATATGTTGTAGTGTAGTTTAATGTAACTTCTCTTGCTGGTCCAGTAGTGATACATGCACATAAACCTGCTTCCATGGTCATATTTCTTTACCTGGATCAAGAAGCCTGGTCCCAGGAAATCTATTCACAAGAACTGGTATTGAAAAGCATCTTTGTCTGTCAGAAGTATGGAGCCTGGTTCTGCACAGATAGGGAGACTGGGCTTATCCAAGTGTGGGAAATTCTAAAGATAATTTCTTCCCATGGGAGTTCTTTAAAATGTGGATTTACCCCTTCATTTCAAACTGGGCAAAGTGTGGCCCTTAAGGTTTGTTTGTTTGTTTGTTTGTTTGTTTAATTACACCCATCAGCTTGAGGCAGACTAGTCAAAACTGAGAAGTGCTGGGAGATGCAGTACATTAACAGTTGGAGGGCTTTGATTTACCCACAGTAGTTTAAAGGATTCAGTTGTTGAGTGCCACCTCTTTAAAAGCAAGCCTGAAATGCTTAGGGAGGAGTTCATCCTGGGACTTGGGGATATGTTCACACTGTAGAATTTATAGTAGCTTGACACCACTAACTGACATGACTATATCCTACAGAATCCTGGGGTCTTTAGTTTGGTGAGGCACTAATGCTCTGACAAACCAGGCTGAACACCTTACCAACATACAAATTCCAGGACGTTATAGGAGAGAGTTATGGCAGTTAAAGTGGTGTCAAACAGCTTTAATTCTGCAGTTTGGATGTACCCTTAGTGGAAGACAATGTTCCACTTTTGCAGCAGAAGCTCTTTATGCATAGCTGGACTATCACAATTTTCCGAGAGAACCTTGAGGTGGCCCACTATTCAATGATAATTCTCACTTAAGTTATGTTTGTTTCTCTTCCTCAAATCTAACATTTGTTTGTCCTAGGTAAATTGTAAATGCAATAATAAATAGTGGAAGTATAATAATAAATAGGTCTCAAGGAAAGTCTTCAAATATATAGCATGTAAGAAAGGAGTGTTGATCACAAGACCTGTCTTCTGGATTGAGCTTCCTCCCCGTTTATGCTCCAGGTTGAAGGGGAGCAGGTGGCCAGCTGCTGGCTTCCTTTTGTCTTCATTTTGAAAGGCGGTGGTTTCTCCTGTCAACTATATTTGCTGGCCAACTTTATTTCCATTTTCTCTGCTACCAGCTTTCAGTGTTATTATGAAAGCAGCCCATATGCATGCTCAGGTTTCTCCTTTTTGTTTTTGAGGATAGCTTTTCTAAAACAATAACAAAAAATTATATATCCTTACATTACTACTTAATTATTAAATTTTCTAGCAGCAATATCTGTTTTCCTGTGGCTTAGAAATCCCTTAGTCCACCCCCCCTACCCAAGCTGCTCTTTCTCTGTCCTCACCCAGTGACCCAGGTGATCTTCTTGTCCCTTATTCACACACCGATTCTGCTGCTCTTTGTCTCCTACAGAAATTCCTCTTGCCTTAACCCAAGGCACTACTTTTTCTCAAGTGTTCCTTTTCTTCCCTTACCTACGCAGATGATCCTTCTACTCACCCCAATCTCCTTTTGTCTCTCTCTCTATTATTTCTCACTCTAATTTCTTTCTCACAGATCTTGCTCACAAGTGTTGGTTCAGCTATTCACTCTGCACACTCTACTCCTTCACTTAGGCAGCAGGGGTCCCTCCTCTTAATTTTTTCAAGAGTTATGCCTGACATCCCGCCACCCCCATATCCTATCTCTGGATCATGTAGAGTTACCTAGAAAAGAAAAGAATGTGCCAGGGTTTGCTGCAGTTAGGGAGGTCTGTCATCTAATGACTGAAAATGGTATTGCAAGCTACTGATTTAGGGCGTTACCGCATGAGAGCCCCAATTCTTGCCACAATTGTGTTTGTCAGTGTAAATGGAATTATACTTGTTTGTTTTTACTGCATCACCACATGTCTTCGCAATCATGCAACTGCTGCATTTGTGCTCTCTTCCTTAACTCTGCCTCCCTGTCCTATGCCCTACTCAGCATGCATTATGTTTTTAAAATATATCTTTATTTATTTTTATTTTCAGTTTTTTACACAATTCAAGAGCTCTGCTACTGCCAATTAAGTTTTAAAAGTAATAGAAATAGAAAAGAAATAGAGAAAAAAAGGTAATGAGCTTGCTTAGGAATAGCAAGAGGAGGAAAAGGAGAGAGGAAATAGCACTGATACCATGTGACTACCAATAATGTAACTGTGCTGTCAGCAACATTTCATAACTGAGGACTAGCACAATTGGGAAGTCATTGATGGGTTTTACCTCTCAATGTAAAGGAATACCCTAACTACACTTGGGGGAATGAAGCAGCTACTGTTCAGAGGCAACGTCATGCTATACATATTTTTCTGGGTCTAATTACAGTTTAAAATCCATATGTAGTAATTTTCATCCATCAAAAAGAACAAAACAAATTACAGATATACACACAATTATAGTTTTCTTATGCAAATTGTTCATACATAGTCATGGATCTATGACATATACCCACACACACACACCCCCCACTCTACTTTATTTTTGAAGATTTATAGAGCTCTTTTCATCATTAAAGATAACAAGGCAGTTTACAACATAAAGCTAGTATATAGGATGCAACCATAAAACCTACAACAAAATAGACAGAGTTCAATAAAGTAAGGGTCACTATTGGAAATGCCCATATAAATATTAACAAGCATGTTTTGCTAATGAATGCAAAACTTGCATTATACATGCCTATTGAATCTCTAAGCAGAAGTGGACAACTTTGGAAGATGAAGCACACTTCCCTCCTCTATCCCTTAGATCCTTCAGGGGCCACATGGACTATCCTAAATTACCAGTTGTTGTTTTTAATGTTATTTTTATGTTAAATAGCTGGTTTTGAACAATGAGTATTTTTTTTTATGTTAAGCAATGTAGATGAGGACTGTAATCTCCAGAAAAGTCTTGGAGATATTGGGCCCACAAAAACAGTTTTGAGAGAGAACATGTAACCCAAGTGTTGAGAGGGAACAGTGCCCATTTCTGCTTTGAAGGGAGGTCATAATAGAAGCCCCACCTTTGAGTTGCTGTAAGGAGTATTTCTACCATCTTTTATTGTAGCTTGGACTACAACAGTGCTACTCAAACTGGTGGTGTTTGAATAGGGCTGGCCAGGGCCAGCAGCTGCCAAGCCATGGAGCATTTCAAGGAAAGAAAGAAACAACTATAGACAGTGGGCACAGATATGGTATCAATCCCTGGCACACTGAAAAGATTGAATTGCTGGTCCCCTCATGAGACAGTTTAAGAGGCACTAGACTGCAGTACTGTACACATTTACTTAGAAATGCAGGACCTATATGGAAACTGGTTTGGTTTTGTGGGGGGAAAACCCTCCAAAGATGCAATCTGTTCCTAGATATGCACAAAATTTAATCTATCTATTAATCTACAATACCATTTTATTCCTTTTTTAAAAAACTGAACCTTCTATATTGTGTTGGTTGGAGTGTACATAGAGTACTTCTTTGCTCACTGACATGTGTGTAAGGCACACTGAATTTGCTAGGTCTTACTTCTAAGTGAACATGTATCGATTTGTACTGCTAATACCTTCTCTCTGTTGCTATCCTAATGTGTGGGTAGCCACTCTGGCCCTCATTCTCTTACTCAGTGGAATGTGGTCAGATTATACTTATCATAATACACACATCCAGAGGTAGATGACCAGGATGGTAAAAATCTGGAAACAAAACTTTATGAGGAATACTTGCAGAAATTCCTGGAGATGTTTAGATATTTCACCTGGAGAAGAGAAGACTGAGGGGTCATGGGATAGCCATCTCTAAATATCTGCAGGGTTGCACATAGAAGAAAGGATGTGCCTGTTTTCTGCTGCTCCAGAAGGTAGTACCCAAACCATTGATTTCAAATTATGAAACAGGAATGTCCAACAAAACATTAGGAAGATTTTATTGATGGTAACAGTTTCTCCTTCTTTAGAGATGGTTACACAAAGGATTTGTGGCCATTTGTCACTGATGCTTTAGCAGTGGATGACTGCATGGCAGGGGGTCAGACTAAATGGCCCTTGAGATCCTTCCCAACTCTACCATTCTACCATTCTAAATTATTATTTTTAAAGCACATAAAAATAGCAGCTTCCCCCTAAGCAAATGGCCTTTCTCTACTGCCTGGTCAAGATCTTATTATCAGAACTCAGAAAAGATATTTTTGGACTACATCTCCCCAAATCCCCCAGTCAACACGGCCACTTAGTCACACAAGGGACACATGATTTATTAACAGGGGAATGTGTATCCTATTTGTGGCATATCCTTCTTGTAAGTAGTTCAGAGCAACTTTTTTTCTTCAAAACAACCCTTTGAAGTAGGTTAAACTGACAGAATAAGACTGGCTCATGGTAATCTGCTGCTTTTGGAATTTGGACAATTTAAGCAGAATGATCCTTTTATTAATTAGATTGTTTAACAAGCAAACCATTGTTACTCATTACAATGATAAAAAAACAAGCAACTTGTCATTTGTTCCATAACTCATTACTTTTCCAAATAACAAATTTCTTACTTTCCCAAATTCATTACTTTCCCAAATATCCATTACCTTTCTGAGGAGCTAGAACTGACAAGATAATGGCATAAAACTTGAAAAAAACATGTGAAAATGTCTAATAATGCCCTTTAGAAGTACCTTCTCAAATGCACCATTGCTCACTATATCAATAAATTAACTTTGCTCTAGCATATTAAATTACTTATCAAATGTGATGTCATTGCACTTCTGTTACCTCTAAAAGGAAGTACCATACTAAAAGTAGTTACAGACAGCTGTCTTGCATGTAATACATTCCGTCTGAGCTCTGCGTGAATTTCATAGCCATTTTAGGATTTGAGCACAAGGCTCCTTAGTCCAGAACTAGCATTCAGTTCACAATACAGCACTACTTTTTCACCTGTTGATGGATGAATGTTATGAGCTTGGTGGCAGTCTTTTGGGAATTTTCAAGTTGTATTGCTGTGCCTGCTGTAGCCAGCATAGTGTAGTTGTTTGAGTGCCCAACTAGGATTGCTACCACAATGCAGAATTAACGCAGTTCGACACCGCTTAAACTGTCATGGTTCAATACTATGGAATTCTAGAATTTGTAGGTTTTTGTGGTACCAGAACTCTCTGATAGAGAAGGCTAAATATATCACAAGTTCCAAAATTCCATAGCATTAAGCCATGGCAGTTAAAGCTGTGTCCAAGTGCATTAATTCTGCAGTATAGATACAGCCAACAGTTCCAGGACACCAGGTGTCAAATCCCCAATCAGAAATACTGTAGAAAAGCATTTGTGACTTTGAACAAATCACGCTCTCTGAGCCTCAGAGGAAAGCAATGGTAAACCTCCTCTGAATCAATCTTGACAAGAAAGCAAAAAGTCAGAGTTGCATTAAAGGCACATAGCAACTACTATATACAACAATGTGTCTATAGAATGATACTTGATTTGCGATTGCATTATTTTGCTGTTATGTTCTTCTATGGTGGTTTATCAAAAATTTCACTATCCTGTACTTATATTTTACTTATAATAATAGATCCAGATGAAAAATTCAAAGAAATCTGTTCTTCGGTAAATGTTAAATTATTCTGCGTTAAAGAAAAAATATCTGTTTTGCCAGATATTTTCCATTCTTAAAACATTCAAATATACATCAACATCTGTATCTCTCAGTATTCCTACTGGGATTTAAAATTTGCACAAATTGGATTTATTTCTTGTTAAGACAAATGTATGGCTTTTAAAAAATAATTTAGATGTCAACATAACATGTGCTATATGACAGTTAAACATCTACATTTACATGGTTATATAAATTTTAACAGCTTAAACTAATTAAGATAATCTGCACTTTCTAAACCTTTCTTCAGTTGCTATTCTTATATTCAATATTTTGAAAAAAATAGTTACTTCCTTGTGTGTTTATTCTTGTTGCATTACATAATTTCCCTGTCAATCTACTATATCTTTAATAACTTCAGTATATCAATTGCTCTAATAATTTACTCGTCCCCATTATTCTTATTGCAAAACAGATTTGCTTTTAAGTATAGATTCTTACCCGTATTCAAATATAAATTATTTCCACCGTTTACCACAATATATTTCTACCATCTCCCATTCCTTTTCAGTTTCTTCTTCCCCTTTTCCATGAATGTTTGTCAGGTGATCCATTTGCATCATATCATACAATTTTAGTAACCACTCATCTAGAGTTGGAAGCGTATTTAGTTTCCAATATTGCGCCAGCAGTAGCCTTACAGCTGTAATCTATATAGAAAATTTTACGCCAATGTTGACTCTCTATTTTCTTTGGAAGTTTGTTCATCATGTTTAAGAGAAAGATCTCTGGAAGTTTTTCAAACTTCCTTCCAATAATTTCAGTTATTGCCAGATGGATTTGGTTCCAGAATTTCTTTATCTTGGGACCTTCGCACCAAATGTATGGCTTTGCATGGGAAGACCGGTGCCAGACAGGATTCTTTATGTCCCTCCTACACTTGCATCTGCAGCTTATTCTTAAGCTTTAAAATCACAAAATTATAAAAATAGATATTCAGATCACCCAAAATTAATTAGAACTTTGGAAATATGCATTTTAACTTTGCTACCTTTAAAACCCTACCAAAGAAAGCCTGTTACCAGTAAAAGAACAAAAGGAGAAAGCTAATGACTTGACTGTACTTCTAACCACTGGAGAAAAAGTATTGTGTTGTGGTTCAAGTGCTGGACTGGGAAAAATTCATGATCCATGATCCTTACTGCATTACTTTGATCAAATTATTCTCAGCCAACCTGACCTACCTCACAGGTTTCTTGTCAGGATATAGGATAAAATGAGGGAAGTATTAGAAAATACATACATAATTTGCAAAATACCACTTGGAAAGCCATCATGTCAGCAGATGTAGTTCAATTTATATTGTTATTACTGTTGTTATTATTTTTGTTGTATATAGTTATATCCCACCTTTTTCCCAAAACTGGGACTCAAGGTGACTTAAAATTTAAAACAAGAAAAACACAAATAAAAACATGTAAAAAGTGAAAATTGAAAAGGACTTAAGCTATTCACAATACTAAAACAATTTAAACATATACTTAAAAGGATAAAAAGGAATTAAAAATAAAAAAACAATTATTTGGTCCAGTCAAGTCTTTATTATTATTATTATTATTATTATTATTATTATTATTAACCTGTAATCTATAATGGAGTCTACAGATGGATTGATAAACTGGTACAGTTTTTTAAAAATAAAAATTCACAGTCTCTTTAATAAATTCCTGTCCATTCTTAATAATGTCAGTGAGAAAAATAACTATAATCTTTTATTTTAGGATTGTAAAATCACCATGTTTCTTGTTAAGTTTCAGTACTTCCAAAAATTGCACCTCTTTAGCAGAGGATTAGCATTTTTTTCTAAGTCAGTCAATCAATTAAAGGATTTAGCAGTCCATTAATATTTTCCCCTATAATTATTTCTCCTTCAGCAGATTCTAAAATTATGTTAAGGAAAATGTGGAAAAACCTAATTATGAAAAATATGTTATGCCTGAGTTGTGGTAGAGTTTCCTTCCAACACACACCTCTCACTTCCAAACAACAACAACAATCTGATTGTATTATTTTACTTATTTTATTTATATGCCACCATTCTCCCAGGATAGGACTCAAGGCAGTATTATGGCAGAGGTGAGATACTATCTGTGGGCTGCATATGGTCCTGAAGTCCCACTTCTGTGGCCCCTGGAGCCCTTCTAGAGACTCCTTCAACATCCACATTTTATTTTTTTCCCCAGACCACTTTCGGAGCAATATTTCACCTAAAATTTTCCTATAAATTGCTCACCAATGTGGCAGCTTAGGTCAACCATCCCCTTATACCCTTACCCCACCCTGTGCTTTAAAGTGGCTGAAATCAGCTGAAAATGGTGGCCAGAGCTGATGTTACATGGGATCACAGGGGGAAAACTGGTTCCTGCTCTCACAGTTTCCCACTCTGGATTGTTATAACAAACTTGACATGGGGATGCCCTTGAAAAGTGTTTAGAAACTCTTTGATCCAAAAAGCTTCAATCAGAGTGCTGACCAGAACTACCAAGAGGGAACATGCAACTCCTTTGTCAACAACAGTTCATTTGACTACAATTCAAGGAGGTTCACATCCAAGGAAGAACACTGTGCATCTAGAACCCAACTCTGGGTTCTGAGATCTTTGGAAATGTCTTCCTTTCCATCCCACCATCTTCACGGTGGGATCTGGTATTGAAACCATCTGGTAGTGACACAGGATAGGGCCTTCTCAGTGGTTGCTCCCAGGTTCTGGAATTCCCTTCTAAGAAAAGCTAGATAGAGTCCCTCCATGGTGTCCTTCTGGTAGTAGACCTTTTTATTTCAACAGAGCTTATGGAACTGTTCGTTGGGAAGAGATTTTTACTAATAAGTTGTATTGCTCTTATTTTTAGTTTTCGAATGCATAGGTTTTTTAAATTGTTTTAAATTCTTTTTGCATGTCATGTTAATGTTGTTGTCATTGTGTGCCTTCAAGCTGTTTCTAACTTATAGAAACCCTAACACCATGGTGGTGAACCTATGGCACATATGCCCTCTCTAGCACACAAAGCCATTTCTGAAGGCACACAAAGAGCTGGGAGGCCGGGGAAAGAGTAGGAACAGGCATGCACCTGTTCCTCTTGTTCTTCCCAACCTCCCATGCCTTCAGCTGTCTCTGGAGAAGCCCCATCCCTGCAAGGTGAACTCCCACTCCCTGAAAGTCCCATCACCCCAGAAGTCCTGTCCTCCGGAATTGGGTAACACCTGGTGTAGGCATGCCTTTGAGCACTCAGTTTGGGCACTCGGTCTCTATGACTGCTGTAAGGTGACCCTATCACAGGGTTTTCTTGGCAAAATTTGTTCAGAGAAGGTTTTGCCTTTGCTTTCCTCTGAGGATGAGAGCCTAAAGTCATCCCTTGTTTCCATGACCAAGTGTGCATTCAAACCTTGTAGTCCAACACTCAAACCACTACATTCATCCCTCCACATTCACTGAGGTTATGGTCACAAGACCCCCATGAATGTGGGGACACTGCAAATAACAAAAACACTATGTTTTACCTTAGATAACACCTCTCTAGGAATCTCTAGGTCCTCCCATGCAACTCTGTGGTCAACATCTGCCAGACATTGACTATAGAATTGCTCTGGAGGAGCTACAAATGCCTAATGGGGTGTTCTCTTTAGAATCTCTAGGTTCTTCAGTGCGGTTTTTGATTAAAGTTGATCAAAGAGTTGCTCTGGAGAACCTAGATATTTCAAGAGATAACATATTAATAAAATAAAATTGTGAATAATCAAATCCTCAAAAGTCAAAGCTGCAAATGTGGAGAGACGAGTGTACACCACTCTGGCTCTGTATTAATATTACAGTAATGACAGTTTTTAATTCTGTTTTTGTTCATTTCTGTAGGCTGCTATGAATCCCAGGACTGAAAATTAGGCAGCATACAAATAATAGAAAGAAGAAGAGGAAGAGGAAGACAAGGAGGATGAGGAAGAAGAAGAGGAGGATAGGGGGAGAGGGGGGAAGGGGTGGAGAAGGGGGACAGAGGAGAAAGCTAATTCACTGCAGATGCTGAAATCATAGGTTTTTGGGCTACAATGTCCAGAATCTCTGACTGGGAGTTGTCATTCAAGAACATAACATATCCAAGTTCTTGATGGGGAAGAAAGGAGTATTAAGACAAAAACTAAGCTAATTTGTAAATCTGACCTTTCTTTAAATTAGAGGGACAATTAAGTAATGCATTTACCCTCCGCGGTTATCTTGGCGAAGTTACCATTCTGCATTCTCCAATGTGAACATTCAGAGCTGCAGGACAAGCAAATTATACAGACCTTTTTGCAGAAACAGTCTGAAGCTCAACAACATGTGTGTCAAAAGAATAAAAAAACCCTTTACTAATCTCTTTCTGTTACATTAAATGAATGTGCTGGGCTCTCAGTGCATTTATATTGCATCAGTTCATCTGAAGACATTAGTATTTACTATGTTTGAAGGTGATTTGCAAAATTAGGGATGCCCAGGATTGAATCTTCAGTGGCTAGAATCATTGAGGATGGCTTTGCATGTCCTCTGATCCCAATAAACTGTAGCTTCTGGTGTTTACAGAAGGGGAAAAGCCCTGTGTGTATGTGTGTGCTTGTGCATGTGCATGTTTTAACTCAAAGGCATCATAGAGGCTACAGAGTGGTCCCTGGGCCACTACCAGGTCAGTAAACTAAAGCAGGCCAAAGAATTAGTTCTCTACCCAAGGGCAATTCAGGAGTTGCACAAAATGTCCAAACTATCAGAAGAACAAAATAACCCATGCCTCATGCACTGGAAATGCCCTGGAAACCACTCCTGGTTTGGAAAACTTTTGATGGAAGAGAGCCCTGCAACTTCTTTAAAAGTGAATTACTTCTCTTGGAGTTTTTCAAGAGAGGCAGTTCACCCTTTTCGGGAAACAGAGAAAGGGGGGACTGGGGGTCTGAAGGAATCAAGGACCATAAAACAATCTTGCAGGACACATGTGGCCCCAGCATACACTTTGCCCACCCCAGATTATAGTGGTCTCAGTATGGGGGTGGCTTGCAGGCTGAAGCTCACATTTTGTGCACCTTTGTTATCCCTGCAAGGTGGAATAGGGATGTAAAGCCTTGATTATTTAATCCTTGCACACAAGGACAAATAATTACTGTACTTTTCTTTCCAGCTGCAGGAGAATTTTTTTTTCCAGTTTTCTTCTTATATTTGAGCATCCCAAAGGGTTACAGCAGATTTTTTTTTTCTGTACAGAAAAATACATGCGAAGTGGATTACACAAATATCCCTTGTACAAAAAAACCATATTAACTGCACAGGAAACACTGTTTCCAGTATAGGAAACACAGTTTTTGGTGTGTAGAAAATGTGCTGGTGGCTGTTTTTAAGGCCTCATGTTTCACCACATAGAAAAATCACAACACTCTGAGACTTTGGAGATTATTTTTATTTATTTAGGTATTTATACCCCGCCCTTCAGCCCTAATGGCTCTCAGAGCGGCTTACAATTATTATTTTTAATCAGACAGTTCCCTGTCCTCAATCTAAAAGACACAAAACAAAAGGAGAAGGGAATGGTGGAGGGAAAGGGGATGAGGTCCAGTGGTTCTTCTCTCCCTCTGAGGCCTGGACCAAGGCATATGGACTGGAGGGAGGGCTCTTCCTTCTTCCAGGCTAGTCCTGATGGAGCTGGACCTGTCTGGTGAACTCCCTCTCAGGCCGGCGGATGGCAGTTATGGAGGGCGGAGTCTTATCATACAGAGGATAAGGATGGGAGTGAAGTGGATCGCTCCCATCCTTATGCCATCTTTATCGTGCAATTGCACAAAGGATTATCACACGTTTTGCACTTATCATTATCCTGTCAATGAAGTATAATTGTTCCATCAGTTTTCATTTATAGAAACTTCTGTTATTGAAAAATAACATGTCACTTCCACTTCATTGACAGGATAATTACTAGATAAGCACAATGCTGTCTGATAATCTTTGTGTGATCATGCAATAAGGATGGAATAATGACAGAATAAGCACGACATAGTCTGATAATCTTAGTGCGATCACACAATAAAGATGGGAGTGATCTGCTTTGCTCCCATCCTTTGCCCCTTTGAAAATGGGGAGAAAATGGCACAAAAATCATGTTGCTCTATTATTCTTCCTGACAGGGCTTCTTGGCTATCAGGAAACCCATTTTTCAACTGGGAAATGAATATTAGCGAATATTCTTTGCATCCCAAGGCAAGTATGAGATATCTAGAAACCACGACAAAGGAGAATGAAAGGACAAAGGGGGGATAATGGAGTATGCTAGGGAACACTGGAACAATCTGAACAAATTAAAGTTAGTGGGGCTTCGATAATGTTTCCTCTAATTATTGTTAATTAGAAATTCTCAGAGTCTGTATCTTCAAGATGTTGCCACAGCTGAGCAAAAATGCTGCCACAGATCAACATGGCTCACTTCATGTTGGATGCCCATTGTGGGCCTTAGAATTCAGGTTCTAAGTCTTCAAATGCCCTTGAACAGCCTGTTCCCAAGGCAGACTGGCTCCAAAATGATATCAATGTAAAGCCATGGTAGTGGGCAATCCCCTAAAACTCTTCCCAATTAGAGTTTGATAAAAGTCCCCTTTTTATACTATAACTCCCAGAATGCTTCTGCTAGCATGGACAGTGGGAGGGAGGGAACCCATTTCCTAATGTTGCTGTGACATTGTTCAATGGCATCATCACATCCTAGCAAATAATGGCAGACACTATGAAGAAGACAAAGTTTTTTAAAAAAAATCAATTCAGATAAGCTTCTTTTTCTGCCATACTGATGAACCTTTTGTTGGCTGGCTTTCTTGAGAACTAATGGAGAACTGATCTGATTCAAGAATACCACATTAAAGAAAAGAGATGGTATTTGTTTTTAAATAAAGAAGGGACTACTTGGAATTACAGACAAGTTAGCCTGATTATTTTACTGCAGAGGTGTTAGCGCAAATAATAAAACAGCTAATTTGTAAGCATCCAGACAAAAAAGGCATGATTAGCAGCAATCAACAGGGTTTTGTTGACACCAGGTTTATCTTTTTGATAAAATAAAAGATTTAGTATACAAACGGATGACAGTTGATGTATCTTGGTTTCCTCAGTTCTTTTTATCTACAGCCCCTATGGATTCTCCTAAGTGCCTGGCTAGGGAAAGTTTTAACAACCAAGTCGCAATGACCCTAAAGAAATGGGAGATAAGTTTATTCTACTGACTCTAGCTTCCAACTAAACACACTTAAGAATGTGAAGTCAAAGGCTTTCACGGCTGGCATCCATAGTTTTTGGTGAATTTTTCAAGCTATGTGGCTGTATTCTGGAAGAGTTCCAGACCCTTCCAGAACATGGCCACATAGCCCAAAAAACCCCACAAAACACTTAAGAATATCAGTACAGATTGGAAAGAAATATGAAATCACATTCCTAGGAAGCAGTTTTTGGTATGACAATGAAATGGATACTCGATAAAAACAAAATGAAACTGAGTGCAGACAAATGTAATGGGTTAAAATTTAAGAAAAAATTACGGAGTACTTTTTCAGATATTTTGAGATGAAGGACAAGATGGTGCCTGTCCCCCCATTTCATATATAAACACTATATATATATATGAATTTTTATGAGAGTCAGTGTAATGTAGTGGTTTGAGCATTGGACTATGACTATGCCCAGGGTTTGATTCCCCATTTGGCATGGACACTCACTGGGTGACTTTAGGTGAGTCACACACTATCAGCCCTAGAAAACCCAACAATAGGTTTGAGTTAGGGTCACATGAATGCAGAAATGGCTGTAAGATACACAACAAGAATGGATTATATATATAGCACTGTCTAAAATGAATTTTACTTCAGCACTGGGTACAGCTTAGAAAAGTTACTTTTTACAGCTCCCAGAATTTCCCAACCAGTATAGCCATAGCTGTTGGATTCCAGGAGCTGTAGTCCAAAAAAGTAACTTTTCAAGCTCCTGCTGTCTGCCTCTCTGTCTCCTTTCTCACTCTGGAACCTTCTCTGGTGACATTGTCTCTAATGTATTGGGAGAAACTGACTGAGATGGACAGACAGACAGGCTCAAACAAGCCAGAGAGCCCATGTTCCAAACAAGCTAGAATCACTGCGAACAGGATGCCATTTCATGAGAGCGGGAAGAGCTATGGAACTGAGAAATAAAGGGCTAGGGAAGGGACTCGGGGTGGTTGAGAGCTGGTATCACTGCTTTCACCACTCAAGATCTGGTCACCTGAAATATTCTACCTTTATTGAAGAGGCGAGATAGAAATAAATTATTATTATTATTATTATTATTATTATTATTATTAATTATTATTCTCTCCTTGCCTAATAGTATAGCTATCCTAAACAAGTTGGCATCATGTTAGTGACATACATAGCCACAAGTCTGCCTTACACCTGCATATCTCTTTTTCCTTTTACCATTGATGAGGTTGGTATTCTCTTCCATCCTACACAACAACTAAACCACCCCCAACTTATTGTTAAGCCACTGCCCCTCACCTCCCCACAGCTGTCCCATGTGGTGGAGAAGATAGAGGGGATAGGAGAAGCATCTGGTCTTGTTCATATAGCCAGATGCACACTGAACATCCACTGAGACCTTTGGGGGATTTCAGTAGACCTCAGGAGGATGTGAGCAGGCAAGAGAAGCTAAGGCCTGAAAGCTCCTAGAGACCATCACTTACCATCCACCGCCCTCCTCTACTCTGCTTTAAAAACTCAGCAGGCAGAAGAGACTTTAAGGAGGCAAGAGAAGCTGAGGCCTGAAGGACTCCTAGAGACCAGACCAAGAGAGATATTTTTTCATTTTTATTCTTAATGCTTCATGATGATTGTATTTTTATTAAGGGATGGGGGATGGAATTTTAGTTGTATACATTATGTTTTGCTTAGGTATTTTATTTATTTGCTTATGTGAATTGTTTAAGTATTTTATGAAATTGTTTATGTAATTATTTAATGTGTAATTATGGTTGTATTTTAGTTAAGGGATGAGGGATGGAATTTTAGTTTGTATACATTATGTACTGTTTAGGTATTTTATTTATTTGCTTATGTAAATCGCTTGTGTATTTTAAGTATTTTTATGTAATTTTGTAACCTGCTTTGATCTTTTGGAAAGGTGGTATATAAGTAAAAAATTATTATTATTATTATTATTATTATTATTATTATTATTATTATTATTATTTGACTGTAGGATGTTATTCCTTGCGCAAACCTTTCTGCAGTTGTTGAATAGATTCAGTGCCTTAGGACTGAACTTGTTCCTCCAAGAGGTTGATGAACTGCTACTTCCATTATCCCTTGTCATTTTCTAGGCTGGCTGGAACTAATGGGAAATGGAGTCAAACAACATTGGTTCAGCTAACAATTTCCAAACCCTGAACTAACTAACCCTGGACTGCCAACTGTCTAGTCCACTGTGTCCAGTGGAACTATTCCTAAGTAAGTTTATTTGAGGGCCAGCATGGTTTAGTGGTTTGAGCAGTGGACTGCAGCTCTGGAGATCAGAGTTCAATTCCCTGCTCGGTTATGGAAATGCACTGGCTGACCTTGGGTAAGCCACATACTTTCATCCCCAGAAAACCAGGTGACAGGATTGCCTTAGGGTTGCCAGACATTGGAAACAACATGAAGGCACACAACTGCAGAAAGTGTGTAATGTGGAAGGTAGTAAGAAAAGAAGATCACATTACAGATAGATTGATTCAATCAAGGATTCACAGCCTTGAGTTTGCAAGACTAAACAGGGTCTCTTGAAGGTCTCTCATTCATAGGATTATTATGCCAACATGATGGCACAGAACAACAACAAAGTACATATAGCATTGTAGTCCTAATGTTCCCTTGGTTGCTAGTTTAATTCTCTTGAATACTTGATTTTTTTTGTTGGTTTTGATTTATTAGTTAATTATCAGTACCAGGAGAAGGTGGGGGGGCTATATAAATATCAGTTTGGATCTAGGTCATACTTCTTTCCTACTATCTAATGAGAAATATTCCAGTTTAAATAGATTCCATTATAAAGATTACTAGTTTAGCAAAAAACATTTTCTTTCTTTTGTATAATTTTCCTTGTTCCATTTGTATAACAAAAGAATGCATGAAAACACCAGAAGTTTCAGATTCTATCTTTGATTGTTTTTGCTGAGATGGATGAGAGACTGGGCCTCTGGATTTCAGACTCAGAAATAGGGAGGTAAAGAATACTAATTTCTTATCATTACTAAGGCTGCATCCACACTGCTGAAACAATCCAGTTTCATGCCCCTTTAATTGCCAGAGCTCAGTGCTATAGAATTATGGGAATTGTTGTTTTCCGAATCTGCCATACTTTCTTCTCATACCAGTATCAGCCCTGGATGAAGGCTGAAGAGTGGAGAAGTTGAAATGAGAATTTCTCCCATATTGCTTCTTCAGCATCAGGTTTTCTCTGTCCAGTCAGTATTGCTTATTTATTTTTATTCATTTGAGACAGACTGAGCATGTTTTGTGCTCAGCAAAAACCTGAATGTTGTTTACACTGCTCGACAAGTCCATTCCATCAAAAGCACCATCAAACAATCCCTCTGAACATCCTGCCAGAAAATCTACTGTGCCAAAAGTATGCAAGTCCAAAAAAAATAAATAAGTTTCCAAATTCCAATGTGGCACTGCATAAGTTAGCATTGCTGTCAAGCCTCTGGCATGAAATAACATAATGCCTTATGACAAGATGCAAAAAACCTACAGTGAAGAGATAATGAATCTTTCAGACACACAGAATGTTTTCAGGCCAAATATCATCTGCCTCCTGTAGCCAGTCCAAACATAAGACAATTAGCTAAACAGAAATGAGTATTAACACACATGCAGCATCCAAATACCAGCAGCTTTTCAAGCAGATAATTATGTTCTATTTAGCAAAAAGACATAAACAAAGAAAGCAAAAGTAATTATATGAAAACTATTTTTCTTTTCTTTTGTTATACAGATTACTGAAATGTACTGGAAGGAAAAGGAAGCTGAAGAGTAGCAGCCTTTTGCTTTTTTAAGGTTGTTTCTCTTATATCTTCCCAACATATTGAAAAGATGTAAGAGGTGCCTCTCTCATCATTGCCACACAAATGCTTCAGGGGGAAGAAAAACCTCTGGAAATGAAGTTTCAAAGCTTATGCTTCCAATGTTGTGTGGATTTACTTAATTTATACAGTTTTGGCAGCAGAAACTGAGGGATCTACCTGAGCAGAAAAGGACTAGTGCTCAAAAGAGAGCTATTCAACTAGAAGATGAGGGATGTAACATGAACAGAGAATTTTTATATGACACATGAGCTCTCAAAAAAATCACTAGCCAGCCATATAGCGAGTGCTCTGGGATGCAATTTCTTTAGATGGAGCAGAAACAACTTTTTCTGTTAACACTGTCCTCTAAATAAACATGGGGGGGGGGTAGTATCCAATAGTACCATTTCACTAGTGCAAATGCTGGTGGAAATACTACTTTTATTCTTCCACAAGTGACAATGCCATTATTCCAATTCTTCTGCATCAAATGCTTCTGCAAACCATCATACAAATACACAGAATTCATTCCAAAATTCATTGGTTCAGGACTTTCTTTTGCTAATTGCACCAATTATGTGAGATACACTGTTTGTCCTGGTAATGCTTGTTGAACTGCTACAGGAATACCTTTAGTTGTTCTACTTCTTTTCCCACTAGAATACTGCTGGGTGGGCTCTTAAAACCAAAAGCCTACATTGATCCTTGGGAGAGGCGGGAAATATAAATAAACTTTATTATTATTATTATTATTATTATTATTATTTCACTCTTCCAGAGCACTGTGGGATGGAGACACAGCTGCACCTTGCAGTTCCCGTTTTGGTGACCAGGAGTGATGTGACACTGTCTTCAACACTATACAATGATTCCATTTTAACTGTCATGACAACATCCTATGAAATCTGGACAGGCATTAAAGCAATGTTGCTGAGACTTCTAAACTCACCTTTCTACCACTGCAAATACCAAGATTTTCATAACAAGTTGTCATGGTAATTAAAGTAGAATCAAAGTGCCATAAATGTTTACTGTGAAAGGACCCGTGGTAACCTATTCAGTTACATAGTGGTTCCTGCTGGGGTTTTTTTTGGGGGGGGCAAGGTGGGGGAACATTTTCCAAACAGCATTATTTCCATTTGGTCCCTTTGGGAGACCAACAATGAATTTTTGCCCAATTTTTTTTATGGGAAGTTGGAGGGCTAAGGAGTCAAGAAGATTCTAAAAAGGGCCACAACTGACTTCCTCAAGGCTGCTTGCAAGGCACAATTCCCACCCTTGCCCTAGAGTTATATTGGATACTTCTCATACTCTATTTCTTACATCATTTCCTGGATGTCTGCAGCGATTTCCATTCCCAATCACTGCCCATAATTTGTGTGTAGACACTTTTCTGCACATCTCACCAGTGACATATTAGTTGAATCTATATAAAGCATGTATATGGGCATATTCTTATGAGATTATATTGAAGAAATAAATTCCTCCTCCTTTGCAAAATGTGTCCACTGAGCATTTTTAGAATCTGAAGGCCATGAAACTGTCACTACACGCTGCCTTAAATTGCTCTTTGTTGCATTTGCCTCCTTGTGTCAGCTGATTGTGAAACTGTTGATTTGTTCCATGTTGTTGAAATCTTTTAAAAAATGTGGTGCTGTATAGCATGGAGAAATGGGCTAGCACAATGTTTGGGACATGCATAGGCATTTAAGTCCCTCTCTATGCCTATGGGTGTCTCCCCCCCCTTTTTTTTTTGTCAGTGCGGAGATTGGTATTTGTTTCCCCTCTCTGCATTGACCAAAGCCATCCCTCTGGACTTCTGTAGAGCCATAGTAATCCCATTCTGTGCAGGGAAAACTGGAGACACAATTGGCTAAGTCTCTAAGGGGCTCAACAGGCTGGAGTTATACGCCAGTGGGGGGGCAGCACAGTGGTGTAATGACCGCACACCAGCCACCCTGACTCCACCCCCACACTGGTCCCAAGCTGCCCTCCTGACCAGATGGCAGGCAGTGTCATGCCACGTCTTTGGGGCAGTGCTTACATGCGCTGAGCTGAAGAAGCAGCAAAAAGCTGCTGCCACAATGGCTAAGGCAACCTTTCTGCAGC
The DNA here is from genome assembly GCF_019175285.1 of Sceloporus undulatus. Lineage (NCBI taxonomy): Eukaryota > Metazoa > Chordata > Lepidosauria > Squamata > Phrynosomatidae > Sceloporus > Sceloporus undulatus. The sequence goes on from NC_056522.1 coordinate 88,267,818, forward strand.
ACAAAAAGGAGCCACTTTTTGCAGCTTCTTTTTGTGCTGCAGAAAGGCCAGATCGGGGCCACAGTGTGCGGTTGCCGCAGCCCTGATCTAGGGAGGGCTTCTCTGTGCCGCCCCTTCGGGGCTGACTACTAAGCCCCTCAGTCATGAAATAATTACATCATCTGCTGAGACCTCAGAAGACCTCAGCAGATCATATAATTATTTGGCGTTTGGCTATAGGGACAGAGCCAGATGCTTGTCTGATATTCTCCCACTCTCCATTAGGCACATAATGACCAGGGGAGTGCTGTGGGAGCTCTACATTAAATCTGAGGGTTTGGTGAATGGCCAGCCGCTGGATAACTCTGTAAGTGGAACCAGTACATTGTGCTGTGAAATACAGAATGGAGGTCATTATCCCCAGAGTACACATCAAACATAAATGGCTTGTTATATAAAATGGAGGCAGGCAACTTCTACTGACTGAATTTTAATTCCGCACAACACTTAAGGGCTGCTTTTTGCTGTAGCCACCAACACTGCTGCCATCATTGCCACCAATATTTGGCAGCAACTCTCCTAAACCCTCCATATAAAGCCCAAGGAGACCACAGAGTACGACATCTGACAGGATTATATGGTACCTTTTTTGGTTTATGTGAGTTGTACTGCTGGCTGTGGTGACTGCAGATTTGGTGGTGTGGCTTGTGGCAACTGATTCATCCATGGTGACGAAGACTGGGGGTACATATAAGAGGTTTAAGGGCTGGATGTTTCCCATCTTTAATGCAGAACTAAACCCAAGAATAACCATTTACAGTGAATTCCATGTGGTAGCCATTTTGTTGTTTGTTGTTGTTGTTACCCAACCTCGAGTTGATCTCAACCCATGGCGACCCTGTAGATGAGACATCTCAAAGACTCCTTATGCTCCACTGCTCTTCTCAGGTCCTGCAAATTCATACCCATGACTTTCTTAATAGAGTCCACCCATCTACCATGTGGCCTTCCTCTCTTTCTGCTTCCCTCTACCATTCCTAGGATTATTGTTTTTTCCAGTGAGCCATGCCTCCTCATGATGCAGCAAAAGTACGACAGCCTCAGTCTAGTCATCTTGGCTTCCAGAGAGATTTCTGGTTTGATCTGCTCTAGGACCCATTTGTTTGACTTCTTGGCTGTCCATGGTAACCTCATCACTTTTCTCCAGCATCACATCTCAAATGAATTAATTCTCTTCCTATCCGCTTTCTTAACTGTCCAGCTTTCACATCCATACATGGTAATAGCGAATACAATGATTCCAACTTTCGTGCTCAATTGTATGTCTTCACAGTTTAGGATATTTTCTTGTTCTCTCTAGTTTTCTCATAGCTGCCCTCCCCATTCTTAGTCTTCTTAAAATTTCTTGACTGCAGTCCCCACTCTGATCAATATTTGATCCAGGTATGAAAATTCTTTTACTATTTCTGAATCTGTGTAAATTTTCTGTGGTCATTACTTTTGCTTTCTTTGTCTTCAACAATAAGCCTGCCTTTGCACTTTCCTCCTTGATCTTCCTTAGTAGTTATTCCAAGTCAGTAGTGTTTTCAGCTAATAGTATGGTTTCGTCTGCTTATCTTAGATTGTTGATATTCCTTCCTCCTATTTTTACTCCTCCTTCGTCTGTGTCCAGTCCTGCTTTTCATATAATGTTTTGCATACAAATTGAACAGATAGGATGAGAGGATGCAGCCTTGTCTGGCCCCTTTGCCAACTGGGAACCATTCTGTTTCTCCATGTTCTGTTCTGACAGTGGCCTCCTGTCCTGAGTAAAGATTCCTCATTAGAACTATCAGATGTGTTGGCACTCCCATGTCTTTAAGGACATTTCAGAGTCTTTCCTGATCTATGCAAAGGCCTTGCTATAGTCTATAAAGCTCAAGGCAAACTGAACCAACGTTTGGGTCACACAGTATACAGAAAACCCACACATGCAGACCGATACCTGCACAAGAACTCCAACCATCAACGAGGACAAAAAGCAAGCACAATCAAAACACTGGTAGATTGAGCAAAACACATCTGCAAACCCCACTTCTTGGAAGACGAACTGAAGTATCTAGACCGGGCTCTACAGGCCAGTGGTTATTCCAGCTCAGACATCAGAAGGGCTGTCAAGCCCAGAAAAACCCAGAGGAGTGAAGACAATCAGCCACTCAAAGGGAAGGTATTTTACCATACATCAAAGGAGTCACAGACAGAATAGGCAAAGTGGTGAGGAAGCACAACCTTCAAATGGTTTACAAACCGACAAAGAAAATCTAGCAAATGCTTCGCTCAGCCAAGGACCAGAGAGAACCTCTCACAGCCGCAGGAGTTAACCGCATACCATGCAGCTGCAGACAAGTCTACATAGGGACCACCAAAAGCAGTGTGCAAACAAGAATCAAGGAACACGAGAGACACTTCAGACTGGGCCAGCCAGGAAAATCAGCAGTAGCAGAACATGCCACAAACCATCCTGGGCATAAAATACTGTTGGAAGACACTGAAATTCTGGACCATGCCAACCACTACCATGTCAGGATGCACAGGGAAGCCATTGAAATCCACAAACACCTGGACAATTTCAACCAGAAAGAGGAAACCCTTAAAGTAAACAAGGTTTGACTACCAGTCCTGAAATATATCAAGACAAAGACTCAACAAATGCAAATAAGCAGACATTAATCCTCTTGTGCAGACCCTCATACCCTGAGGCCTGCCATTAGCAACAAACAATATACATGCAAATCACTCCTGCCTTTCCAGGTCACACAGTATATATAGCCAAGTCCTTTCCAGGCAAGCATTCTCTGAAGATGCCAGCCACAGATGCTGGTGAAACATCAGGAAGAAACTCTGCTAGAACATGGCCACATAGCCTGAAAAACCCACAAAAAACTAAGCTTGTTTTCTTTTGGAATTCCTTTGTGTGCTCCATTAGCCACTGTATGTTTGAAATGTGGTCCCTAGTGCCTCTTCCTTTCCTGAATCCTGCTTGCACCTCTGGGAGTTCTCTCTCCATTCATGGTTGGAATGTATGTTGCAGAATTTTGATCATGATTTTGCTTGCATGAGAGATTAGAGTTATGGTCCTATATAGTTGCTGCAGTCTTTTGTATCTCCTTTCTGTGGATGGGGATGTATATTGATTGTTTCCAATCTTTGGCCATTGTTTTGTTTTCCATATCTGTTGACATATGTTGGTTAGCACTGGTGTTGATTCTGTTAGTGTGGATTGAAGTAATTTGATTGGAATATCATCTGTTGCTGATGATTTATTTTTTTCTCATTTCTGTAATTGCAGCTTCCACCTCTGTTTTTTAGAATTTGGGGTTCATCTTCATATGACTCTTCAATCCACATGTTCTTCATTTTGTTATCCCTTTTATATATAGCTTTTCTGTGTACTGCATCCAGCATCTTTTGATCCTTCCTGATCTTGAATTATGTACCCTGACCCAAAGTATATATGTTCTACCTCAACTTAGAATACCAGAGAAAAGAGTAGAAAGTTGCAGAGTTTATTGAGTTTGCATGCAATTATTACACCCTGAGCATACTGTGACTGGAATTCTATCAGTATTATACACATGGGTTTGTTCTCTTAATCGGGAGGTTTTACTCATAATTCAACAAATGATTCAAAGAGTATGCTCTTGCTGGGACTAAACAATGAAATTCTAACCATAAAATTGCATTCTTGGAGGGCGAGTAACTATGCATACAAGACGTGCCTTCAGTGTTATCACTCTACTCACTGGAATTTCAGAAATAGATATGGTGCATTCCTCATTACACAATGGGACAATAAGCAAGGACATTAAGAGATATATACCATTGGTTAAACAATGCCAGTATTTAGCAAAAGGGTGGTATAGTACAACCACATGTAATTATGTGAGTGTAGCACAATGTAGGATCTTGGCCACTTTCTCTGAGAGCATTCTTTTTTCTCATAGGCTGTTTTAGGTATATGCTGTTTTAGGCTTATTCTCTCTCTCTCTCTTTCTCTCATACAGAGAGAGAGAGAGAGAGATTGAACATACCTATACAACTTTCTGTGTATTCAGAAATAATTACCTTGTCTATGGACTGTCCTCTTTTACTGCCCAGATGAGAGGCAAAGTTGATTATCAAGTTTAGTGGAAGGGAGGGAGGGAGGAAGGGAGAGTGGAGAGAAAATGAGAGAGAGAAAGAGTTGCTGTGTCCCTTCAAGTCATTTTTGACTTATGACAACCCTAAGGCAATATTTGTTCAGAGGGAGGTTGCTGTTGCCTTCTTCTGAGGCTGGGAGGGTATGCCCACTGAAGGTCACATAGTGGGTTCCATAGCCAAGCTGAGAATCGAACTCAGCTCACCCAAATTCGTAGTCCAACACTCAGCCCATTATACCACACTGGCTTTCAAACAGATAGATATCTGTATTCAATATATGATAGATTTCCAAATTACTCAAACATGACCTCATTGTTCGCTAAACTAGCAGATTCAGCATGCTGTTGTGTTTATTTCTGATTTCCCAGGTTAAAAAGCACAGGGAAAAAATGTGATGGACACATTCAAAGCTGTTGGAATGACTCTGTTCTACATTTATCTGCAAACTATCTCAGCATTGTCAACATACAGGTTATAGTTCAGAAATTGCAGGATAGCTCATCCTTGTGCTTCTTTGCACATTTCTCAGTCTACAATAGGACAGGACAGAATCAGTCACACTGCAGATGGGGGGAAATGTCTTTGTAATACAGGGTCTCTAGAAACTAGTTTTATTCTTGTAAAGAAAAAAGCCATATGCAGAGTTTCATCAATTTTCATCTGTAAACTCCATCTTATTTTCCTCTTCTGTACAACACTGGTCAATCAGACAGCTGCTTCCAGCAGTCTCATGTTCACTTCCCTGTGGGAAAGTCCTGCTGAATTTAATGGGACTTAATTCTGAGTAGACATGCATAGGACTGCACTGTAAATATGAAAACATACACACACTTGGGATATTGCATTACCCGTACATTTGTGGGAACAGAACTATTCCCCAGACAATCATACTGCTTGTTCCCCCATCTCTCCCTTTATTTATTAATGATGCTTCACACAGAGGCGAGAAGTGAACAAAATGGTTTACATGAAATGACATTTAACCTGAAGCTCAAATGGAAGAGAAGTTATATAGTCTGCAAGAATTCAAATGACTCATAACTCTGAAGTCACGGTACAATAGCTTTATTAGTGTAGGGATGGCCCAGTTATCTTAAGCCTGCAGGAAGAGAGAAGGAGGTTATCATAGGGAAGCTCTTTAAGAGGCAAGATCTGGTCCAGTCATGATCCCAGAGTTTCACAAAGAGGTAACAAAACTGGAAACAAAGCCCAAGCTAGGTAGAGAGATTTGCTCATGTAAAGGAGATTGATAGGAAACCTAGCACACCTTGATGAACTCTTTTGTCAGAAGCAAACTGACTAAATCTTTCACTCCCGGCTTCATCCCACAACAAAATGATCTTCAAAAATATTTCCAAACAAGTTTCTTTCTTCCTCATTCTCCCCAAGATAGGAACTACCTAGTTAAAATAATTTTTTGTTTTCCTTCTTCTAGCATCCAATTGAACAGGATTTTTTTAATCTTATTAATTATTTAACCAAATTTTATTTTTATCTGCAATCATTTCACCCTTGACCTACGGTGACCTATGAATGAGAGACTTCTGAGTCACCCTATAATCAACAGCTCTGTTCAGGTCTTGCAGACTCAGGGCCAAGGTTTCTTTGATTGAGTCTATCCATTTGGAATAAGATTCTCCTCTTTTCCTACTGCCTTCTATTTTACTAAGTATTATTGTCTTTTCTCTTGAGTAAGATCTTCTCATGATGTGGCCAAAGTTGACTGTCTCAGTTTAGTCATCTCAATTTCTAGGGAGAGTTCAGCCTTGATTTGCTCAAGCTGCCCTTGAGTTGATTCTGACTCTTGGAGATCCTGTAGATGAGACATCTCCAAGGATCCTTATCTTCCACTGTTCTGCTCAGGTCCTTCAAGACCATGCTCATAACCCCCCCCCCCCCCCCGAATAAGGAGTTTATCACATACAAAACTAAAGCCACTTGCCCCAACCAGGATACATTCATTTACGGGATGCAATCAGGAATTATTGCACACAAAAATGACACTGATGACTGCAGGCAACTCTTAGCCCTCTGCTTTTCAAAAATGTTTGCAAATTGGCTAGCTGAGCATGGCTGGGAGCCGAGATGCAGTCGGGATGCAGTCTCCCAATGGCACCAGTGGCATTTTTCATGCAATAATTCCCGATTGCATACTGTAACAGACTGTATCCAGGCAGGGGTAAGTAATTTTATTTTTGCATGCGATAAACTCCTGAGTCTATCCATCTGGTCTTCCCCTCCTTCTTCTATCCTCTACCTTCTATCAATAATACCTAGTATTATTGTTTTGTTCTGCTTTTTAGTGATCCATGCCTTCTCAATATGTGGCCAAAGTATTTAGCCTCAACTTGATCACCTTGGCGTCCAAGGTATGATCTGTTCAAGGATCCATTTGTTTGTCTTCTTGGCTGCTTACATTGCATTGTATAATTTTGCTTAAAAGGCAGTTTGACCATTTTGTTAAAACGTAATAAGGAAAATGAAGTATTTTTGGTATTGTGGTTGTAATAGTAGGACTTAGAGAACCAATGTGGTGCAGTGGTTTAAGCATTGGACTATGACTCTGGCCAAGGGTTCAGTTCCCTGCTTGGCCATAGACACCCACTGGGTTACCTTGGGCAAATAACTCACTCTCAGCCCCTGAAAACTCCATGATAGGTTGGTCTTAGGGTCACCATATGTTGGAAAAGACTTAAAGGCATATAACAACAACAGTTATTGGGTTGCCACTGCTACAAAACTATTGAACTTCCAGGACTTCTACAAAACTACTGAGTTTCACATCAGGATTCTAAAGGATGCCAATGAGGAACTTAGAAATGAAGCAACTGATGAAATCTATAGCTCACTTTACAAAAGAGTTCACATAGATTACCACACCTTCTTTCTATACTATGGAGAGAGTGAAAAATCCCATTGTCGCCTAAGGATTAGAAAGCCAGTGAGACAGCTAGTTCTATAAAACAGAGAGGCCACATCTATAGTTTTGGTATTCAGTAATGAGCCTTGAATGGTTCTTCAAAACTTTTTTTTTTAAAGACTTGGTATTAATGTCTACAAAGACAAGAAAAATGCTGCATGAGGCTTTACATATTTTGATGATGAATGCTATAGTGTTTGGAACCAAATTATACTAGTTTAAATTCTTCCTCTTTGTTCTTGAAAATACTGCTTTGCTCCAAAAACAATGTTCATAGTTTCTCCCCACTGAACTAGAGGTTCTGAAGAATTTTATCATAGAACTGCACCACATGCTGCATGCTCTTAAACAAAGCCTTCAGGAAATTTCACAAGATAAAGTGAATGCATTCTTCATCTGTCATATTATGTACCCTCTGCTGCTTGGAACGGTAATCTATGTGGGAATTTAAAACCAATAAAAAAGAAGCACCAAAATGATATTAGAGAAATCGGGGAAAGTAGATTCTTCAAAGATGGAGGTGAGAAATGAAGACTGGTTCATGTGTTACCACAGAGTAGGGTAAGAACAACAGTTTCCTCTCTTTAACAAAATAAGACCACTGTTGCTTCTCCTTTTTGTTGTTGTTGTTGTTGTTGTTCCATGTTTTCATCTTGCTTGTGAACTGGCTGCTAGACTTTACAGATTAGGGCGGGTTACAGACTGCCCGTTTGGGGCGGTCTGCACCCGCCCTTTTCCCCGGGGTATCGGGGCCTCAGTGGCCAGAACGGCAGCTGCTGAGGCCCCGATCCGCTGGTTTCCAGGCTGCAGGGAAGCGGCAAAAGGCCGCTTCCCCGCAGCCTGGAAAGGGGTGCCCGTGGGGCTTCAAGCCCCAAGGACACCCCACGGCGGCGGGGAGGAGGAGAAAGGGGCCACTTGGCCCCTTTCTCCTTTGTGCCACTGGACGCAGCCGTGTGAAGGCTGCGCCCAGCGGCACAAACCAGAAAGGAGCTCCGAAACGGAGCTCATTCCTGCTCCGCGCTAAGGGCACACTAAGCGCCCTGGTGCGGAGCGACGACATCACGTCCGCGCCGCCCCGTATAGAGGCGGCGCAGTCATGACGTCGTCATGGCGGTGGCTGTGTGGAACGGCCGCCGCCATTTTGTGCTCGCACAGCGCGTACTAGGTTTAGGGGGTGCGGAAGCACCGCCCCTTCCTAACCCTAGTACGAGCTCCGTGCGTACTATATGGCCCATCTGTAACGGGCCTAAATCAATGCACCAATTGGAAAGGAGAACTTCTTAATGATTTACCTGCTGTATTGTCATCATAATGTGATGGGGGAAAGGAAGTCGCTTAGTATTCATTTCCCAGAGCAGATCCACTTAGTCATATTTTGTTAAAGGTGTCGGCAGATCATCTGTCAAAATGAATTAGTAGGAAATGCAGCACTTAGTTTTCCCAAGAATAAGGTTGTGGTGACATTACAGATTCCTTTCAAGCTAATTTCAATACCTGATTTATGCCATCTTCCAGAACAGCTATTTTTCCCCAGTTTGATGCCCACTTCCTAGCAAAACCTTCATGACAGCTTAGGCAGGAATGTCTCATTCCTCTTGCTTTGTGCACATTTCAGTTTAACATAGAATATAGAACACACCCCGGCCCCACTGTTTGTGTTGTTTACAACTTGTAAACTGTACAACAAAGGGAGGGACTATGTAGAGTCTAGATATTATCAGACTGCTGTTGTTGGCCTGAGGCCAACAGTACTAGTAAGCACCATCAGCACTAGTCAGGAGAACCAATAGTGAAAGCTGTTATTTTTTTAAAAAAAATTATGCTTGCATTTCCATACACCTATGATAATAACAGCAACTGTGATATATGTTCCTTGGCTACCAGTAATAGTCAATTGGAGGTACAATGCTTTGAACTTCCAAATATTGATTTGGGCTCAGAATCAAAGATGAATCAGATGACATCTGAATTGACCAAACTGGACCATTTTCTGAAATGAGGAAAGAGGTCTTGAATCTTGGCATTGGTATCTACAGTATTTGCTTCTATGTATCAGTGAATTTCTTTTCATGCGTAGTATAAAAAATTATCCTGATCTGTGAATTCTTTTCTACCCCCTGGCTTCTTTCTTGCCATTTGTCCAAGTCCTCAGAATCCATTGCAAAATATTTTCTACAGAAGGATTTAAAACTGGCCTGTCGTATTGGGAACCATTCCCAGTAACAGATCTGATCCTTGGAGAGTGGGGTTTCAGTGCAGTATGTTTACGGGCCTAAAATCATACATTTTGCCTTTAAATGTGAATTACTATGAAAATGAAAAATATTGCAGACTTCTTCTGAAATGTTCAGAGGTATACAATTGTGGAAGAAAAACACCATGAATTATCTATATCTTTTTGGGATGAGAAAGACCAGGATTTCACTACAGAAGAAGGATGAGACCACTGTTCCCCAAATAAGAATGCTGTTCTCCCAATGAAATTCTCCTTTGGTTCCCAAATTTCTAGCATTGCACAGAATAAGGCACTAAAACGCATTCACACTTAGAACTATTATTTGCTCTGATTACATTTCTTTAGTAACTTTGCCTGCTCCTTTTCTTTGGATGTCTAAACTCTGTTTCTGAAAGGTCACCTCAGTTTTTGAGCTACTGAACTTCTAGGGACTCTTTCACATGGGGAAAACTGGAAGATTATCCCAGGGTCAATCCAGGATTATCCATGGGGTTTCACGTTATTTCAAAAGAGAATATCAAATGACATCAGAGACAATGCAAAGGCGCTCCAAACACAATCATGCGTCATCCCAGGCATAGGTAAATACAGAAAAACATTGAATTTATAAATCCTGTTCCACTCCAAATTCGCAGTCAGTTCACATTTGACTGGTATGAAATTTATGTCTAGATCGGCCATGGATTCCCTTAGTTAGAAACACACTACATTCCCCATGATCCTGTGTTGCGATTTCCCCTCCCTGGCTGCCGAGGGGAAAGCAGCTCTTTCGGAGGAAAGACCAAAGGGAGGGAAAGTAAAGGCAAACCCCCTCTGAAGAAATCTTGCCCACAAAACCCCATGATAGGATCTGGCATAGGTCTGAAATGACTTGAAGGCACACAGCAACAACATAAAAGCTCAGTTTAATACTCTGACAGGAAATGTTAGAAACAGACTACAATTTCCAAGATCCTTTGCTGCTATTTCTCTCCCTGTATTCCCTGGCTCCCTGTATTCCCCGGAGGAATTAGCGAAGGGGAGGAAAGTAAAGATGAGGAGGCTAAGCATGTCTCCTGCCTCCTCCTTATTTCTGGCCACCTCTAACTTGGGGGGGGTGTCCTTGGGACTGGAAATATAAAATCCTCCCTGCACAGGTGCAAACATGTTAATTCGCAATAGAAAGCCGATCAATATGTACTCATGAGGTGAATTCATTCGTATTGGCACTGCTTTCTCTTTTGGATGGATGCTGTTCTCGTCTGTATGCGTGATGAGCTAGTACGTAATTTACTGCTTTTTTCAAATTGGCCCCACTTTCTTCTTCTTTCGGAATGGTGATGCATTCCTCCATATGAAAAAGTCCTAGTACTTTCTGAACTGAAGGGAAATTTCATTGAGGGACAGAATTTTTATTTGGGAGTCAAAGATGTCATTTCGTACAAACCCCAATGGCTACACCCTGAGCAGGGCAAAGGAAGATGCCTTGACTCTTTATTTCTACCAGCTCATATTTTTAGTATGTCTGTGGTGTTGCAGGTAAGTAGAGAGCGAGGCTATAAAGAAGGTTAGGAGCCCCAAAGCCCCTCTTCTTTTATCCAGAGCTGCATAGAGAAGATGCTGGTTACTGTGTGTTGTTACATGTCGGTTCTTCACACTCAGCGAAACAATAATAGGCTTAATAGTGCAAACCCTCCCAGGAAATCAAGATGTTCTCTCTGTTTCATTAAAAAAAATGAGGGCATGGTTAAAAGTAATAAGTCAGTTGAACAAGCTCAAAAACCTCCTTTAGCTTTTTCATTCCATAGATAGGCTAGTTTTTTTTCTAAAGCAAACCTTTTAGTTTCTTGGTTATATGAGACATGATTGCTTACAAATAGTAGAGTAGCATAACAGAAAACATAAGGGAGGAAGAGTGAAGAACGTAATAATATATTTGATTTTAGGCTTTGAAACCTAGGTGCAGAAGAAGACATGATTTTCAGTTCTGGTCTAAGAGACAGGGTACTTTTTGTTACTTACTCTTTAACACAACTCTTCATTCTCCCTTGCTACCCATTATGCACACTTTCCCTTTTTTGAAAATTGACCCTTCCTTCAATGCCTTCCCCAGAATCACTTTCTACATAGCTTAAAGCCTTAACCCTCCTTTCCAAACTTAGGTACCGTATTTTCCAGCGTATAAGACGACTGGGCGTATAAGACAACCTCCAACTTTTCCAGTTAAAATATAGAGTTTGGGATATACTCACCATGTAAGACTACCCCTCTTCCAATGCACACCAAATAAAAAATTTTAAAAATCAGATTTGATTTCAATATGGTACTTTTAATTCAAATGCTTATGACATGCAGGTACTTAGCAGGAAAACTTGTATACAAAGCCTGCTTGGATTGGTCAGCTCTCCCTGCCTGCCCAGCCCTCCCTGTCTCCAAGACTATCAGAGCGGTAGCTCAAACACGGCTCTTTTTTTCCATACCCCGGGCATCCTGGATGCCTGCAGCTTGCTCTGCCCTTCACTTACACCTTCCTGGTGAGCCGCCCCCTCACCTTGTCATTGGGACCGCGTTAAGTCACTTCTTTCCACAAATCCTTGTGAGTGAATTTTCTTCTACTGTACTTGTACAGCACCACCCTTGCTGATTTCATGCGGCCACCGCATACGTTGGGGACGCAGCTGTGGCCGTTTTTGAGCTCTCCCCACCATATGCGGCGACTGCAGATTCTCCAATCCGGCTCGGAAGTTTCAGCACCTGCCCTATAAGACAACACCCAGCGTATAAGACGACCCCTGACTTTTGATAAGATTTTTCTGGGTTAAAAAGTAGTCTTATACTCCAGAAAATACAGTATCCATCCAACTATATACATTCATGTTTGCCCAATTATTTTTTTTCATGTTTGAGGGTCATCCCAAGCCCTTTTCCTGGGTGAGGGGGAGAAATAAATGTCTCTGCCCTAAATTCAAGGTGCATAATATCCAAGGCCAGCCACATTATTTTAACACCTGAAGGGAGAAATCCAAAAGTATGCTTTCCTCTTCATGACAGTGGAAATATGAGATAAGAAGCAATACAACATAGCTGGAGTAGAAATACAAAAGTTATGGTCACTGCAATAACAATCATAAGTCCAACTTTTTAAAATCTACATGTTTTCCACTATCGAACAGCAGTTACTCTCAGGAAGTTCTTGACATGACTACTGTATCTCAATCTGCCCAGTTAGGGCTTGTCCATCTTGCCTTTTCTCTCCTCCCCTTTGGTGTTTTCCCAGTTACCATTTCTGCTACGATCCTCCATAGGAGCAGGGGCTTCTGAACTTTTTGCTTATGAAATTCTTTAAAGCCTTGAGTGTTGGAGTCTGGAGATCACAGTTCAATTTCCCATTTGGCCATGAAACCTACTGAGGGCTCAAGCAGACTGGCAGCTTGGAGCAGCCTCTGGACACTCCAGCCCCAATCGGCCCCTGATCATCCATGGACCATGGCAACCAGACACTGCAGTTTCAAAATCAGTGATGACCGCAGCCCTGAATGGACTGCCAGCAAGGAGCAGCTTTTGCTGCTCCTTTTCTGGCTGGCTTTGGCAGTTTCCAGCTGATTCAGGGGTGTGCGTTATCTGCATGCCACACCCCCAAAGTGGCCAGAAGCCACTCTTTTTTGCCTATGTGTTTTAAGCCTGAGTGACCTTGGGTGAGTGATATGCTCTCAGCCTCAGAGGATGGCAATGACAAACCTCCTGTGAACAAATCTTGCCTTGAAACCCCCATGATAGGTTCATCATAGGTTCATCATAGAGCCACCATAAATTGGAAACAATGCTAATGATGCTAGATGGTTACAAGCAAACAGATGACTAAAATTGTTTCAAGTGCAAACATTTCATTTTCTTAATATTTCATATAATGGAATCCTCTTTGACCTTTGGATGATCCCTGGGAAATTCCAGAAAGTGATTTCCTCTTCATGCTGGAACATAGCAGGATACTGTCTGGATACCCTCACTATTCCTTAGCCACTTAATACCCATGAGGCAAACCTTAGCAGCAGAAACATAGCTACATGGGCTTTGCACAAATGGGTGCTGGATGCCTCTTTCCAAAATAACCATAGAAGGACATACACAGGCATAATGTGATGCAATTCCAATACTAAGGGGATTCCAGCCATTAAGGACCCAAACATATTTCTGTTCTGTGCCCACTTGTATGAACTTTTTCTCATCATACCTGTACATATAAAAAAGGAACAAAAAAGCAAAGCAGTGAAAGGTAAAATCATATGAACAAGATGTTCATTCAGCTGGGTGCTAATGTGGCTGTCTGAGCAAAAGTGGACATCTTTTGCGTGAAAGAGAAGGTGCTGCTTTTCTATACAAATATCTGACCAACAGAAGGAAGAAAGAAAGAGAGGGTGGGGAAAAGTCATGCAAGGAAAGCTATAACCATCATAAATCATTACAATATTTATTTATTGGTCACCTTTATATCCCTTTGTCTTCACTGAGTTCTAGGCAATGCATGTGGCATTCATCCACCCCAGATTTTCCTCACAACAGTCCTATAAAGTGGATTAGGATGAATTAAAGTGGCTGGCTCAAAACCCCCCAATGAATTCCATGGCTAAAATAGAATTAAAATCTGGATTTCCCAGTACAACATACTAACCACTAAAGGCGAAGCAGATGGAGTGAAAGAATTGCCCACAGGCCGCTCCAGTCCTGATCGCCACAGGATCTCCACAGGACTGTGAGTCCTGAGGGTGGCCACTGCCATGGTCCAGAACAGGCCATGAAAAGAAGCTGTAAGAAACTGCTCCTGTGCAGCCTCGTGAAGCTTCTGCGCAATCTGGAGATGTGCATCATGTGCATGCCCTGCCCCCAGATTGGCCTGATGCCAGCCCTTTTAGGCCATCTATTTGAGGCCTTAGTCTCCTTTTCCACTTGTTCTCCTCCGTGACACAACTGGAAGAAAATGGACACTGGTATGCAGTACTAGGAAAGGCAATCTCTAGCATTCTCTTGGTATGTAATGCATGCACAAGACACAAGCAGGCTAACATTTTTGGCTGATGTTTAGTGCCATATTCAGTTGAAGGTTCTAGAAGGAGAGTGGTGTCATTGTGCATTGTTGTGCATGGCATGCTATGTATCACAAATGGTTGTATACTGTGCATTGATTACGAGGCTGCAAATGATTTGCATTGAACATCAAAATACAATGTTCATTGGCTGTGCAACTGCACCTACATTTCTTCAACACAGGATGTTGGCTTATATTTCTGGGGAAATATCACACTCATATTCACCATATTGCGATAACCAACTATAATGTCATGTCAAGAAAAAATAGGTTGCCATTGAATCACTGTTAAATAGCACTGCTTTTTAAACAGACTTTTTAAAATGCCCTAATGCTTTTTTTTTTAACTTCCTCTTTTATCTTTGTCACTGACATTCTTCAGGCCAGGTTGTAAATGAAGTTAAATGTATCTTTCAGTTTAGTCCTTTCTTCCCTTGCTGCAGTCATGAAGAAGATTCCTTTTCTGAAGCAAATAATTGCTGGGGACAAAGGAAATAATTGGTGCTACTGGGGGTGTGTCTGCTGATCTAAGCCCTATATTAAACAAAGGACCACAACAAGGCCAAAAAGAAACTGCAACAAGTAAAAGAAAACCACGGAGTCTCTACAAAATTTCCAAATGCATGCAGCTACTCGGATTTGCATTTAAAATATCCTGCATGCCATATTTCACAAACTACAGTGCTGCTATCCTTCATATGTCACTAGTTCTACAGCTCAGCTCAGGGAAGAGAAGTGTTTTGAACAAAATTTATATTCTCCTACTTTAGAAATTATTTGGATACTTTTTAGGAACCTGCTGTTTTCTTTGAGGTAGCAATTTGTGATGTTAGAGTTTTAGTATATGAGATTATTCTTGATTTCTGGTTTTATTCATTTTGGCTGCTTTGTAGCTTTATATTGTCAAAAGAAACTGTAATCCAGTGTGAACCTTGTGGGGAATGAGTCATGAGCTAAAATAACGAGGGCCTTTGATTTTAATGGAAAACCTTGAAGGGATGTCATATTGAAAAGGGAGCAAGCTTGCTTTCTGCTGTTCCAGAGACTAGGACCTGGAACAATGGATGCAAGCTACAGGAGAAGAGATTCCACCTCAACATTAGGAGGAACTTCCTGACAGTAAGGGCTGTTCGACAGTGGAACACACTCTTTTGGAGTGTAGTGGAGTCTCCTTCCTTGGAGGTCTTCAAACAGAGGCTGGATGGCCATCTGTTAGGGGTGCTTTGACTGAGTGCTCCTGCATGGCAGGGGATTGGACTGGATGGTTCTTGTGGTCTCTTCCAACTCTATGATTCTATGATTTTAGACTGCTATCAGGAATAGGCAAAATGCAGTTCTCATGATGTTGCTGGGCTGCATCTGCCAGTATTCTTCTCACATGACAATGGTGGTGAAGGATGATGGGAGCTGCACTCGAACAACAACTGGAAGAATGCATGTGGAACACTTTGCACATAACCATTGAGTAAGTCACATTGAACTCAATAGAGCCTACTTTATTGAGCCTACTCTATTAATGTTGGTACATTGTCTATTATTTTCTATAAGATATGTTATGCAATATAATGTATACATTGCCCGCCTCTGTGCCTATCAACCATGGACATGGAAGAGGGCATTCTCTGCTGTGACACCCTATTTAAGGACTACCTTCCTCTTTGAGACCCAGTTGGGAGCTATGTTGCTGTCATTCTGTGCCAATCAAAAATATGATTGCTTGCAAAAGCATTTGGGACCTAATTGGTTTTATATAAATCCATACATGTGATTAGTTTGATTCCCCCCCCCCAAGCATTTTAACTGGTTTTGCTCTCAGCCTTATCACATTGCAAACAACTCTTCCAGATGTAAAAGCATGGGAGAGAGTTGTAGAAGTATCCCTTTTACCAAATGAATTTTTCCAGTTTGGTAAAAGAGAGGCTTTTACAACCATCTCCCATGCTTTTACAACTAGAAGAGAATGAAAGTGCTTTGATGTCATGCAGAGACAGAAAGAAAAATGTACTTCTCTCCATTTGCCTGTCTGGTTTGTTGGCAATGTAATAAGAACATAAGTAGAAAGAGGTTAATATGTTTAGCTAATCAATAATTAAAGGTATAGGTATTCCCCGTTGACAAGGGGGTGGTGCTCATCTCAGTTACTAAGCCAAAGAGCCAGCGTTGTCAGAGACTCCACTGTGATCATATGGCCAGCATGATTGCACAGAAAGCTGTTTACCTTCCCAATGACGTAGTACCTATTTATCTACTTGCACTTGAATGCTTTCGAACTGGATTGCTAGAAGGTTGGCAGAAGCTGGGACAAGTGATCTAATTCAATAATATTTACATCAGAAGAAGGCAAAATTGACTATTAAGATTATCCTTGTACAAGATTTATCCTTGTATGTATTTGGACATTCTAACATTTAGATTTTGTATTGTGTATTTTGTACTTTGTCTTCTATTGATACGGTTAGCTGACTAATCAATAAATTTTGTTCTTATTAAGATTCTAGTTAAATGTTATTTGCATGAAAGTTAAAACACTAAAAGCTTTATCAAAATAAATCTAAAACATGTTATCCATGATACTGTTCCCAACATCATGTCTTCCATTTTGATGTCTTAATTTGACATGGACTTCAAGTGTTTCTATGATTTTCTGAAGTTCTCCAGATTTTAGAGATGTAAAGGAATGCCTGGTTTCTTTCTTTCTTTCTTTCTTTCTTTCTTTTTCACAAATATTCACATATAATAAACATAAATCACAAGACATGACATAATAAAAACACACATACATAACTAACTTGCATATCTTTCAGTCATACATACCCCTATCCAAAACGTTTTCTCAGATATCCTAAAAAGAACAAATAACATATATCTTCCACCTCCCAGTTACCTACTATGTGTTTTTATTGGAACTTTCTCAGAAGCATTTCTTAAGTAAATAATATTCTTTTAAAACTTAAATTCGTTTTATATGTGCATTCCACTCATTATTGAAATCCGTGTTTCATTATTTTCTAGGACCTCACTTCTTCACAGTAAATCTTGGTTAGTCCAAGATTTTGCAATTAAGATAGATCTGAAATTCTAACTAATTTAAGTTAAAAAATAAATGTAATCAAGTTGCCAATCAAATTTTCATCTTTATGAATAACTTAATTGCATTTAACAAATTAGTTCCTATTTCTGCTTCTGCTTGGAAATCTAGACAATTGCTGCCATCCAGGGTAGACAAAATAGCTTAATCTGTTACTTATTTATAGTGTTTATATTTGGATCTTGTTGCCTCCATCAAATTATAGTGCTATTAAAGCCATGTTTGGGCTTGCTAACATCTAGTCTGAACTCTATGGTACATACAGTGTGAGGAGGCAAAACTACCACTCGGATTGTAAGCGAACTCTGCAGAATCTAAGGATATCACAGTATACAAAACAGAACCATGTACCACAAGCCACCACTAGGATGTGTACAACAAATGTGATAGTGCTCAAAGCCATTGAAAAATTCAGAAGAGTTGGGATTCAAGCTCCAGGTTGGTTTCTCAGTGACTCCCATCCATCAGAATGGCCAATTTGTTTTACCTTGAAACAACTCAAATGAATCCAGAAAATTAGCATCATGCAGGGAAAACTGGAGAAACCCTTCCAGCAAGCCCTGGGCAAGCACAAAAAACATGTACTGGAAATACACTTGAATTTGTTTTTAGCATTTTGGTCACTGCCTTGAGTCCTATTATGAGGAGAATGGTGAGATATAAATGAAGAAGGAGAAGGAGAAACCACCCTGATAGTACAAAAGCAAGAGATATATCAGAAGTTATTTTTCTGTTGTTAATGAAGTTGACATTTTATTATCTGTCTTATATTGCCCTTTGTCCCTAGTATTCACCTAGCCAAGAAGAGGACTGCCTGCACTGAAATCCCTCAGTGCCATCTTAATTGACAACAGAATAACATCTGAGACAAAATATAGGCCTGTGACTCTAACATCACCCCCACCCCCAGTATTTTACTATCTTTTCCTGATGAAGAAGCCAACTAAGTTTTGACAGCTTTCATAATATATTATATGCTTTGGAGGTGGCCCAATAAAGATATCACTGCTAGTGGGTTTTCCATTTTGTTGTATTTAGTCAGAACCATGTGCAGCCTGGTTTTCCACCCCACTGTACTACTCAGGTGTGTGTGTGTGTGTGGGGGGGGTGTTGATATGCAACTTCTACCTCACTGACAACCGATGGGATGAAATACCTAGAAGATAATGTCCAGAGGCAGGACAGTTAGTGTAAAGGGGTTAATGTGCTTAGCTAATTGTTAATACATAAACTAAAAATCTAAACCAATTGCATTTATTTTAGAGGGAGAAGGAAAAGACCAATTCAATTTATGGAAAATGGCCACTGAAATTTAAGTTTAATTCCCACACTGTGCACCTTAACAGAATAAAGCTGAAAAATGTCACCCAGGATTTTATTCATACACCTACCCCATCTCCCATTCATATGAACACAATCCAGTTAATATTTAACATGGATTTCTGGTGTTTCTGAATGTTGAAGCCCTCTGGATTTCATATATATATATATATATATATATATATATATATATATATATATATATACACATACACACACACACACACACACACACACACACACACACACACACACACACACACTTGGTTTCATTAATATGTCCTCCATGTGCACATGACCTGTGTGCTAGCTTCAAAACTCTTTACCCAATTTGTCCCACTGGAGCAGGGAGTAAATTTTGTGATCTAAACACCATAATTCCCCAATTCTGAGGGACTAATAAAAAGCAAGAAACAGTTTTTCAAAAATCAAAGAGAAGTGGGAGCTGATTAAAGAACCACTTAGAAAATGTAATATGTATTGCTCCTTTAGTGCAATTTCTAATAGAGGGGCTGTACATACAGCCCTGAAGGGGTGGTATGCAGCCACCCCTTCAGTTGACTGGGGCCATGGAAACCTCATGCTGCAGCCCCGATCCAACTTCCGGAGGACACAAAAAGGAGCTGCAAAAAGCAGCTCCTTTTTGTGGCTTCCAAAGGGCAGCATAGCAGTATGGAGCCTTTTCGGTGCTGCGTCATTTGGATACAGCGCTGGAGGTGCGTCATGATGCCGTGCACCATCTCGAGTGGTACACAGCATCAGGACACCCTTGGGGGTGGAGTCGGGCATGTGTCATCAAGACGCTGCACCCTGACTCTGCCTCCAGGCCAGCCTTTTAGGCCAGGCTTGATAGCCCCTTACTTAATTAATAACAATTCTGGAAGTGAGATAATCCTAGACTTCCAACTTAAGTCAATCAATTAAGTTTAAAATCAATCTAATTAGGATGGATCTTTTTGTTAGAAAATTGGTAACATAATTGATAATTTTACAGACCGGCGAAAAGCTTCCCCATGCTCAAAGCCCTCACTGTGATGCCTGTTCACCATATTGGCATGTGCCCATCCAGACAGCCTGTGCCATGATGATGCCCTTTTGGCACAGTGCCCAAACAGCACTGTGCCAAAGGGGCATTATCAAGCCACGTGGCAGTGGCTGTGGTGCCCCTTTGAGTTTTTGGCTCCTTTTTGTGCCCAACAGAGGCCAGATCAGTGCCATGGTGTGTGGTTGCCACGGCACCAATCCAGGGCAGAAAGGAGCAGAATCTCGCCGCCCCTTCCTGCCCATCTGTAGAGCCATCTAACTGATTTTACTCACTTCTTATTACTGGCTATGGGATATATGCTTGTGTTCCATTCTGATCATTCAGCAATGCAGGACACGCTTCTGTGCTGTATGAATATTCCTGTTGAAAAACATTGTTATGTGTTAATTAACATTGTGTGAGGAGAGTTAAAGTGCTCATATATTTCAATAAGATTTTGACAACCTCTTCAGGGCACTTGTAATGTGTGGTTTGTATCAAGAAGCTTTTTTTAAAAAATGAAAGTGATTTAACCACCTGTCTACTAATTGCAAACCTCAACACAAAAATTAAAAATGGGATTTTTCTGATAAATGAGTAGCCTTTAAGAAAAGAAGAGAGAAGTTCCTAAGAGTGGTAATACCACTCAGAATAGGTTCAGTGTCTGTGCTTGAGTGCTAATAAAAGTCTTGAGATTATTTAGTGCCTGGAGGATTGTTTGCCAAAGTAACTGGACTTTGTTGTTATGGAGCAAGAGATGAAAAGATAAACCGTAAAAAAGATGCCACGAGGCCAAACTTAGTATCCTGGTGCCCTCCAGATGTTTTGGATTACTACTCTCAGTGTCTTGAAGCACTCGCCATGCTGGTTGGGGCAGATGGGGGCTAAAGCCAGGCCATGTCAGTTTATAATAAAACAATTAGTATCTACAACCTGATTGTAGATGAAAGGGCCAACCTGGTATGCATTACAGACAGAGAACTGGGTATTGGGTAAAACTGATATGTCCCAGCTTTGTCCATCTGGGTACTTAATATATGCCAACCCAAACTGGGGAGTTACATCTGAGGGAAGGAATATGTGTTATCACTAAGGATTCCATATCCTTTGGAAGGAAATTCATCAGTTCTACTACCAATTTTGTGGGTTTTTACTTGATGTTGGGTTAAAGAGACTGGATGGGGTTGCTACTGGTGCACTGCTACCACGCTACCATACAGTCTTCTTCCATGAGGTGGCCAAGCTGTTTTTAGAGATGGTGCTAGAGAACCCCAGGACAGTGGTCATGGAGATATTCAATATCCATACTGAGGTAGGCCTGATGTGGCCATCTCAGGACTTCATGGTTGCCCTCATCCAACTTTTTTCTGCTGCTTGGTTTGTAACACCTTGCCTGATGAAGATGCCAGTGAAGCTTTGAAAGCTTGCAACATGTATATTGTGCATTTTGGTTGGCCAATAAAGGTATCACTGTTTGGTGGATCTTTTACTGGATTTAACCATAGGGCTGTTTTAATACATCATTGGCCTAACACATATGGTAGGACATAGCTTTGTTCTGCTTTTGCAGCTGGAGAGATGGAAGATGATCTGCTTTGGGATGGGTGGGTGGGTGTTAATAACCTCATTGTCATGAAAAGTTATTTCCTTGGGAAGCTTGGTTTGGCAGTAGTAGGCCTCTGCAGGAGTGGGAGATCAGTTAAGATGATCTGCCCACATAGATTTATGACATCTAGATCCATGAAAGACCTAGGGAATTTTCCAGAAGAAAATGCCAGCGATTCAGTTGAGGCACTGGTGGCATTAATGGAACAAGGAGTTGAAGGGGTCACTGATGAAATCTCTCCTAAATGCCCAATCCAGTGCTGTAGAGCATGTAATTCACCATGGTATGCAGAAAATCTGTGGGCAACGAAAACTGGAAAATGGCTAAATGTGCAGCAGTGTGTATGACCCAAGATCAAGACAAACCTCTACATTATTAATATTATACAGAAGTGAGGTTGGCAAAAAGGTTATACTATGCCTCCACTATCCTATCATCAACAAGACATCCAGAATATTCTGAATGATGAGAAACCTACTTGGATCAAGCTCAAAGAAACAGGCAGTGGAGCCCTTTGTTGACCAGTGTAACAATTTTGCTAGGCACTTCAAGGAGAAAGTAGCTCAAAATCACTATGAACTTGCACCAACCATAATCACAGAGTCTGAGGAAGTGTCCAGTGCCCCATCTGGTCAGGTTTCTTGAGATCAGATTCGGCTATTGCAGCGTGATCTGTAGACAAACTGTTTGAACTGGTCCATCCCATCTTGGCTAATAAAATCTATCAGAAGTATAGTTCAGGTGGGTTCAAGAAAGTGGCAAATGCTTCACTGAATCAGGACCCTCCAGAAGCCCACAGACCCGAAAACATTTGTAAAATTGGGGGCACAATTTCCAGGAGATTTTTTTGCCCCCCAACTGGCATGGATCACTGAAAACCTCCTATAATCACATGTTTGGTTCATTTAGCCCACTAAAGCCCCCAAACCTTCCAACTCCCCCCCCCCCCCACACACACACCCAAATGCTGGACAAAACGTTATCTGGAAATGATGTCGCATCACTTTAGGTATGCTGAAAATTGCTAGGGCAGCCCATCAAGTGGATACAGGGAGTCAAAATGAGCTTCACTGCGCATGCAGTTGCTCACCCCTGCACTTGTATATATCCAATTAAAATACATGTTATGGTACAGTGAAATACATTTAAACATATTTTCTGTCTTTTAGCTGGGCCAGAACCAATCCCCATGGCGCACACACCTGGTGTACTCTTAGGCATCCTCACCACCCACAACATTCTTGACCTTCCCAACTGCTAGGGGCAAGTTTTCTTAACCTATAAGATCTATTTAACAACTGTTTAGCAAACACTTAATGAAAATGAAATGAATCTGACAATACATGTGGGATGAATCATTCAAGTTAGCCCTGATATATCAATACTGACATGCAATAAATACAGCAAAGTGGAGGATGCTACTTGTTCTCTGTATGTGGTTTTATCAGACTTTCAGCTGACTGTGAGATCAATATCAGTGTTAACGCCAGCACTTAGTAATAACATGTGGACTTGTAAGGAATGTTCCCAGAAGGAACATTGTCACTGTCTTGATTAATTCATGACATTCATAGTGGGCTTGATTCAGTGTCAGCAAAAGCCAATGGGACTCCACTGAATTTAAAGCCAGCTAAGTGGGTTAAGCTCATTTTCTATACAGCTGTATATCTCAAAACTGACAGGTGTTCATTTATTCACAGGAAACAGCTGCCTGCATTTCTTACATTGTAGCTCTTTAGTGCAGCTACAGTTGACAATAATTTATTTTTGGAGCAGACCCACAGACTTTAATGTGTCTTCTACTGGCTTCAAGGATTGCACTATAGCTGCCTTTAGGGGTCAGATTTGGAAATATTTATTCCATTGACTTCACTGTAGATGACAGTCGAAGGATACAACCACAGAATTTCTTATTAAGTAATGTGAATTGTTATTGTGCTCTAGATAGTCTCTCCTGTGTTGCTCAGTGTCTTTGAAACACAACCAGGAGAGCACAAATGAAAATGTTTCATTTGTAAATTTGTCATGTACTAGACTGCATTACTCTGAGGCATGCAGAATGCCTTGGAGGAGAAGGAATGGTATGTTATTTCTTTCCTCCCTTCCTTCTATGTGTTTATGTGTGTTTTTTTAAAAACTGAGTCCAACGCTGCATCTATATTGTAAGAGAGCTTTGGTGACACAACAAGGTACAAATCCCAGGATTCCATAGGATAGACCATGACAGTTTAAGAAGTGTCATACTGCATTAATTCTGCAGTGTGGCAGTAGTCCAAGTAATTTGTACAAGGACATGTCACAGATGAGAAGACAGACTCTGAGACCTAAGACTTTTCACTTCACTAAAAGGCATCTCACAACACAGTACATTGGAAATGTGGGTGGGGTTGGTGGCTGGTATGATTAGATGAGGTGTAGTTCATAGTGAACTCAAATTTGTAGCCAACAAAAATATGATTAAAATATCAAAGGCACATTTTGTGTTCCTTTTTCACATGTCTCCCAGATTTCCTGCCTTCCAAGCATCTGAAAATGGTTTATTTCTTATAGTCGGTTAATACTAACTATTGTCTACAATGCAATGTTTACATTTGCTTGTACATGGTTAGGAGGAGCAACATACATTATGCAGGCCTGGCGCCTCTGATGTGTGGTCCATTTAGTCTTATTGGAAGACTGCATAATGAAGCCTTAGGAAGCTAGTTTTGTTACTGTTTTTGTGTGCATTCAAGTTGTTTCCATCTTATGTCCATCCTAAGGTAACCCTATCACATGGTTTTCTTGGCAAGATTTGTTCAGAGGAGATTTGCCCTTGCTTTCCTCTGAAGCTAAGAGAGTGGGGCTTGCTCAAAGGCACCCAGTGAATTTTCATGGTTGAATGGGGATTTGAACCCTAGTTTACATTAATCCATGTAATTCAAACCATTACATGCTGGCTCCCAAGCTAGTTTTAGGTGTTGCAAAAAGAAAGAAAGAAAGAAAGAGAAAAAGAAAAAGCAGAAAACATTGTTAGTTATCTCATTTAAGATAGTTGTATTTTTATTTACAGGAAGGGTGAGAAGTGCCAGTGGGATTGTCTTCTTCACATGACAAAATAAGTTGACTGGCCTTAGCTAACTGTGCACTTTCATGAGGAATAGAGAATGGGATTTGCTGTTGTAATTCAAGCAGCAAATTTGACTTGCCAAAACTGCCACTAAAAATCTGGTTTAGCAAAACTTGCTATGCAAATGGTTGATTTCTATGCCCTAATTATCCACACAAGTGGATACTTCTCCATACAGATGGATAATTCTAATTCTATGAATATTACTGAAGTTCTAAAGATTATGTCTAGAATCCTATTGATTTCTTGTCCAGACTTAAGGCTTTATTCCATCAGCATATGAGCCTTTTCAAGCAGGGCAGGTCAGGTGGATCTTCTCAGGGCTGCTTTATCTCCTGCCATAGAGAACAGCCACCTCCTCACACTTCTGCTGCTTCCTATTATGATAGTGTGGTTACATCAGCCAGTATGATCTTGGCATAAAGACTTCAGATTTGTAAAAATAATAATAATAATAATCTACAGTTTAGAAGTGCTCTACAAGAGTGAGATATATTTTCTTTAAAAATACAAAAAAGTACAACACCGAAAATATGAATTTCATTAATCTGGAATAATTTATAGACTCAAAACTTGTTCTTTTATTTAGACCTAAACCAAACTTTTCTGACTGTAGAAATCTATATAAACTCAAAGCAGTGCAATTTCTACTTCTCTGCTCAGAGGTAAATTCAGACGAGAGCCTGCATTGTGTAGTGGCTTGAGCATTGCACTACAGCTCTGTAGAACAGGGTTCAATTTTCTGCTCAGCCTTGGAAAACCTAGTGGGTGGTATTGGGAAAGTCAATTCTCTCGGCTTCAGGACAACAGCAAATCCACGCTAAGCAAACCTTGCCATGAAAACCCAGGATAGGTTCACCATAAGTAGAAAATGAAGGTACACAGCAGCAACAACAGCAATCTCAGGAAAACTGTGTTCTTCTTCACAAAAACTAAATTAATAATTATGCCAAATATAAAAGTTTTCCCTTTTTGTGAATACAGTGGGACCTTGGCATCTGCTGGGGTTTGGTTCCAGGACCCTCGTGGATACCAAAATCCATGGATGCTCGGGTCCTAGTATATACAATAGCATAGCAAAATGTTGTCCCTTATACATCATGGCAAAATCAAGGTTTGCTTTGGGAAAATTTAAAAATATTTTCAAAATGTGGATGGTTGAATCTATGAACATTGCATCATTATTTCATTAAGAAAAACCCCAATGACCTATGATGATGTCTTTATTGGGGAATACATGCTATTAATGTTTACTTCTTACTTTTAAACAATTTAGTGAGCCATTCTTTTTCTATTTTAAACATCTTTTTTGAAGAAAATGACATGAAAAAGTAGTATTACTAATAAGTTACCCATAAAGAATAATGAATTACCTTTAAAAACAATACTAATTCTGATGGATAGTTTTTTAAAAAATAGCACTCCACATTCTGATGCAGACATACAGTATTTCAAGTTGTATCTAGTTTGTCCCTTTCTCTGTGGACAGAATATGGCCATTACTAATAGAACAGAATCCTCTGCTTCTGTTGTCAATGTCTGTCTATTTCTGTGGGCATTCTTGTGCACTCTCAGTAGTTGTGTGTGAGAGCTCACCGAAGAATTTGTATTTGAAATACTATAGACAAGATACTACATCATATCAGGGAAGCATAAATATCTACTGGCAGCATTACACTTTATTAGCACTGAGTACCAGTTAGTGCAACATATGAGAAAGTGTGAATCCATACAGCTGTCTTCTCACTGCACAATGCACAGAGGCAGTATGAAATGCACAGTGCTCACTGGAGCGCTACTTCAGGAGCATTATTATCCATCTGCAATAGTTCTGTGTTTGGAACTCTGTTTCTGCTACCATCAGCTGAATAAGTTCATTTCACATTGTTCAAAAAAGTCACTTTGCATGTGTAACACAACTTATTCATGTATATGTAAGCAATACAGTTCTGGCCTATATGTGCAGCCTCAGAAAGTCATTCTGGGTTGGCGCAATGTGTGTTGAGCATGCTCTTGTTATTTCACGTTTGATTAGCTACTGCATTGTTTCCCATCAGCTTCTCCTGGGATGATTGAAAGAATCAGTGGGGGTTAATCTGGCACAAAATGTCATTACTTCCACCTTCCACTTTCTAGTGAATAAAAGGCATGGGGAAATTAC
Organism: Sceloporus undulatus; assembly: GCF_019175285.1. Classification (NCBI taxonomy): domain Eukaryota; kingdom Metazoa; phylum Chordata; class Lepidosauria; order Squamata; family Phrynosomatidae; genus Sceloporus; species Sceloporus undulatus. The sequence continues at coordinate 88,294,499 of NC_056522.1, forward strand.
AGTACCCTTTTCAAAGATTACTAAAGTAGCCGGATGCAAACAGGATGCAAGGGACCTCCAGGTTTAATACAAGTTTATAAAAGGAAACCTCAGCATGACAAACTCCAGTACTGAAATGTCCTCTTCTCCAAAACTATTAAACGTGTAGGAGCCATTAGCCTTTTGCATCCAGCCATCTTACTCCATAGGTTTAGCCTTCTGCAGAGGAAGACTGCTTAGTTGGCTAAAGCAGGGGTGAGCAAATACAAAATATCTCCATTTACATCTGCAGCCATTCTCAAAAATGGTGTCAGGAAAAGATGCATCTTCACCTTTTGTCACCATTTTGAGAGCCATTGCAAGAAGAAAATGGAGGTATAGTTGTCCCCTCCCTCCCCCACCTGTTTCCCTTTTGCAAATTTGAGGATGCATGGATATGATTAATATGTTTTCTCCAGAAATTTCTAGGTCCTCCAGACCAATGCTATGTTCAGCATTTGGCAGAAGCTGACCACAATGTTCTGTTGGAAGACCGAGATTCCAAGAGAAGTGTTCTTTCAGGCAATAATAATAATAATAATAATAATAGCATTTTCAGTTTTTATTTATATTTGTTTAAGTTCATTCTTTCACAGGGGTGTATGTCCCTAACTCCCATGAAAATGGGGAGTGCTGACTGTGTTTTATCTGTAGATCTCAAAATGATAATAGGAAGTGAAGGTAAATCTGTTCCTGTGCCATTTTGAAAGTGGATGTAGAAGAAAACAGAGGTATTTGGGATAGTGCAGGTTTTTGGAGAGCTTATGGGGATGAGATTGAAGCTTATGGGGATGAGATTTGTGTTTTTATGTGGTAGGGGGTTTCTGTGTGATTTAGGGTAAAAATTACTTGAAAAGTTTCCTAAATCACCATTTAAGAAAAAGGGTTGGGAGAGGCTTTGGGAACTGGTGGGGGCTTCAGAGGGCACAAGTGGGGTCCTGGGGCTGCATATGCCCTAGGCCTTAGCAAAGTAAGTGAGAATAGTCAGTGGTAGGTGATAGCTAGGTACCCATTTGAGTTCCTTTCCCAAGCTTTGGGAACTCCATTCTCATAAAATTATATATATATATTATATGCATGAAAATGGCTACTGAACATGACACAAGACTGTGCAGAATGGTCACCTGCAGAGGTGAGGCAGTTGTCTTGGATTTCAGTCCCCAAGCTCCATCATTAATTCCCAATTTGGTCATTCCAAGGAGTAGGTTTAATTGATGCCATCTGTGACAGTGGCTTCTGAGTTGTGAATACCATCTGGCTCAAAAATTCACATGGAGCTCTACCTCATTTCACACAGCCGGTCATACAACCATTGATTAGTAATAATGGTCATTCACTTCAGAGGCACTCTGATGCACAATTTTCTGGGTGTAAAGGGCTATACAGATTACCCCAAAGGGGTGGTCTGCAGCCGCCCCTTTACTGGCTGGATCCTATGGCCAACTCACACCACAGCTCTGATCTGGCATCTGGAGAGCACAAAAAGGAACTGCAAAAAGCAGCTCCTTTGTGCACCCTCCAAGAGGTTCCATAGCCATGGCGGCACGGATTTATGACTCCCCTTCAGTGCTGCATCATGTGGATGCAGCAACGAAGGGCGTCATCATGGTGTGCACCATGTGGAACAGTGTGTGCCAATATGGTGCCCTAGGGGCAGCGTTAGGGCATCCAGCATGCGGATGCTGCAGCCTAACTCTGCCCACAGGCTGGCACAATGTGCTGGTCTGTATAAGGCCTTAGTCATGTTGAACACTTACTTATGAGTAAGCACATTATATATAGGATTGTACTGCAATACCATTTCAAAGGGACATTCTGTTTCTGAGTAAATCCAAGCTGCTAATGGTTGTACTTCTAGTTTGCTACTGTACTTGCCAAGACAATGATTCCCCAAAATTCTGCTTCTTGTTAGTAACACAGCTGTACCTAATAATAATAAAATTTATTTTTATCCTGCCCCTCTACACAATGCAATCGGGGCAGCTTACAATATTAAAATATACATTTCATATCCCCAAATTCCCCTCTTAAAATACTATTAATTTGTTCATCATTTGGGACTACAGTGGACCTGGACTTAAAGGGAATTTAAGGGACTTAAGAGGCACAGTGAAAAAGGTTCAAAACACACTGCAGAAATTATCCAATTTGAGACCGCTTTAACTGCCCTGGCTTAGTGCCAGGGAATCCTGGGAAATGTAGTTTATTGTGACACCAGAGCTCCCTGACAGAGAAGGCAAAATGTTTCACAAAACTACAGTTCCCAGAATTCTCTAGCATTGAGCCAGGGCAGTTAAAGTGGTCTCAAACTATTTCTGCAGTGTGTTTTGGACCAAAGAGTTATGAAAAACAAACCTTTTTCAGAAAGTTCCTCACTTTCTCACCACAGCTGAACCACCTCATCAAAAAATCACTCAGCTAATTTCACAGTTTAAGCAAAAATATTTAAGGCCTGAATGTAAAGCGTAGACCATAGCCATAGAAGCATAGTTGATCCATTTTAGAGAAACCAGGACGTATTAATGATTTATAGATTGAGGGCAGAGAAACTTAACACAAAGTTACTTGAAAGTAAATTTTCACTTGAATAAAATTCTACCCCATTCTCACTTTTTGGCACAAACTTTGTTCCTTTACTTTGAATCTTTTTATTCCTTCCCACACCTATTTCTGTACAGCTTCTTATGCCAGAATCAGCATGTAATCTATTCTATAAGCCTCTTCCTTTGAAAATGATTTCTGATTTAAAACCTGCCCTCTCCTTACTTCTTTTTGTCTCCCTTTTTATCTTCTCCAGAAAGGGATCATGACTTTTATTCTCTCTGTACCATACATAACAGATAGCAAGTGCTTCCCACAATAAACAGCTGGAGGGCAGAACAAGTCTATGATCTAGTTAAAACAATTGCTTAGATGTCTAGTCTAATGGGGATGTAACCAGAACTGGCACTTTTTGGAATACAATGCCCAGAAATCTCCAGCAAGTATGTCCAGTGACTATGCTAGGAGAGCTTGGGGACCTATAGTTTAAAAAAAATCATTTCTAAGCTCTGGATGCAATGCAATGCTGTATTCAACAAGCAGTTAATACAGAAGCACAACAAGAATTGCTGAAACAAAAGCAATACAAAGAAAGTGTACCACATCAACCCTAGAAACTCCATATGCAAAGGGATCTTGTAGCACCCTTGAGACAAAAGAAGTTGTAGCATGAGCTTTTGTAGGCTTGGTCTACTTCTTCAGGTGCATGACATCCATAAGCTCTCACCAACCATAACCTCACTTGCCAACAGCAGCCTAAATTTTATTGTGAGCCCTGACAACAGACCCATTGTATCAATGAGATTTACCCTTGTATAGGCTCATTCACCAATTAATGCAGTGGGTCTGCTCTAGATTGGAGAACCCAAAAGGCATATCCCATATAAGACAAGGGCAGAAAACATTTAGAAGTTATGTGATGATGGCTGACATGACTGTTAGAATAATGTTACCTTGAAGACTGCATGCCCTCCCACATTAAACACACACATCAAAAGTAAAGTTGCATGGAGACCACTGTGACATAGGGGATAGGATGTACCAATTAGCCTGTTGCCATGAACGTTAGGGCTCCATAAAAACTAGAGTTTGAATCCCATAACACCACAATCACAATTGGAACAGACAGAAAATCCAACCATTTCCCCTGCAGATGGAACAGGAGGCATGCTTGGAGAACCCATGGGCAGCACAAGTACATTTCAATAGCTTGCCATAGCAAAAGTACTCCTTCATCAACTTCATCAGAACACTTGTTGCAGCCGCATTGGAAGTCAGTCCAATGCATTTCACCAATGGAAGAGCAAATGGGAACCTCCATCTACTCAAGGCAAGGAATATAGTATGAAATGCTAGCAAAATTATTTTGCCACACATGCTTCCCCAAAACTCTAGCAGGAAAAAATATAATGACAACAAATTAAATAGGTAATAATTTATTGTACTTTCACGATAACTAAAATCATCTGCCTGTCTCATTCTGCCCTAATCTACCTGTATATTTGTGCCATTTTTGCAAGGCAGATGGCCATATACACAAGAAAGAACTGTCTGGCAGATCAGTGGGAAACAGCAGATACAAGTTGGAGCTGTGCCACATACAGATATTCAAGCTAACTCTATAAGGCCTTTTTAGCTGTGCTGCCAAGCAATACTAACACTAAATGAAAAAGGAACAAAAAAGCAATAACACAAACCTATCTTTAACTTACATTACATACAGCTTACAATAGTGTTACTCCTAACCAAAAGAATAGACATATAAGAGAGATTCATGATTGCGTTTTTATAACTTTGCATTCATTGTCACCTGTAGGTAATACCTTGACATAGACCTTCCAGAATTCACCCTGAATTCTTCTAGAAAGCACCCACAAAGCTAGACGTGGGTGGCCAAAGTGCAGGCCTGGGGCAGCAAGTAGCCCCCCCCCCCCCCCAATTATTTTGCAGCACTCAGCCCCTTCCAGCCTGCTCTTTTTCTGACAAAAAAAAGATACTATTCAAATACATTGCATTGTTTAGCATCCCCAAATGCCAATTTTTGAAACCTGAAGTTGAAATGTAGCTACTCCTGGGGAGAACTTATTTTTGTTGGGGAGGGGTTTATTTGGCAGTTCATGAAAGTCCTGGTGGGTCCCAAGGTCAGAAAATCACCCCCTAGATTTACCACAGTTGTCCAATCCAGACCTAAATCATACATTAAAAAGGACCTACAAAGGTCCGTAGCCTGCTGGAACAACACACTTTCAGCACATAAAAGTTCCCAGGTGAAAGCCTTGGTCATGGCTTCACAGGGTCAAAGGCTGAACAAGAACCCACATGGAGTGGGAGGAAGGGAGAGTACCATAATATAGACAAGGAGGGGAAGTGGTACACAGACCAATTTCTTCCCATTTAGGTTCAAGCCTTACGATGTCATTCATTTTGCCTACCTCTCTTTCACTCATCTATCTGTCAAAGGTGAGTCAGGAAAGGAGTCATGGTGTCAAAGCTAAGAAACAAACCAAGGTGTAAGAGATAATGGAGTGATCTGGGAGTTGATGCTGAGGAATTTGCAGGAGTCCAGTTGAGACCCAGGAGACACTTTGCTTGGGTAAACAGATGTGGTTACTAAGACAATTCCTGTCCAAGACAATCCAGTGACTGGCTTGGGAAGTGGGCCTAAGAGTACTTCATCCCCAGGAAGATGAATCCATGTCCTGTTCGGAAAGCTCACCACAGTTATAAATTACAGTGCACCCTTGGCTTACGCATAAGCCGAATAGCATATAAGCTCAAGTCCCATTCAATTGAATGGGGCTCATGCTCGCAGCGTGGGAGAATGCGTGCACCATGGACGCGTGCACTATTCATTCTCCCAGTGCATGGCTTCCACTTAAGCTGGAAGCTGTGTATGAGGCACCTGCTTATAGCATGGGAGCACTGTATCTCCTTGTTAATTTACTTGCCAAGATCACTGGGTTATTCACAGCTCACTTTGTCAACCTCTCCACTCCTGTCCACAACCAAGGAGTGAATCAGCAAGTTATTGAGATGACCACCTTAATCCTGTTTATGCTCTAGGTGAGAAGACTACTGATATGAGGCTGATCCCTATCCTCAATAGGATGCTGTTGAAAAAAAACCCTGCCCCTTTCACCCCTAGTAAGTGTCACATTGTGTTCCCTCCCTCCATGCACCCCAAAGTTGCTTGGATAATATAGCTGAGAAGACAAAAGTTAATAAGATAGGGAAGCCCAACCACAAGAACAGATAACAGGTTAATAAGTCAAAGTGTTTACTGAACATCAGTGATGGCATGAATTCTACAAGAAACCCAGAGAGGTGCAGTTGAAAACTATTCTCTTCTTGCAGGATCCATCTGCTTTTGCCTGCTGTGAGCAGGACAATTGATAGGATAAAGCTGCACCCGTCCTCTTCATGCCGTGCAGGATAACCATGCTTCTGTACACACACACTCTCATGCAGTTGGGAGGAAAGGTCAATGTTGGTATTTTTCAAAGAAACGGGTTATTTTTCTCATGGGTTTTCCATACATCTTGATGGTGGTCTCTGTGGCATTGTTTCTATAAAGAACAGAAGGCTGCTCCGCTGCCTGTTGGGAAGCAAGAAAGCCAAAGAGTGTGGTGAGTCAAGTGTGACTGTTGGAATAGAGGGTATCAATGGCTGAGTGTGTCCAGACCAAGTATTTAAGTTATATCAGCTAAGCTGTATTAAGTTAGTATCTGTCTGTTTCATGCAGCAGTAAATGCTCACCACCCCCTTCACTCCCAAAATTTCTTTTTGTAATATAGCAAATAAGTAATATCTGTGTAACAGGGACAGACAACTGTGGCAGGTCCAGGGACCAGTTTTCTCAATGGGACCTTCCATGGGCTGCACGGACTGCCAACATGCCAAGAAAACTACAGGAAAAGAGATTCCACCTCAACATTAGGAATAACTTCCTCACAGTAAGAGCTGCTCAACAGTGAAACACATTCCCTCAGAGGGTGGTGGAGTTTCCTTCTTTGAAGGTTTTTAAACATATTTGTGCAGAGTGCCTTTTGACAATGGATGGCCATTGTCAGGGGTGCTTTGATTCTGTGTTCCTGCATGGCAGGGAGTTGGATTGGATGGCCCTTGTGGTCTCTCTCAACTCTATGATTCTATGAAGCACAAACAATCTTCCAATCCCCCCACTTGCATTTTTCATGGGGTCAAAATTGAGGGAGAACAGTGTGATAATAAGAACAATACTCACCCATCCCTTGTCATGGAATGCATTAGCACACAGTCTTCGTTCACTATTGGTTCTGCTCCATGTGCTTTGCCTCTGAGCCTGCAAGTTAGAATGTGCCGTCACAGGTAGCAATACCAATAAAGAATTGGAATGTATGGTGTTCTGTCACAAGGACAGTTATGTTCCCCGTGGCCTTTATTGCTGCAGAGTGAAAACTTGCTTGCACTTGGGAATTTCTGGCTCATAGTACTCCACTTCTAAAACATTCCCCATGTTCTGTGTGTGGGAGATAGTGCTAGCCTATGGAGTAAGGATGGCCAATCACTGCAACAGTGAATGACAGGATAAGCGGTACCTGGGGGCATTTCTCGTGGCTACATTGCATGAGATGCTCATGTGAGAGAGGAATGTAGCCATGCTTGGGAATCCCATGTTAAGGCAAATCTCTCCCCCTCCTTGACTCACCTCTTTGGGGTGCCTTAGCAGCCCAGCTGCCACAGTAGAGTCAAGATTTCAGGTGAGGCTACCTGGTACTTTGATGGAGGTACCTATGAGGATACTGAGAAGAGAAGGATTAACAACCAGTCCTTTTCAGTTTGTTGTGAGAAGACTTTACTATTTGTGCAGAGTACATTTTGACCAAGGTCTGACCTGTGTATTCTATATTCTATGGACATTAGAATATTATTATTATTGTTGTTGTTGTTATTACTATTATTATTATTAAGCTTTATTTATAAAGCACTGTAAATTTACACAGTGCTGTGCATACAATCAATTAAAAATGAATAAAATAAAATAAACCTGCTGGTGCTGTACATTCTAGGAAAAACAATAGAAGTTAATACATATTAAAATTCAAAGAAATAAAATACAACAAACAGACAGGTTAAAATAAGCATAGGACAAAATGTCAGAGTTGATGGTTCCATAGCTGAACCTTATATACCCTGGTAGTGTGCCATGATGGGCTGTAGACTCAGCTGGAATTGGAATCATAGACCCTTTCCTATGTTTTGCTGGTCTCTCCCCGCTGTGCACTTTCTCCAGCTTTTACCTTTTCTGCTGTTAGTGCAGCAATAATATCAATCAATTTTGGTGGACAGAACAGCAGAGCCTTGAAAGTTGCTTTTGAGGCTATAAATCCCAGAATCTTGCAGCTACCATTCTGGGATTTGTAGTCCAAACAGTAAGTTTTCCAAGCTCTACTGAGGATTTGTTCTCCAACTGACTTAAGCAGAGAACTACAACTGTTCTTTTGTTCATATGGACAAAGAAGACATAATCCTGTGTAAGTGTGTTCAGTTCTGCTTTCCATTCTAATGCTGACAGGATGGTCTTTTTGTGCCCTACAATAATTAAAATAGGGCTACACAGCTTGTGATACAACAAACTAAATACAATTATCAACCCTTCATTCTGACACACAAACATGTCCTGTTTTTACTTCTGGCCTGGAACTGAGGGTTGGCAAGCATGTGGTAGGCCACAATACAAGCGTGGTGATGAGCTATGTTCAGTTTGGCTGGTCACACTTGTGCGGGCCTGATTTAAAGATCACTTCTGTCCCACTGCACAAAGCAGGGTAATATAATTAAAAAACACATTTTCAGCATCTCAAAATGTCAAGCTCATACAGCAGTGCCAGAAGGATATATTTCCCTTGGAAATGAGATCATGCATACATTTAAGCACATTTCGTATTTTTTCTTAATACATTAATTTATGGATAGATATTATTCTTCTGAATCATTTCAGTGCAGCCTGATTGCCAGACCACGAAGACCTATCACACAGCAATGAAGAGAGATTCTGTGGTGTCAACATTTAATTAAAAATGATACCAGGAGTCTCACTGGAACTGTTTCTGAAGCTTAGAAAAGAAAAATGTATTTATTGCATGGAAAACTGAGAAGGCTAAATAAGACTATTACCAGTTATAAAGGTTTTTTTAAAAAAACATAAACACACACATCACTAGGTAAAAGATAATATCTGCATCTTTTTCAGAGCTAATCTATATATGTATATATATTTACAGAACAAAATGCTTGGACATGATGATTTGTCAAAGGGTAATTGGCACATGCAGAGTAGTATGATGGAATTAATACTGGAATCCTGATCAGGCACTGATCTCTGGATGTAAATATGTCTTCTATGGACAAAAGGAAAATGTGACCTGATATTTTAGGTTTAATGGGATACACCCTTCAGAATATGAAGCTCAATGTCCTTTTCCATATTAATGAGAACTATCCTGAAAGCTAACATATTTGAGCATGGGATCACTAAGGATGCTTTATATACCAAACAAACTCTGTTTTCTGTAGTTAGCATATGAATCATATTCAACTAGACTCACCTGTTTGATGATATCTAAAGGTTAACTTCATCCTTTTATATTTATTGACCAGCAAGGTTTAAACTGTCTGGTCTATATCCAAATGATAGTCGCAACAAGAGTAAATCCATTGGACCAATGGCTCAACTGAGGGTCCCGGGGGCTAGATTAGCCTCCACTACAAGGAGATCATATTCCATCATCGCCCTGACCCTCTGGAACACGCTGCCCATTGAGCTCCGCTCGGCCGCCTCCCTGGCCCAGTTCAGGAGGAAGTTGAAAACCCTCTTGTTTCGATCTGCTTTCCCCAATACAAGCTCCAGCTAGTCTCCCCCCCTCTGACAGCAAGGGTAGCTGGCTGATGGGGTTTTTAATATTGATTTTAATGCTTTTGTATTTGTACTGTTGGTTTTGATAGTCTTGTTTGATATTGTACTGTATTGTATTATTTTGATTGTTGTTCACCACCCTGATCGTAGGAAGGGTGGTATACAAATAAAAATTTTATTTATTATATTATTTATTAACTGTAAGTCAAGACTTGTGTAAATCCCATTAATTTAATGGGTTTGTTTAGATGGAACTAGCCGTGCTATTTAGGTATCTTACATATGATCTTTTTGAGGCCCTGATTCCTCACCACACTCCTCAAAAGTTCAAAATTAACAAACCACAATGACAGTCCTTTCGTGTGTTAATACCAATAGCTAACATAGTGGCAAAATTCCCTTGCTGATGTTCAAACAAGGAATGGATAATGTGTTTTCAAGACAGATAATTTTTTGCTTAATGCAATGCAGAGCTGCTGTTAGAATGTCCTGAAATATTACAAACCATGGCAGAATGGTCAAATTGTAACTGTAAGTGATTACCACAACAGTCCCCATAGTGATGTTGCTAGGTAAAGTCTGTCAATGCAGATTGCTGTGTAGATTCATATCAGCAAGCCAGTTTTAACTCTGTTCATCTTCACCAGGGGCAGATCTAAATTAAAGGACCTTTCCCCCACCCATTTAAGATCAAGCTGCCCCCAAAACACTTTGCTAAAGCATTAACAATAGCTTACAAAATTACATTGTTGCTGGGGAACTCCATTCCCCTGACCCCAGTCCCAGTTATAGATGAAGAGTCAGGGTTGGTAGTGGGCTTTGTGTCAGGGGTTTGGTGAATTGGTACTGGGTTGCTTTTCAGATGTTAAAGAAGCAGTCTAAGGTGCTCAACCTATTTGAGTATAGGGATCAGCACCTTGGAGAGCTCCATTGGTTGTCCCTGAGTGGCATGTGACTGATAATGTCATGATCTATGCCTATAAAAAATATAGATACTTTGATGCTGTGAGCCCTGGTTCACCTACACATATAGGTCAGCATCCTGATAGTAGCTAATGTGTGTAGAGCCCCTTTTTGGACAGAGCACAGAGGGCTATTCTCTTGTCTTTGTGCCTGTAAAGGCCTAGGAGGAGATCATAGAATCATTGAATCATAGAGTTGGAAGAGACCACAAGGGCCATCCAGTCCAACCCCCAGCCATGCAGGAACTCTCAACCAAAGCATCCCTGACAGATAGCCTCTGCTTAAAGACTTCCAACGAAGGGGACTCCACCACATTCCGAGGGAGTGTGTTCCACTGTCGAACAGCCCTTACTGTCAGGAAGTTCCTCTTAATGTTGAGGTGGAATCTCTTTTCCTGTAGCTTGCATCCATTGTTCTAGGTCCTGTTCTCTGGAGCAGCAGAAAACATGCTTGCTCCCTCCTCAATATGACATCCCTTCAAATATTTAAATAGAGCTATCTTATCATCTCGTAACCTTCTCTTCTCCAGGCTAAACATCCCCAGCTCCCTAAGTTGTTCCTTTGGACACGCTCCATTTTCTCAACATCTTTTTTGAATTGTGGTGTCCAGAACTGGACACAATATTCAGGTGGGGCCTGACCAAAGCAGAATAAAGTGGCACTATTACTTCCCTTGATCTAGACACTATACTTCTATTGATGTAGCCTAAAATTGAATTGGCCTCCTGCTCCTACTCCTTCATACTAGAGAAGAAGGAAAGAAGAGGAGAATCCAGACCATGAAGATTTGGTAGCTCTAAGCTCCTAGGGGAAAAGAGAAGGTGTGCACACTCCATCTGAGAGCTAACCTTCATTTTTAATTCCCTCCAAATGAGCTGAAACCAGCTGCTTTTCTATAGTATATCATCTTCCCCCCCCCCCCCCACCACCACTTCCTTTCTTTGGTAGACAAGGGCCCTCCCTGGAGCTTGATAGATGCTGGGCCATGATAGGATGTGGAACTGCTTATGTGGAGCTATGAGCATATGTAGGATCTTGGCCATTATAATTGTCAGCTGCTGTGTCAGCATATGCCTGTGACATGTCAGGGTGTTCAAGCATCTCTGATAATGAGTCTAGAATCATAATCAGTTATAGTGGCCTCATCACATCAGATATTCATCTGAGTCTACCCATGACTATAAAGCAGCAGCTGTTCGGAGAAGGGGCTCTAAAACGAGTCAATAGCAATGACAATAGATTGTTTTTCTGCCTGCAGAGCTTTCCCCTTTCTCCTTACAGTCAATGGAAAAATGGCAGTGGTAGTAGTGGATTGTTATAGCCCCACACTTGAAGATAGTGTTTTTAGCTACTTCAGAAAATGACAGGGGAAAATATCTCCTTCATATTTCCTCCTATTTCACAATTATTGCTAGCAATTCTAGTCTCCAGTGTTATATAAGCACCTTCAGCATATCCTAACAGCAGAACTTGGACATAATTTGCTAAAAAGTAATTCGTTTTTCATTATAATTTTAACAACATTGTAAAAAATATTATTTAAGCATTTTTTTATTATTCACAATGGTAAAGGACTGAGTAATAATTAACATTTCATCACACTTTAAATTGTTACTTTTGGGGATAACTGGGGGATTGGCCCTTTTAGTAACTGTTATTAGTTTATTTCATTTAAAAGTAAAATATACATTTCTAAAGATTAACACAATACATTCATTTTATAATATTGAGTGAATAAATTGACCTTTGAATTCACACTAAAGTTACAGTAATTCCAACTAAAGTTAGCATTAAAGCTAATGTTTCCAAGTTCAGCCTATTATTATTATTATTATTATTATTATTATTATTATTATTATTATATCCTGCCCTGCTCCCAAGGCTGGGACTCAGGGCAGCTTACAACATTAAAAAAAACACAACACCATACAGTTAAAAACACACAAAAATAGTATATTAAAATAGAGTTAAATTACTACAATAATAAAAACAAATTCAATGCTAAAATCAAGTATAAAAATATTGACTGCTCTCATAGTGTTGTTGGGACTGCCAATATGACTAATAAAATACCATATTGAGTGAGATCCTGAAACAAAGTGTTTTGGGACATCTTACCTTCTCTCCATTTTGTGCCTTTGGTGTTCTTGTCTAGATCTCCCCAGGTATCCATCTTCCCTATATCTAGCAAACAATCCTTGTGCCACTTTATTTCAGATGACTTCTCCAAGCCTTTTCATTGTCCAGCGGTTTTATGTATGAATGATGGAGAGAACTACATTTCATTCTACTTTTCTTACACTTTTCAAACTAGTGTGTATTGTGACTCAAAACAGTTACTCTTCAGTCAGATTCCTATTCAGATTTTGCAATGCAGTACTCTGATCAAACAATTGTGTGAAAATGTGTATACAGAAGTGTGTCTATTCATTAAAATACTGTACAAAATTGCACTGTAGTCAGCAAAGCCATTGGAAATAACATATATACAGTATATATCTGGCAAAGCTAAAAACATACACAAGAAGGAATATATAAGAGGAAATCTGCATAAATATCTGCTTAAATTTTCAGGTGGACCTTAAAAAAAAGCACAGACTGATGTGGAAAGAGGACGAAAACTTAAGACTAGAAGTAAATGAGAAAGAAAGACCTTATAGTGGCCCCTCCACATTCGCCAGGGTTAGGGGCACAGGACCCCAGTGAATGTAGAAATGCTGCAAATTAAAAAAAAACCTATTCTTTTTATTACCTCTCTAGGAATGTCCAGGTCCTCCAGTGCAACTCTATGATCAACATCTGCCAGAGGTTGGCCACAGAATCATGCTGGAGGACCTACACATGCCTAGGGAAATATTTTCTCTAGGAACTTTTAGGTTCTCCAATACAACTCTATGGTCAACTTCTGGTAGATGTGTGCTGGAGGACCTAGTGATTCCTAGAGAGAACATTTTAATCAAAACCACAAATAATCAAATCCACAAAAGTCAAATCTGAAAATGTGGAGGGCCAACTGTAAAATTAACAGAATTTGTCCATCTCCATTGTCTCCCTGTAACATGTCCATTTACAACCATCAGGAAACACACCCACTAATATGAATGCATTGCAAATGTACCCATCTACATAAGAGCAAAATGGTGGCCTATACTACTGCAAAAACAAGTTAAGGAATACTAATTCCATATATAACCGTACTCATTAAGTGAGGAGGTTAGTACAAAATGCAGGCAAATGTCTGAATATAACCTGAGAGAAGGCATGCTCTCAGGATATTTCCTTTAAAATACAGCCAGCACTTATAAATTAAAATGCCTTAGAGCTAAGTTGCCTGGTGACAGGCATTTGCACAGACAGATGCATAGCTTTGTTACTTGACTGTTGCTTCCTTCAGAAATAACGCACTCCCCGATGTGCAGCTGCAGGACAAAGCCACATGATAACTTGGCAAGAGAAGCTGTCTGTGATTTCTCTTGACTTTATAACCCCGTGTAGTGACAATTTTGGTATGATTATATATTTTTGTTGAGGGTGTGGAAGGAATATCATAAGATACACATGTGCCATGAACATGAAGAGGCTTTTTGTGAGCCATTTCCTTTCTGTCCAAATGACGTTGCACTTTTACTTAAAGAAAAATGTAAAAGGATAGAAAATGTGCTTGTGATAGGTCACCTGGGCTTAGAGACTGGACCCCTTGTGCCCTCTGAGCAATGACCATACATTTGTACAAGTTTAAAGTAAATGTACAGAGATACTTTTGTCATTATAGATTTCTGAAAGTGAATGTATAAGTCCTTTTCCAGCACACACAAAAATGTTTGCATGCATTTTACCAAGCCAAGCCTATCATTAGGAGATGGAACCTACCTTTCTTGAAATATCTCTATTGGAGAAGCAAAGTCAATATTCTCCTCTACGGATTGCTCCCATATGTGAATATAATTAAGGGTTAATTAAGGCTATCATGAGAGGATAGATTTATTTACTTATTTCATACCTATACTTTATTTTGTAGAAGTCAAGGTATATCCAATGGTGTCCATTTACTGAAGGAAGACATAGATTTGGGAGGCATGTAATACTGATGCTTTTCTGCAAAGTTCATGTGAGATATGAAATCTATATTCCAATTCATGCCTCCCTTGGTACGCCTCCCAAATCTATTCCAAAGAGTTGGTGGCCCCTCCAGAAGACATTACAAAGCTTCAGAGAGTGAACAAGGGACACAGAAATACAGTGGCCCCATCACACAAGCAGAAGTACACTTGCACAATAGAGTCCTGTGTCTCTTATTTTATGTAGATCTCATTGCTCCCAAATAAAGTAATATGAAAACTGTTGATATTGTACATAGGTAATCTTTGGACCAAACACTGGATCGGCAAGGTTGCTGCATAATGTGCCTTCAGACAATTCAAAAGCATGAGCTGCAATATAGGTTTCATATGTTTGCAGGAATTTTTTATTTTATTTTTTCTTCAATATTGATGCAACTGTTACATCCCAAACTAACATGTAAAGGTTGAGTGTCTCTTATCTAGAATTCCAAAATCTTAAAGACTCCAAAACCCAAAACTTTTGTCATGGGTCACTGAGATAGTGGCACCTTTGCTTTCTGATGTTTCAATGTACACAAACTTTTTTCATGCACAAAATTATCAAAAATATTATATAAAATTGCCTTCAGGTTATGGGTATAAGGTATATACGAAACAGGAATGAATTTTGTTTTTAGATGGGTCCCATCTCCAAGATATTTTATTATGTATGTATATGCAAATACAGGTAATCCAAAATGCAAATAAATAAATAAATCCAAAATCCCAAACACCTCAGATTCTTATTCTTATTCTTATTATTAATGGTCCTAAGCATTTTGGATAAGTGAGACTCGACCAGTATATTTTTAAACATAATGTTTTCATATATGTTCCAGTATGGCTGCTTCTCCATATTACACACACACACACACACACACATCAGAAGTAGCCTTCTATTGGGATGGACCATAGGAAGAAAGCACTGGAATGTGGCAGAATTCAAAGAACACAACCAATACCTAAGGATTCATAAAGGAATCACAGGCTCGATCTGTGCAAAAGGACTGGTTACCATCAAAACATATGTGGACAAGGAGTTGAGTTCAAAGTCAGCCTAGTATTCAGTTATACTCAAACCAAAAATCCTTCTATTTTGCTAGATTGTGAATTGCATTAGCACATCACTAAGGGTCCTTTCACACTACACAATTATAGCACTATGATTCTACTTTAATTGCTATAGTTCTATGCCATGGAATTCTGGGATCTGTGGTTTAGGGAGGAGCATTTATAATTCTAGGGCTCCCCAAACTATAACCCTAGGGTTCCAGAAGATGGAACCATGGCAATTAACATGGAATTGCATAGTGTGGAAGGACCCACAAATAAGATGGCTTCCTCCTTCAGCCTGGAAAGTATCTAATAATATTCTATTTACGATGTTATGGAGAGGTCAAATTTTACCACCTTGGCTAATTAACATTCTTTCTAGACAGTTCTCGCACATGTGACTTAAATAATCATGGAAGTGTTTTTCACACTATTGGTGTGATGTCTGATCTTTGTGGATGAGAGGCATTTGACTTGCCAACAAGCATTATGACCAACGTAGACATTGATTTTACAAGCCTTTGAGGCAAGAATTTCTTTTAAGATCAAGATCCTAGAATCATAGAATCATTGAGTTGGAAGAGACCACAAGGGTCATCCAGTCCAACCCCCTTCCATGCAGGAACTCACAATCAAAGCATCCCCAACAGATTGCCATCCAACTTCTGTTTAAAGACTTCCAAAGAAGGAGACTCCACCACACTCTGAGGGAGCGTGTTCCATCCTACACACTTCCAGTACAGCGTAAATATGTGCCAGCATCATAAGACTGGATCCCATGATTGCACAATTTGTTCCACAATGGGTTCCCAGGCTTTACTCTCACTTGTTGAACAATGGTTAGTAGCTCCCTACCAATGCAGTCTAACATGTATGTGTGTGTGTGTGTGTGAGAGAGAGAGAGAGAGAGAGAGAGAGAGACAAACAGACAGACAGACAGACCGACAGAGACAGAGAGATGTGTTTGTGTGAGATTCAGAAATCATTGGATGCAATAGGGACTACACTTACACAAACTCTGTGAAAGTGTATCTGTTCATGCAATTATATTTACATGAGCATAATCCCTTGAAAGGATTCTGGTTTAAGGATGCTGCACACATCTACCGGCGTCCAAGCCAAAATCAATCGCCGTAAGGCAGGGATGTAGCCAGGATTTTGGGAAAGGGGGGGGGGGTCCAGACTAAGTGCCACCATTATAATGGGGCTTGGGCGTGGCGGTGCAGCAGCATGCACCATTCATTGTATCTAACGGAAGGGGGGGTCCAGACCCCATTGCTTTCTCATTGCCTGCTTACATTCTACAGAATTCATTTCCAAGAAGGGGTATGCTGACCTCCTTTCTGTGTTTCTGCCAGTAAAAAAAGACCTTTGTGTTCCATCATGGTGCACAAAGGCCTTTGGCAATTCTTTGACTGCTAAGGAAGCAGCACTTTAACAGTGGGCACTGAACTTTTTATTGATGACTGTTTAAACTGCTTTTAATTCAACTGTGTTTCGATATTATACAGTGCGCCCTTGTTTTACACGGGGGATCCGTTCCAGACCCCTCCATGTAAAACAAAAAATGTGTATGTTCAAGCCCCATTACAAGTAGTGGGGCTTGTGCTCGCGGCGGCATGTGTGCCATTGTTTCTTCCAGCACACGGCTTCTGGGTGCAATACAAGATGTTGGTTATTACCTTTAAAGCCCTACATGGTTTGGGCCAGTGTTATTTGCGGGAACGCCTCTCCCTATATAATTTGTTCTGCACTCTCAGAACAACTGGGAAGAACGTGTTAGACTATCAGTCAACTAGGTTAATATTGACTTCCCAAAGAACTTTTACTGCAGCTGCTCTGAAACTATGGAACAGTCTCCCAGAAGAGATCCGTCTTATTGCTTTCTTGGAGGCATTTAAGAGGGCACTTAAGACAGAACTCTTCTGGTGAGCTTACCCAACTGACCTAGTATAAGAGACACTCCCCATCCTTTGATTGATGTATAACCCTATTGCATCCCACTTGATGATGACCTAGTTTTAATATTAATTATTACTTTATTTTTATTGATGTGTTTTATGTGTATTTTAGTGAACTATAATCCCGCCTTGATCCATCTGGGAGAGGCAGGAAAATATAAATTATTATTATTATTATTATTATTATTATTATTATTATTATTATTATATTTGTTGTAACCTTGTTTGTGAGTCTCCTTGAGTCTCAGGGCTGGGAGAAAGGGGGATATAAATCAAATAAAGGCATAAATATAATTGGCCGTGTGTGTGTGTGTGTGTGTGTGTGTGTGTGCGCGCATTAAAGTTGTTGCTGACTTATGGCAAGACAAAATTTGGAGTTACTTTGACATAAATGTGCATGCTAGCCCCATGTGTGAAAAGTCTATTTCTATGCATAGGACTCACTATGATGAAATTTAACATGGTGGTAAACATACTGTTTCTAACTACAAGCTACATCAACGTTAGACTGAGCAGTTTTTCTGAAGAAATAAGCCAGAAGTGTTCAGTTCAGTTACATCAATATGTACTGAAGGTATTAGATCTGTGGATATAGCACTTCTTTAGCATCTAATAACAACCGTAGAGGTCCCAAATCAGGTTAGAACTGTAGTACAGGTGAAGCAGGAGGGTGAAGTTTTCCCCCAGTCTAAACTGGCTACCAAAGCTATTTGACTTTTCTGGAGGGGACACAGATCTTCAGAGTTTATCTGTGTACTGAGCAACTAGCAGTTTGTGGATGGGAACAGGATGAATAAAACAGCATGGGAAAGAGGATTAAGCCCTATTTCCTAGCACTATAGCTGTGATTCAATCCCCCCTCCCCAAATCGCCTTTAACTTCTTAAAAAATATTCAGTATTTATGTTGCTTGACCCAAGGTTGCTGCTGAATTTACTGAAATTAGCAAATCAATGGCCCTTCCATACCACTTGTCCATTAGGCTGCTTCTAGAATAAAACTATGGAAATGGCAGTATGACTTTAAAAAAATGAGACATTTTTAGATACTAATGGATATTTTCTGCTCATTGTACAGTGAATAAGCAAGAGAACCCATATGACTTCAAAGTGAAAGGTGGTAAATCCATTCTTGTTCTTTCCAGAAGTATTTCTGATCTTCTCTTTACCCCCCCCTCTCACGCACACACAAAGTCAAGAAACTACACATTGTATTATCTAGATCTTCATATTTATATCATAGAAAAGTGTGTCACATTGTTTTTGGAAGTTTGGAGAGTGGAGAACACCTCCCATCAAGTGACATTATTGTACTAAGCTTAGCTGAGTTCCTAGTCATGCTTATATAGAGATCACATTGGAGTTTAAACATTCATAGGAACAGGCTGCACACTGCTTACTTATTGCGTGTGAATGAAAAGTCTATACAGCAGATTTATCTGTGATCATTTTGTGACAACAGATTGAGAAGCCAGCATGTTCTTGAGTGAGTTGATAAAAAACAATCCAAAAATATCATGATGGATGGTGGTGATCCTTTTGTAGAGTATTTTTTTTTAAAAGGACTATTTTTACTCAAAAGAAAAGCCATTAAAGGGATTTTTGTAGTAGTAGTAGTAGAAGAAGAAGAAGCAGTAAGTGGAATGGATAGTAAAGCCTACACATGCATGCCCTACAGAGCATGTATTAACTGATAATATTGTTAGCTTGTTTGCTTTTGAGGGTGAAGTAACACATATCATAAATTTATGATAAGCTTTACCTTCCCTTATCAAAGAGAGATCTACATTTACAATACATTTTGTGGTTCAAGTTCAGGGGCATGGACAATTGGAGTAGACTGCAATTTCCATTCCAAAGGTGTCACAAAAGGAATAGCAATAAAAATTATTCCCAGTTCCAATATTTCAGAAATAGGCTGTTCCATCTTTAATGGGACTATGTGTTGTGTTGTGTGCCTTCAAGTCATTTACAACTTATCGCAGCCCTAAGGCTGGTTTTCTTGGCAAGTTTCTTCAGAGAGGGTTTGTCATAGCCATGCTCTGAAGCGGAGAGCGTGTGATTTGACCAAAGTCACCCAGTGGGTTTCCATAGCCAAAAAGGAATTTGAACCCAGGTCCCCAGAGTCATAGTCCAATGCTCAAACCGCTACACCACACTGGCTCTTCTTAAAGGAGGGGGACTAATGCCATCCTAAATCAAATCACTCAAGGCTTTAAAGAAGGCTTCCATATTTCATTAAGATAGCTTTTACTTGTGATTTGTTTTATGCTAATATAATCTGGACACACACACACACACAAATTATACAACAATGTATTATTTCTGACAAAAGGATGTTGTAAACCTTAGTGTAAAAGGAAATTCAGAATAATAAATTGTAAACTCAGCACCTAGTTTTCAGATAAAGAGACAGTGTTCATCAACTTGACCAGACGTTGTGATGTAAGACATATTTTTATAGGCAACTATAATTATTTGTAAGCTTCTCATCATGGAGTAGTTATAAATTAATACTTGCAGGTCCTCATAACCTCCCATTACAATTCATTCACTACAGTGAATTAAACTTATTGCTTGCATCACCGGCAAGTAATGTTATGTGATAATTCCACAAAGCACCTTCTCTGTACTTGTCTAATAACAGATCTTTGCTGACATTATTTCATTTTATGAAATATGTAGTAGCAATATTTTGGCACTCATATTTGAAGAACTTTAGTGTCTACACAGAACAGGTTTCCAAGGCTCAACATATGTATGTGTGTGTATGATCTATATACATGTGTGAGCGAGGGTGAATGTGAGTGTGTAGTCTTCACCGGAGTAAAAATGCAACTGACATTAGAAGCAAAGGGGTTTTTTTTTCCTCCCAAGGCAAGACTGCAAGCCTTGCCTCATTGAAAATCTATAAACTTCATTACTGAACCAGCACTTTTTCCTTGGGAATGATTTGTCTGTGTCATTATTAACTTTGCCTGTTGATTTTCACATCTGCTACCTATTTAATTGGAAATGAAAGACTGTTTGAAGACAGAATTATTCTCTCTCTATGAGGAGGAGGATAACAAGGTTGGTCTGAACAAAATGTAGCACCATAATATTAGATGTGTCTTTGTTCCCAAATAAATCCCAATCTTCAGACTATATACACAATAGTTCCATCATAAGATCATGGATTTAGGAGAGGTATGCACTTGTTGTGGTTAGATACTCTTTAGGAAATATAAATTTCTTTCCGTTTATTATCTGTGAGAAGGGTAGACATCAATTAAAAGATTATCAGTAGCTTGTCTCTCTAGTGTTGAGATCAATATTTCCAAGCAAGTGTTTAAAACAAACAAACAAAAAAAAAACCCAATTGCAGCATAGCATCTGTCATTTCTCTATTAAAAGATCATGAACAATAGACTGAAAAGCTAAAATATCGGAACAGAAGACAAAATGCACTTGTTATACAATACATTTCAGTCAGCTGTACATACCTTAGGAATGTGTGCTGGATATTGTCCATAGTTATAAGAAAGGGACTGGTTCAAAATCAAGTTAAGAACAAAGGCCACAAGTATCGTGTTGATCTAGTATGGTCAAATCGTTTTGACTTGAACCAAGGAGATGTTGATTCAAGTCTTGCCTAGTCACAGACTTTGGCTATCAAGTCACTATTTCCCAGTTTTAGTTTTTACAAAATGAGAACAACATTATGCTCCTCTCAGAGTTAAGTTTGATTCAAAGACCGCAAAATGCATTGCACACGAACAGTCTCCAGAAGCAAATAAAAGCAGGATTTTTTTTATATACTTACCTTCAGTATGGACAGCGGATACATATGTCCAGTTGTAACGTTTGACTATGTCAAGCATGGCTCGGGCTTGCAGAATATCAGATGGGACTACTCTCAGGAAATATTTGTACAAAGTTTTGTCACTCAAGTCAATACTGGTTGCTGAATAAGCAATCTGGGGAATATCAAAGAGTTGGAGCAGATTTTGAACTTGGATGGCCACAGAACTGGAACCTGGACCAATAACACCAGCAATGGGTTTCTTGGCCCTGACCTGGTGGTGATACAAAGGATCAGGTAGGCAGCGGCCGAGAGCATCTTTCTCATCTCGGATGGAGATCAAGGAGTCCCTGATAAATTCAATACTCTGCTCCAAGGCCACTGAGGAGTGCCAGCAGGAATCTCGGATTTCACTGCCTAGTGTGATGTTGGGCAGCAGAAATGGGTCTGAATTAATTTTATCCAGAGTGTGAAACATGGCCTCGACTCTCTGGATGCCATATTGCTCTCGGATCTCGCCACATTTCCTTTCAGGGACTTTCTCGGCTGGGGGTTGGTGATGGACCGAAAAGAGGGCTCCAATAATGACATCACCATCCATTCTGGCTACTGATCTTTGGGCAGAAGCACCAGAGATCAAAACCTTCCTGCCAGTATTCTTGGGGAGGAACTCCATATCCAGAAGGATTGCAGGGAAGAAGACCAGTAGCACCCCAATCATTTTGTTGCAGGAAGTCATCCAAAGCCAGGTGACCAGTTTCAGAGGCTCTTCCTGCCTACACATGGTTAAGGACATGAAGAACAGAGCAGATGCTCTACACTGGTCCACTCCTTAAGTGCCTATAAATCCCATTACAACGTGGTCTTAAAGCAAATAGCCTGAACGGGCAACAGAAGTCATTGCAGAAGTGAATTGCAGCCTGTTGACAAGAAGAAGAAAGGACAGAGAGCATCAGTAGTCGGTCCCAGCAGAGCTATGGAAAGATGGCTTTCTTTATCTTTCTTCACTTGTGTAAAATATTTGTAGGCTACAAAGTCAACCAGGCCCCATAGAGCACGTCCTTCTCAAATGTAAATTTCAAGGAAATAAACCATGGGCTGGACACAGATATACATCATTTGAAATTGAGATATCACATTTACAGATTTCTTATATATAACATGATAAAAAGATGCATCCATTCCACACATAGAAAATCACGACAAAGATTGTTGTAATTCATAAGCAGACCCCTGTGCAATTCATTAATCACATCCAGGCTCTGCCACCTCCTTGTGCCTCCTTGAGTACACCCTTTACATGGAAGGCAAGTTGGCTTCCCCTGCAACCTGAATATGGGGCAGGAGAAACCTCTACAGGTTTCCATAAGGAGCAGAGGTCGCTTGATCAGATCGATTGATCAATTTGCCTATCTGTCTGTTTTCTTCATCTTTCTATCAAGGCTTTCCGATTAGCCACACCGGTTTCCACAGCAGGAGAAAGAGAGGAGGGAAAAGGCTCAGGAAAAGAGAAATGTCATTGAAAGGTCAAACCAGAATATTTTTTTAAAAAACATCCAGGGGTAGATTAATCTCTGGTTTTGGGAAAAGGTGAGAAAGCAGCAGTCCGACAAGAGACACAACTATGCCAGCCCTGGTAAAGACATATTAGTTACTACGGCAACCGCAGGCAAAGTCCTGATGTGCTTTTTTCTGAGCACCGCTGGCTTTCCATACAGACTTTGGGGCAGGAGAGGTGGCTGCCGGAGTTTAAGTAGTTTTAATGCGATTTTAGAAGGCTGGAGATCATTCACAGCTGGAATGACAGGGGACGTTTGCTCCCTGTTGCACGGCGAGGGATTGGCAGGGATTTCAGCACCCTGGACAGCAGCCCTGGAAAACCGGTACCCAAGGCGCTCCCGCCTCCCTTCGCAGCATCCCAGGGCTGGCAGGGCAAAGCCCATCGCCCCCCAAAGTTCTCCCACCCTTTGCCCCCACCTTTTGCACCCATCTTTACCCAGCAGGCTCCCACTTCACCCCTCTCTCCAATCCCTGAAACCATGCATCCAGGACACACATACATACGGTTGCTGCAGCTTCTCTTCCCCATCTTATCTAAAGGGCTTTGGAGGCTGGTCGGCTGATGCGCTGGTGGTTGGAGGGGTTTTTGCCTCTATTGCAAGGCAGATTTCCAATCGCACCCCCCCCCCCCCCCCATCTCTTCTCTAAAGGATGGGGAAAATGCAAAGGGACAGAAAGAAAAGGCAATGGCTGGATCTGCACTGCAGGAATAACCCGGGTTGAGAGTGCTTGAACTGCCAACAAACTACAATCCCCAAAATATCATAGCATGGAGCCATGGCAGTTCAAGTGCTCTCAACCCGGGTTATTCCTGCAGTGCAGATGCACCCTCTGAGAAGAAGGGGCTCGAATCACCTGCTCGCCCTGCGCTCCAGCCCAATGCCCAGAAAATGTCTGAAAGGGAAGCACGGGGTGTCTCTCTCGCCTGGCTCTTTACCTTGGTGGCTTTGGGCAGAGTCAAGTTCAAGCAAGACCTACCTGGATCCCAAGGCAGTCTGCTCCTTCCTTGCTTGCTTCCTTGCTTGCTCACATGTCCCTGTGGCCGACTGTGGCCCAGGCGATGGGGAAGGGGATGATGGGTTGTCCGCGACTGCCCTCTCGCTTCCACCTCCTTTTACCGCAGGGATGAGAGCAAGGGGCGGCGGGGGACGGGTCAGCCCAGGCGCCTTCCTCGGCTCCCTCCTCTCTACGGCAGAAAGGCCAGGCAAGCCTTTACTCTGCCGCCTCTGATCCTGGTCCTGCAGTCCAGCTGTATTTATAGGGACGGCAAGGCATGCCTCTGCCTCCCCGCGCCACCCAGGGCCACCAGAAAGGAAGACAGGGAGGGAGAGAGGGAGGCAGGGGGGCTCCTTTTGGGCTGAGCTTCAGCGCCAGCCCTTCATCACCTCCCCAGTCACACAGTGTGGTGTATTGGTGTGGATGAGCAGAGGAGGCGGGAGGAGAGGGTAGTCTGCCCTCCACATTCAAGGGAGCTAGGGGCACAAGAGAAAAGACACACACACACACACCCAGGAGGAGGAGGAGGAGGAAGCAGGTGTCCTTCCAAACTGCTCCCATCCTGGGCTTTTCGTCCCTCCCTCCGGATGGGAGGGGGATCCCAAAATAGGAGGAGGAGGGCACGTGCATCCTTCCAAACTGCTCCTGTCCTGGGCTTAAAGCCCCAGCAGGAGGAGGAGGAGGAGGAGGAAGATGGTGCATGCATCCCTCTCAGCTGCTCCCAAACTTAGCGTTTTCTCTCTCCTGCTGGGAGGGGGAAAGTCCCAGGACAGGGAGAGGAGGAGGAGGAGGAGGCTTCCAAATTGCTCCCCTCCTGGTTTTGGCATTTCCCCCCTTCTTCTGGGAGATAGAAAAACTCTAGGAAAGGGAGAGAAAGAGGAAGAGGAGGAGGATGACATGTGCATCCTTCCAAACTGCCCTTGTCCTGTGCTTAAAACCCCAGGAAGAAGAGGAGGAGGAACAGAGTGCAGTCTGCCATCCACATTCAAGGGGGCTAAGGCACAAGACACACATACCATAGGAGGAGGAGGAGGAGGATGGAGCACGTGTCCTTTCAAACTGCTCCCATCCTGGGCTTTTCCTCCCTCTTGTTGGAAGGGGGGAATCCCGAAATAGGAGGAAGAAGAAGAGGTGCACACACCTTCCAAACTGTTCCCAAAAATCCCAGTAGAGGAGGAAGAAGAAGAGGAGGAGGAGGGGGAGGGGGAGGAGGAGGAGGGTGCACACACCCTTCCAAACAGCTCTCCTGGTCTTGGCATTTTCTCCCTTCTCCCGGGAGTCAGAAAAAAACCAGGACAGGATGAGGAAGAGGAAGAGGAGAAGGGTGGCATGTGCATCCTTCCAAACTGCTCCTGTCCTGGTCTTAAAACCCCAAGAGAGGAAGAGGAGGAGGAAGAGGAGGGTGTATGCATTCTTCCAAACTGCTCCCCAAAAGTCCAGCATAGAAGGAGGAGGGAGGTGGCATGCACACCCTTCCAAATTCTCTCAAGTTCCCCCTTCTGCTAGGAGGGGAGAAAATCCCAGGAGAGGAGGAGGAGGAGGAGGAGGAGGAAGAGGAGGAGGGCATGTGCATCCTTCCAGGCTGCCCCCATCCTGGGCTTGGCATTTCTGCCCCCTTCTCCTGCCATAGGAGTCAGAGAGAAAGGTTTCAGACCCAGGCACAGGAATGTGCTTCCTACTGGAAAAAAACATTTTTTTAATCTCTATGCTTGAATATTTGATTTTCTTTAATGACTACTGAAATTATAGCAATTTTTTTTTTTTTGCACTAAAAGAAACCTGTTGACTTAAAAACTGTCAGAACAAAACAAAATATGGGGGAAATGGGAATGAAAGACTGAAATGAATAGAGACTGGAATTTCCAGTTGAATCTACAGCATACATGTTTTGAGTCATTTCAGATTAAAATAATACCAGACTGAGCAATGCTGTTGACCTGCTTGCTACACTGCAACTGATTTAGGAGATTCTGTTGTTTTAGTTTATTATGTTAAAATTAAAGTTAAAATAGTATCCCACTGGGAACACTGGATCCAATAGTTAATAGTTGCCCTACTTCTGAAAAGGCAAAGACACCTTGTGCAAAGATATGAGCTCACAGATTTGGAGATGTTTGATATAGTGTTATTTTCCATGGCTTTCTCTCTGCGAAATATGTGTCACCTTTATGCTGCTTTTTAATATGCTGTGTTGTGCTTACATCTTTTCTAGTAGTCACATATATGAAATTTGTACTTCATGGTATTATGTCTGTCTTCCTTTCTTTCCTTCTTTCCTTCTCCTCTCTTTCTTCTTTCTTTCTTGAAAAAAATATTCTGCTGAAGGAGCCAAAATATGATATGTAACTCTTGGGACACCATTACATAAATAAACAACAGCAGTAATAGCAACCAATGAAATAATACAGAGGCCAATGATTACACTACCTCTACTACATTTTTAAAATGCCTAGTAAAACAAAGGAAAACCAGTATGGTGTATTGGTTTGAATGTTGGACAGGATACTAGGGCCATTATCATACGAGGAAAATGTACCCCCATCCCAAAGGAAAGAGAAAGTATACCCAAATCAAAAGTAAGTCAATTCACATGATTAATTATCACACATGAAGAGCAAAATTGTGGTCATTCCAAAGGTAAAGCAGAGTGATGGCAAAATAAGTTATCACATCAGTACATACCATGCAGATTTGACAATTTGAATTGGCACCCTTGTGTATGCTCACTGGGGCTCTGAATGCATCGTGAACCTTTGCACTTCTGGGATGAAAAGGGGGGCCACTTCCTGTTTCATGTGAATGATTGCTTCACATTTCTTCTTCTCCATGCATATATGTACGGGCACATGGAAGCACACGTACACAGAGACATATATTTGTGTGCACACATACATATGCATGCACACATAACCTCCCTTCCAATGGGCGAGCCATGGACATGGGTGAGCATATAAATATATGGAAATATAAACATCTCTATATATGTATTTGTGTATAAGTATATATATTTCCATGGGCTTTACGTTCTGGGTTTTGTTTTGTTTGTTTGTTTGTTTGCATCCAAACAAGCTGCCTTTGCATGGCTCTCTGTGCCCTTTCTCCAGCAGCATGGGGGGCACAAACCATGCACTGCTCTGTATACGTTAAAACGTGAATATATTCATTCTGCAGTAGCCCTTTCCCCAGTGGCATCGGAAACAGCTGTTTTTCCTCTCCTCGCTAGCACTGGAAGCAGAAGAACTACCGGAAGCAAAAATGGTGCAAAATTGCAGTCCTGCAGCGTGGGATATGTGGTACCTTCGAGGCTGGGGGGGTGGGATACCAGGGCCGATGCAAACTTGCATTCCACACCAGCATCACATCGAATTGCCTGAGAATTAACCTTGGAATAAGAATTGTGAATTCGCTAGTTCACCGAATCTACCTATTTTTAGATTGACCCTGGATTGGGCCCAGAATGACTGTGCAATGACAGCAATTGCGTGAGATAATCTCTTGCGAATTAATGTGAATACGCATGATTGGGCTTGGGATGGCATTGGATTGGCATTGGTTTGCTTGGTAGTTTTCATTGTGTGATAACGGCCTAGGAGACCAGGGTTTGACTCCTCAGTGGACCATGGAAACCCACTGGATTACCTTGAGCAAGTCACATTCTCTCAGCTTCAGAGGAAGACCAAGGCAAAGCCCCTCAAAACAAATCTTCCCAAGAAAGCCCCAATATAGGATAGCCTTAGGATAATAAGAAATTACTTGAAGGCACACAACAAAGTAGAACCAAAAAGTACTAATTCTGCATCCACATTCCATCAGTGAGGTGGCCTAATTCTGGTCCAAAACACACTGCAGAAATATTCCTGTTTGCGACTGCTTTAGCTGCCCTGCTCAATGCTAGGGCATTCTGGGAACTGTAGATTTGTGAGACATTTAGCCTTTCCTGCCAGACAGCTCTGATGCCACAACAAACTGCAGTTACCAGGATTCCTTAGCACAGAGCCAGGATAGTTAAAGCGATCTCAAACTGGATTATTTCTGTAGTGTGTTTGTAAGACGAATATGTGAGTTCTGACTTAAACCCAGGGGTGAAGAACCAAAGAAGAACCAAACAAGATGGTTCCACGCAGAGCATTGATGTGATGAAGGTATTTGGCAACTGAGGCGAGGAAAGTCTGAGGAACTTGGAAGCTGAAGCGGGGTGCCGTCCAGGTGTGACGAACCATGACCAGGAAGGTGCTTATCGCCATGAAGTCGCCATGAAGAGGAACTGACAGGACAATGGAGTGCTCTGAACAGAACGAGAGACTTTGAACAGAACAAGTTACTTGGAACAGCCTGTCTTACCTCCCAAAAGAGGAAATTGAGTAATGGGCTGCAATATTACAAGAGAGCCAGAGAGAGGAAAAAGTATAAAGACCCTGCGGCAACAGTGTCATCCCCAACCTTTGAGAACAACTGATCAATGTTTGGCGGAAGGACAGTGTGTGTGAGTAATGTATGAATGTGTGAGTGAAAGAGCTCTTGATAATCAATGTTTGTGTTACTTTTGTGATTCAATAATTGTTACATGCATGTAAACAATTGGTTTAAAACCAAATTTGGTGTCTCAATGTCTTTGTCAGCCCTGCTCTGAATAAGTCCACGGGGGGAGAGGTTTTCATTACACGCTCTCAGGATAAACAGGTTGCCCTGTCACAAACTTGGGCATAACATGTTTTGGATATTGGTCTCCCTGGGTAGTTTATTCAAATCTGTGGTGTCTAGGGAATTGAGAAAATCAATAGATGTATAGTGTCTAGATCAAGGGAAGTAACAGTGCCACTCTATTCTGCTTTGGTCAGGCCTCACCAGGAATCCTGTGTCCAGTTCTGGGCACCACAATTTAAAAAGGATGTTGAGAAACTGGAGCCATGTGTCCAAAGGAGAGCGACTAAAATGGTGAAAGGTCTGGAAACCATGAGGAGAGACTTTGGGAGCTGGGGGTGTTAAGCCTGGAGAAGTGACAGTTAAGAGGTGATATGAAAGCCCTGTTTAAATATTTGAAGGGATGTCATATTGAGGAGGGAGCAAGCTTGTTTTCTGCTGCTCCAGAGAACAGGACCCAGAACAATGGATGCAAGCTCCAGGAAAAGAGATTCCACCTCAACATTAGGAGGAACTCCCTGGCAGTAAGGGCTGTTCGACAGTGGAACACACTCCCTCAGAGTGTAGTGGAGTCCCCTCTGTTGGAAGTCTTTAAACAGAGGCTGATGGCCATCTATCGGCAAAGTATTGACTAAGAGTTCCTGCATGGCAGGATGACCCTTGTGATCTCTTCCAGCTCTATGGAGATGATCATATTAGGCACAGGGCATCATTGTCTTGGCTTCATCCCATCCTTCCCATCTGATCACAGGAAGGACTTTAGCACACCGCCCGTGCTTGACCCAGCAGGGAAGTGCAAGTGAAAGTGATTGTGTGAATCATTTTCACTAGCAAGTGCACTGAACCCATCATTCAGCCACTCGGGAAGTACGAGTGAATGTGATAGCGCAAATCACTTTCAGATGAAAGCAGGCTGAAAAGTGCTTTCAGCTGTCATTTCCAATCTTTTCTAATAACGAAAGAACCCATTATTACAATGATAGCTGAAAGTGCTTTTCAGCCCACGTTCATGTGTAACTGGTTTGACCAATCACAGACAGGATAAGGACAGGGGAGGAATCCCATCCCTATCCCATCCCCATGTGAAAATCTCCTATGATTCTATGATTCTCACAGATTTCTTTCAGTGTAAAGAAGGAAAGTCAGTGCAAATCCTATTCAGATTATTCCAAAGAACAGAATTAATCTTGGAGTAGACATTCTAGCAAGTTTGGTCAAATGTGTATAAAAGTAAATGGACTATGAGGCTAGACAGGAGAGTTAAGCAATATGGTACAAAGTCACAAAATCCCATTGGTTTTGCATGGCAGGTAGTAGAGTTTTAGACATGTGTTATCTTTTGAAACTATATTTGAGGTGGACAAAACAACTGGCATTTCTGCCTTTGGCATTTAATGTGAATCCAAAATTTCCCTCTCTGGATAGTGAATAAAAACACTCTAGTATTTTCCTATCTCTTTTTAAATTCGTTTTGTACTGGACTCTACAAATGGCAAGAAGGTCAAACATATATCATTGTTTTCACTTTCTGTCCTTAGTATTCCATAGGTCCTGGACATTCATACATTATAGAAAATCACTGTTTAAAAAATGCATAAACAAATGTGCTTCCTGCATACATACATTATTTAAGTTATGTTTTCTTTTTCCAAATATTGTATGTCACACTATTATTTAATTTTTTCCTAAATAATTTCTGAGTGGCTAAAAATGTGATTCCCTAGCACACAGCTTGACAACTTTGTTAGATTGCAATTGCATTTCTATATTTCCATAAATAGATTTGTCTTCCCATCTTCAGGATAGACTGGATGCCTTTTGCTGTGATTGGCTGAGAATTGCCAGATGAACTTTTAATTAAAAAGACTCCAGAATTTAGCCAGTTTGCTTTTTTTAGAAAAAAATAATTAAAAAATAAGATCAAAGAAATGTTACACATATTGCTATTATAAAATGGATAGTAGAAGGATGGGGTAGCAGGTTTTGAATCAATAAGTGGAAGTTCTGGCATTATTTGGAAAGACGGGCATATCCTTGATGCAAAATACATGAATTACCATAGTCTCTGGGTGCATTTTTGATAGACATCAATTTAAAATTCTTTCTTTCCAGAAACAAAACACAGAGGGCTGGAAATTTTTCAGACAACTTTTCATATCATTTCAAATACTGTATAAAATCCATAATGACATTTGGCTAATGTAATCTTTCCCACGTTTTATCTTTTTAACAGACTCATAGCACACATACTTCCCCAGAGAATCAGCCAACAGGGAGTTTTCATCTGGTAGTGGTTTCAAGCACCTTCAAGTATAAAATCTTAATGCATGATCCAGTACATTGAGAGACATTGTAGGTTTTTGGCAGTCTTTGGGGAACTGAGTCTCTCCCACATGAAGCATAATTGATGTTCATCCAGATGTAATATCTCCAGCTCTGCCTAGTTTAGCACAGTACTCCATCTCTAGTTATTTATTGATTGATTTATCAACTGTATGGAGATTATCATACTAGGGCCAATGCAGCAGCAAGTGCGGTAATGAAAAGAAAAAGAAACAATAGCTCTATATTTTCATAATTTTGTGTGAAAACGCAAATCAAAGCCCTAGAATTGAGCAATTGCTTTCCAGACATATCAGCAACTGAATCAATGTAACATAAGAAATGATTGTTTTGCGCGTGTGTCATTTCCATTTTAAATTTCCCTGAGCTGGTCAGTGCAAAGCCATTTAAATTTTAAATAACCCTGGATGCTGCCAGTAATGGCTTGTAAATAGAAAAAAAGTTCCCCGACTGGTTCACTATCCATTTCAACTGTAAATAGCCCTGGCTGCTGCCCACAGCGCTTGTAAATTTCAGTTGGTCCTTTAGCCATTTAAAATTTAAAGTTTAACCCTGCCCCTTCAAAATGTCCAGATCGCTTCCCCAGTATCGTGAATGAAGTGTGATTGCCTTTAACACACTTGCAATCACACTTCAGTTGTGGTATTGCCAAGGTTATTCATGGGATATCCTGTAAATGGTTTGTTACTCTTCAGTTGCTGGTTCTTCTTGGGAGAAGTCCAGATTTTGCATGACATTGTCTGAAAATCTTTGCCACAATCCCACGAATTATATCTAGATTTTACCTTTTCCTTCCCCCCTTTCTCCCATGTGATAATGTCATATGTCTATATCTCCTTTACCTATCACCACCTAGCTACAAGCACATTTATGCTTATAAGAAAAAAAAGTTAAGGCCTACTTAGGGGGTAAAAAAAAAGATTTTAACTCTACTCCTGAAAGCTTCAACTTTACAGGCTTTTAAAAGTTTATTACTGTCACCATGCTGAGTTTTAAATTTGTTTTAACAAAATAAAGTTCTAAACTTCATTTGATACCTATATGTTGCCTGCCATGTTTTAGCATGTGCTTTATTTTAATTTATTTGTTTTATGGTTCTGATTATTTATTTGCTTATTTATGTAGATATCCAGATCTGCTTTATTGATTTTTGTACTTCACCTTGGAAACAATGGTTGCAGTATGAGTAAGAAATTGCATAAGATCAAACAGCCAGTCAATTAATACAGACATTAGACTTCCCCTGAGCTGAACCTGATGGTGGCAGATTGCAATGAGTTTTTGTGTGCAGGCATACAGATTCATGGGCACCTTCCCCAATAGATTCCTATAATAGGTCCAAAATTTGGGTAAATTACTTTTTTGGACTACAAGTCCTAGAGCCCTTAGGGCAACATGGCTGCTAGTTATGCTGTTAAGGGATTATGTTGGTTGTAGTAAAAGCTCTGACTATATGAGTCCCATTCTAGTATCTCACACACACACACACACCCCACACACACACGCTTTCTCTAATTAATAAAGATCTTCTAAATGGTCAAGAATAATTTAAGAAGCAACGTTTTGTGTTGTTCTCATTTGACAGGATGAAAAATTGTTCTTTTCATATGCTTCTCATTGGATGAAAGAAATTCAACCAAGTTATTCATGCTAAACAGATTAGAATGGTCAAGCATCCAGAATATCCCTTGGAAAGGACAGTCCTTTTACTGTGGGTGTTATCTTCCTTTCATTTAACAATCACACAGCTACATTTTGGAAAGGGAAGTAGACCAAGTAGATCAAGTCTATGAAAGCTTCTGCTGCAACATCTTTCATGCAGTTAATACATATTACAAGATGTTTCTCTGAACATGCCAGCCACAGATACTGGTGAAACGTCAGGAAGAAACTCTTCTAGAACATGGCCACATAGCCCGAAAAACCCACAAAAAACTATGTTACAAGATCCTTTTGTATACTGATATTCTAAATTAACATAGCGATGCCTCTGAATTCTACAACCACTCTTTTTTAGCTGGGAGATACAGTCAGACATTCTTATACATGGATTTCTTATACACGGATTCAAGCATCCACAGTTTGAAAATGTTCAAAAAAAGTATAAATTTCAAATATCAAACCATGATTTTCCATTTTTTATAAGTGACACCATTTTGCTATGTCATTATATTTAATGGGACTGGAACATCCATGGATTTTGTTATCCATGGGGGATCTTGGCACTAAACCCCAGCATAAAACAAGAGTCCACTGTATGTCATTTGTTTCAATCTGCTGATATTTTTATTACAGAACATAGCTGCAACATTCCTTTGTTCCATTATGTCTGCCACATGCCAAACAGCAGTCATTAGCCATATATGTGACAAGTAGAACAAATACCAGTTATGAGTTCCATTATTACTACTACTACTACTAATAATAATAATAATAATAATAATAGTAATTTATTTATATTTTCCTGCCTCTCCCAGATGGATCAAGGCGAGATTACAGTCCGCTAAAACACATACATCAGTAATAAAATACATATAAAAATGCATCAATAAAAATACTATTAATCTTAAAAGCTAACTCACTGTCAAGTGGTATTGCAGTAGATACATAGAATGGTCTGAAGGTGTCTCTTACATAAGGTCAGATGTGTAAGCTCACCAGAAGAGATCCGTCTTAGGTGCCCTCTTAAATGCCTCCAAGGAGGTAATATGACGGATCTCTTCCGGAAGACTGTTCCACAATTTTGGAGCAACTGCTGTGAAGGCTCTCTGGGAAGCTAATATGAGCCTAGTTGATTGATGTTCTAACACATTCTTCCCAGTTATTCTGAGAGTGTGGGGCAGATTATGTAGGGAGAGGCATTCCTGCAAGTAACTTGGGCCCAAGCCATGTAGGGCTTTAAAGGTAATAACCAACACCTTGTATTGCACCCAGAAGCTAATCAGCAGCCAGTGAAGAGATTTTAAGACAGGTGTTATATGGTCAAACCTGGACGAACCAGTGACCAATCTGGCTACCGCATTTTGACCCAGTTGAAGCTTCCGAACTTGGTACAAGGGTAGCCCCATGTAGAGCACGTTACAGAAATCAAGGCAAGAAATTACTAGTGCGTGAACCACTGCTTCCAGGTCCTTTTGGTCCAGGTAGGGGCGCAGTTGGCATATCAAGCACTCTTGGCCATTGCATCCACTTGAGATGACAACTGTAGTGGCGAGTCCAGGAGTACTCCCAAATTGCTAACTTCGTCCTTTAGGTGAAGTGTGACCCCATCCATGACTGGTTGACAAATCTCCATCCCTGGGCTTGAGGCACCTGTCGCAAGTACCTCAGTTTTCTCTGGATTCAGCTTGAGTTTGTTTTCCCTCATCCAGCCCATTACCGACTCAAGGCAGGCATCCAGAGGAGAGATGCCATCCTTAGTCACTGCAGCAGTTGGAGACATAGAGAAATAAATTTGGGTGTCATCAGGGTACTGATAACACTGCAACTCATGTCTCCGGATGATCTTGCCCAACAGCTTCATGTAAATGTTGAACAGCATGGTGGAAAGGATGGCACCCTGAGAGACACAAGAAGTCAGCTCTCTTTTAGAAGAACAGCTGTCCCCCAGCATCACCATCTGGAATCTGCCTGATAGGTAGGAATGGAGCCACTTGAGTGCAGCACCTGCAATACTTAACTCCCTCAGGCGCTCCAGAAGGATACCATGGTCTATGGTATCGAAGGCCGCTGAGATGTCCAAGAGCACCAACAGGGTCACACTTCCCCTGTCGATGCCCAGATGGAGATCATTGACTAAGACGACCAAGGCAGTCTCAACTCCGTATCCTGCCCTGAAGTCAGTTTGAAATGGGTCCAGATAAACATCTTCCTCCAAGACAACTTGGAGTTGAAAAGCAACTGCCCTCTTGATCACCTGGTACAAGAATGGTAAAAGGTCTGTAATTATTTCTTACCAAGGGATCTAGGGAGGTTTTTTTCAAAAGCAGTTTAACCACTGCTTGTTTTAGTTGGTCTGGAAATTTACCCTCCCTAAAGAATGCATTAATTATAGATTGTAGTAGTGTCTTCACTGCATCACCTCCCTGGGCAGTCAGCCATGACAAGCAGGGATCGAGGGGGCATGCTGTCCTCTTTACACTTCCAAGTACAGTAGAGTCTCGATTATCCGACATAAATGGGCGGGCTGATAGTTGGATAGCTTAAAATGTTGGATAATCTGGAGGGTCCAAGAAAAGCCTTGAAATCACTATGAATTGCAAACGTATTGAAGTTTTATTGCGGCAACAGTAAAAGTAACGTTGCAGTAACGTTATAGGAATAACATTGTAATGTATAAACAGTCCTCTAAAAATGTAAAGAAATCACTGATCAACATTGTGATGTACAATATGTACTGTATAAACAGTTCAGTCCTCTGAAAATGTAAAGAAATCACTGAACAGTGACGTTGGATAATCCGGTATGTTGGATAATCGAAGGTTGGATAATCGAGACTCTACTGTAGCTTGTCTGCTTCATCAATATTTACAAACTCATAGTGATCCAGTTTAACATAGTCCATGGAGTCACTGAACACCTCTCTTACTGTCTCTGTTTTAATGCTCGCATCCAGATCAGCTCTTACCTGAGAGATTTTATCTGCAAAAAGTCATTAAATACATCACAGCAGGCTTTAGTTGGTTCCAAAAGCGGGTTCAGGACGGGAGACAGTGTAGTTAGCTCTTTAACCACTCTGAACAGCTCTGCTGGACAAGACCTTGCAGATGCAATGTGTACAACATAGAAAGAGTTCTTTGCTGTATCCATTGCCACTCTAGAGGACTTCAAGTAGTTTCTATGGCATTTCTTATCAGATAAAAGTTGATGTTTCTGCCAGCAGCGCTCTAGTTGTTGCATAGTCCAGTTCATTTTATGAAGATCTTGAGTGTACCATGGTTTTTTATTTGAAGCGGGCTGGAAAGGACACTTGGGAGCGATAGTGTCTATGGCCTTGGTAAGGTCATCATTCCAGGTATCAACCAAGGCTTCGACAGAATCGCCATCGTCCCCAACCATAAAACTCTCTAGGGCTTCCTGGAACTTAACCGGTTCTATCGGCCTTCAAAGGTGGACCATTCTAGTAGGTTCTGCACCCCCCGAGGGTGATGTGGGTGATAGCCTTCAGTCCCACTTTGACCAAGAAATGGTCCGTCCATGACAGAGCAGTGGTACAAATCAACTCTGCCCATGGACATCCCTGATCCGTACTAAAGTCCACAATGAGTGTATTACCTGCACAATGTGTTGGCCCTGAGACCAACTGGGACAGGCCCATGGCTATCATGGAAGTCATGAACTCCCGAGCTACCCCGTCAGATCCAATAAGCCAGACTCGAAGAGGATGTTGAGGTCCCCCAGGACCAAAAGCCTAGGAGACTCCAACACCAGCTCTGAGACCAGTTGTGTCAGCTCGGCCAGGGAGTCTGTTAGGCAACGGGGTGGACGGTAGACCAACAGAATCCCCAGACTGCCCTTAGCCTTCAGGGTCAAGTAAATACACTCAATATAGCCTGTTTTCCGGATAGGTTTCCTGGTCTACTACTTGTTTCCTAATATGAATTTCACTTTATAGGCATGTATATATTGAAAAATATGTACAGTCGGCCCTTGGTATCTGCTG
Source organism: Sceloporus undulatus (assembly GCF_019175285.1). Lineage (NCBI taxonomy): Eukaryota > Metazoa > Chordata > Lepidosauria > Squamata > Phrynosomatidae > Sceloporus > Sceloporus undulatus. Next base: position 88,331,014 of record NC_056522.1, read on the forward strand.
CAATTTGGTTCCAGGATCCCATGTGGATACCAAAAGTATGCTCAAGCCCCGTTATGGGATAGTACAATGGGATAGTAAAATGTTGTCTTTCATATAAAATGGCAAAATGAAGGTTTGCTTTCTGGATTTTTATAAAAAAATATTTTTAAGCTGTGGATGGTTGAATTTGTGGATGTAGGGACTGTACTTGTAATTTTAGGTTTGTTTAATAATATAAAGAATATAATATAATATAAAGATGGAGCAATTTACCTTCCAGACAATTTTTTAAAAGCTAACCAGAACTTTTAGTGACTTTTTGCAGATAGTTTTGAAATTCCACTCAGTGAGTTCAAGTGTGTGGGGGGGGGGGGGAGGAGGCAGAGTACCAGAATCCTTACCTGTGACACAGAACATCATGGTCCACCTTAGGCTTTCCTTCTCATTAGGACTTGAATGATCTCCTTCCCTCCCTCTTTCTTGTATTCCCCTGCTATCTGCCTTAACTTTAAACTCTCAGAGGGTTTACTTAATGGGGCCATGCTTAAAATGTGCACATTCCTATTTCAAGAAGACCTATTTTCACTGTGTCCTCCATTCTCCTCTGGCATCTCAACAGGAGGGTGTGCAGAAGGAGGGTGTGCAACTAGCGTGGGTTATTCTTTTATTTTGAGGTCCTGGAAAACAGCTAACCAATCAGAACAACCCTACACATCCCTTTTTAAAATAATAATAATAATGCCCTATCCCTTTTATATGAAACTGCTGGGGGAGGTCATCTGGAGTTATGGGGGCTCATTATCATCAGTATGCTGATGACACTCTACTTCATCTTTTCTTCCCATCTGATTCCTAGGAAGCTGTTTCTTCACTAAACCAGTGTCTGCAATCACTAATGCATTGTATAAGGGTGAACAAATTGAAACTTAACCTAGACAAGACAGTGATGCTCCTGGTCAGTCGGAGACAGATCAGGGAATAGAAATTCAGTCTGTGATGGATGGGGTCACACTGCTCCTCAGATCTGCATTTTGCAGTTTGGATGTATTCCTGAACTCATAATTTAGCCTGGATGCCCAGGTTTTGGCTGTGGCCAGGAGGGCATTTTGCACAGTTAAAACTAGTGCACCAGTTGTCTGAGAAGTCAGATCTAGCTCTGGTGCCTTGATTCCATCATGCTTGGACTACTGTAATGCTCTCTACATGGGGTTGCCTTTGCAAACTATTTGGAAACTTTAGCAGGTCCAAAATGCTGTGGCCATGTTGTTAACCAGGGCTGGGTACAGGGATCATGTGACACCCCTTGCTGAAACAGCAACATTGGCTACTGGTCTGTACCCAATCTTTTCAACTGTTCTTCCAGCACGCCCTGACTGTTTGTCTTCCATTGGAGGATACAGCTGTGTATGGCACACAACTTCCTCTGAGCCGCCGCCACTACTCATAAAAAAAATCTCTAGCATGTTACCTCAAATGTGCTAGAGGACACAGTCCAATTGTCAGGGGTGTACTAAGATTCAGCAGCCAATCCAGCTAACTTCTACATTTTGAATGTGGAGGGCCCACTCTTTTCTTCTTCACTTCTGGCATTAAAATGTCTTGGCTCATCCTCCTGGCAGCCAGTAGAAATCTCTTCCATCTGTTGGTAGAGAAGTGGGTAGAAAGTGGTCTCCATGATTTGTGTTCTTCTCTTACTGATATCAGAGATGACACTCTAGAGCAGTGGTCCCCAAACTGTGCTCTTAAAGGGATTTTGGATTTCAGCTCCCAGAACCCCAGACTATTGGCCAACATGGCTGAGACTTCTGGAAGCTGACATCCAAAATCTCTTAAAGGGCACCGTTTGGGGACCACTGCTCTAGAGGAACAGCAAAAGAACATAAAAGGAGCCAAGATTTACCCAGACTACAGATCTATTGTCCAGCATTTTGTTCATACTATGCCCAAGCAGTTGCACATGGGAAATGGGTGAAACCAACAGCCAAGTGAGCTGATCCACAGTTAGAGTGCAGTCTGCTGGGAAAGGAGCCTTAAAAGTTGAGTGCCATGAAACCAGTAGGGATAGTCTGAGCTGGAGAGGTTTATCTTTCCCGGAAAGACAAGTTGTCAGACTGAGTAGGCAAAAGTATAGTGTCTAGATCAAGGGAAGTAATAGTGCACTCTATTCTGCTCTGGTCAGGCCCCACCTGGAATATTGTGTCCAGTTCTGGGCACCACAATTCAAAAAGGACATTGAGAAACTAGAGCATGTCCAAAGGAGGGCAACTAAAACGTTGAAGGGTCTGGAAACCATGCCCTATGAGGAAAGACTCAGGGAGCTGGGGATGTTTAGTCTGGAGAAGAGAAGGTTAAGAGGTAATATGATAGCCCTGTTTAAATATTTGAAGGGATGTCATATTGAGGAGGGAGCAAGCTTGTTTTCTGCTGCTCCAGAGACTAGAACCCGGAGCAATGGATGCAAGCACCAGGAAAAGAGATTCCACCTCAACATTAGGAGGAACTTCCTGACAGTAAGGGCTGTTCGACAGTGAAACACACTCCCTCGGAGTGTAATGGAGTCTCCTTCCCTGGAAATCTTTAAACAGAGGCTTGATGGCCATCTGTCGAGTATGCTTTGATTGAGAGTTCCTGCATGGCAGAATGGGGGTTGGACTGGATGGCCCTTGTGGTCTCTTCCAACTCTATGATTTTATGGTTCTATGAAAACAGGTTCACAGGCTTTCTTTGGTGGAATACAGTGTGTCTTCAGGGCTCTTTACCTAAGCTGACTTAGCCACTAAATAAATCAGAACTGCCCATTGACATCAACCATGGTGGTACTCAACAGAGCAAGGAGGAGTAGTTTCTTTTTGGGCAAACTGCCAGGGAACACACCTGGGACTAGCAGCTCCCAGAGTCTCTCATTCAATACCTTTGGCATCCAATGAAAAATGGGAGCAGCTTCTCCAATACTTAGACCTTCTTTCTGTTGCTCACTCTTCCTCCCGGTTTTTTGCCCAGTGAGTAATCTTAGCAGAGAAAAGAATGCCTACATCAAATATTTACTAGCTGCTCTTTGTCTCTCTCAGTATCCTGACATATTTAATATTTCACTTTCACATATCACACAAAAGGATCTTAAAAGAATCTCAAAAGTCAGACATAAAAAAAAATAGCCTGCAACAGAAGGTCATTTTTTTCCCATGTGGATAGGATTGTCTCATGCAATTTGTTACTGTGGGTTTTAAAGCTGATGTTTTTGTTTTGTTTTGTTTTTTTAACCAGAACATATTGAAAAAGCAAAACATATAGAAAAAATCTTGAAATATTACAAAAGCCTTTGGAAAAAGCTAAAAATGCAGAACAGCCAAGTATGTTGGAATTGTGCACTGGCAACGTATGAAGCAAATGCATAAGAAATACCTACTCCATCTCCACTTCTGGAAAGTAGTTGAACCCTTTAAAATGACCACTGTGAGCTTAATAATGGAAACCTTGGATAGATTAATACATCTCTAAGAGAGGGTCAGTTTCCATCAAAATTGAAAGTAGCAGTGGTTAAACCCTTGCTTATGAAACCCTCCTTAGACCCCCTGATTCACAACAATTATCGGCCCATCTCGCTGCTACCTTTTTTGGGGAAGGTGTTCGAGAGAGCAGTCACCTTCCAGCTTCAATCGATCTTGGATGACACCAACTTTCTGGACCCATTTCAAACCGGCTTCCGGGCGGGCTATGGAGTTGAGACTGCCATGGTCGCCTTAGTTGATGATCTCCGTCTGGGCATGGACAGGGGAAGCGTGTCCCTGTTAGTGCTTTTGGACATCTCAGCGGCTTTCGATACCATCGATCATGGTATCCTTCTGGGACGCCTGGGGGAGTTGGGTATCGGGGGCACTGCTCTGCAGTGGTTCCGGTCCTACCTCTCGGGCAGATCCCAGATGGTGGAGCTGGGGGACTGTCGCTCCGACATGAGGGCCCTTACATCTGGTGTCCCTCAGGGAGCGATTTTGTCCCCTATGCTATTCAACATTTACATGAAACCTCTGGGAGAGATCATCCGGAGACACGGGGCGCGGTGTTATCAGTATGCTGATGACACCCAAATAGTCTTCTCTGTGTCTCCGACTGATGCAGTAACTAAGGATGGCATCTCTCCTCTAGATGCCTGCTTGGCGTCGGTAATGGGCTGGATGAGGGAGAACAAACTCAGTGTGAATCCAGGGAAAACGGAAGTACTGGTGATAGGTTCCCCGGCTCCGGGTGATGAGGTTCGTCATCCGGCCCTGAACGGGGTCACGCTCCCCTTGAAGGACTCGGTGCGCAGCTTGGGGGTGCTCCTTGACTCGTCGCTCCAGCTAACACCTCAGGTGGATGCGACGGTCAGGAGTGCTTGCTATCAGCTCCGGCTGATACGCCAGCTGCGTCCTTACCTGGACCGTAGGAACCTTGAAACTGTTGTACATGCTTTAGTAACCTCTCGATTGGACTTCTGCAATGCGCTCTACATGGGGCAACCCTTGTACCAAACCCGGAAGCTGCAAATTGTACAGAATATGGCAGCTAGACTGATCGCTGGTACTTCCAGGTCGGACCATATAACACCTATCTTAAAAGATCTTCACTGGCTGCCTATTCGCTTCCGAGCTCAATACAAGGTGTTGGTTTTAACCTATAAAGCCCTAAATGGTTTGGGCCCAGGGTACTTGGAGGACCGCCTCTCCCCACATAATCCGCCCCGCACACTTAGATCATCCGGGACAAACCTGTTAGAGGTTCCTAGAACACATCTTGTAAGGACCTCACAGAGGGCTTTTACCATCGTTGCCCCGTCTTCCTGGAATAAGCTCCCCTTAGAGCTTCGCTCTGCCGCCTCATTAGATTCTTTTAAGAAGAATTTAAAAACATACAGTGGTACCCCGGGTTACGAAAATAATTTGTTCCGCCGCCGCGTTCGTAACCCGAAATCCTTCGTAAGCCGAAAAAGCCATAGGCGCTAATGGGGAAAAGCCGCGATTTCGTGCGAAAAAGCGCCGAAAAGCACCAAAAAATTTTTCTTAACCCGAAATAACCTTCGTAACCCGGAACAGTTTTTTTCTATGGATTTTTTTCGTAACCCGGAAATTTCGTAAGGCGGCGCATTCGTATCCCGGGGTACCACTGTACTTATTTAGATTGGCTTTCCCTCTTTAGTTTAATTGATTTTCCTCTGCCCTTTGACTCCGAAATATTTGTGATTGATTATTTGTACCCTGATATGTGTATTTTTTGACTCCTGTTCCTATTTTTGTAGTAATGTTTTAACTTTTTATATTGTAATTTAATTTGTATTGTAAATGCTATTCTAACTGTTTTTAACATTTGTAAGCCGCCTTGATCATTTTTTTGGAAAGGCGGGGTATAAATAAAATTTATTATTATTATTATTATTATTATTATTATTATTATTTGTCATTGGGAATAACTGAACACGGAGTTCTTTTGAAGGTTTAGTCAACCATGGGCTATGCAAGTGTACATGTTTCACAAGGTTTTAGCCAGCCTTGTTGACAGAAGAAAACTGAAATTATTTTCAGGTGGAACTTAACTGAATCATGTTTCCTTCATAATAAGTTAAAAATCCTGTTACCCTCTCACTGGCGGGTTACAGACGGGCAGGGGAGGACGTCTTGGAGATGTATTTAGCTGAATGCGGAGCCTCCAGACGGCCCGCCCCGGGGGCGTGCTTCAGGTGTTGGAGCTTCCACACGGGGGGCAGTGAAGACGCCTCACCTGGGTCCGTTTTGGACCCGGAGCTTCCATACCACCGCCTCGGAGGACGCTGCAAAAAGAGAAGCAGCTTCCGCACGGGCGGCTCAAACCGCGGCTTTTTTTTTTCTTTTGCCGCATGAGAAGTGCGCAGCTGCGGCAGTCAGCCAGCAGCCGGCAATTTCCCTTTTGAAGGCTGCGAAGTGCGCATGTGCACCGTTAAAGGGCCCAGGTCCCTTTAAACTTTTTTCCCCGCCCTGCCCAAGAACAAAGGTGGCCTCCTGCCAGCTGGTGATCAGCTGGTGTTGGCATCCTTGCCCGCTTGCGCATTGCGAGTGCCACCACTGGCATCATGGATGCCTCCTCTCCTTTGTTCCCTGTGGTCTTAATGAAGCTGCAATCCACAGCCACAGCTGTCGCCGCTGCCACCGCCGTCTTCCCCGCCTCCTCTGCCCCCTCCGCCTCCATTGCCGCTGCAATGGAGGTCCCATCATCCACCACCATGACAGCTGTAGACTTGGATGACAGCAGCAGTGATGATGATGATGATGGCACAGAACAGCGAACGGCAGCGGCTGCCATAGCGCTTCATATGGCTACTGTTGGCGGTGCCATGGCCCTGGCCAGAGTGGCACGTCTCCGCCGATGCTGGCAGGTACCTGCATCGCAAGACTTGTGGGACAACTTTGTCTCAACCATATGGTCTGACGAGCAATGGAGGCATTTCTTCCGAATGCCCCGTGCCCTCTTCCACAGGCTAGTGGGCATCCTGCGCCCAGAACTGGAGAAGGCAGACACAGTGATGAGGAAAGCCATCCCGGTGGAGAAGAGAGTGGCCATTGGTGTCTTTGCACTGGCACACAAATCCACCTATATTGTGACAGCGGCGCTGTTTGGGACTGGCGTTGCCACCGTGGGGGAAATCATGGTGGAGTTTGCCCTGGCCATGGAGAAGCTGCTGCTGTCAAGGACCGTGTACCTGGGGAACCCATGCGAGGTAGGGACAGCCACACTACCTTCCCTTTAATCTTTGGCAGCCCTGTGGTATTCTGTGTCAAGTGTCACCCCCTCACTGTACATTTGCTGCTCTTGCTATGGTGCAGTTGCGCACGTGTAATAGAGTTGTCATCTCAATTCCTTTGTTTCTCTCCCTTCCTTTCCCCCACAGATTATGGATGCTTTTGGTCGCCGCGGCTTCCCACAAGTGGTTGGCCTCATGGACGGGTGCCACTGCCTGATCATACCACCCTTGGGGCTGAGGAATGCCTATGTCAACAGAAGGGGCTCCTATTCTGTCATCCTGCAAGGGACATGTGACCACACAGGAAGATTCGTGTGGCGCATGATGCCAGGGTGGCACAGAATTCTCTCATCTACGAGGCCATGGAGGCTGGCATCTATGTGCCAGGGAACCCCAGCATCAACATCAGAGGCCAGCAGATCGGGCCCCTGATACTGGCTGACTCTGCCTACCCCATTCGGAAGTGGCTCATGACACCCTTTAAGACCCCCCCACACTCCCAAACAGAAGCTCTTCAACAAGAAGTTGAATCGCGTGAGGGGCGCCGTGGAGAGGTCGTTTGGCAGATTGAAGGCGAGATGGCGCTGTCTCACTGCCTCACTCCTGGTGGCAGAGGAGAACGTGGTGCCCATCCTGGTATCATGTGTCATTCTGCACAACATCTGTGAGACCAAGGGCAGGGTCCTGGATGAGGGCATGCGATATAGGCGCCGTTTTGTGCTGCCTGCCCCGGCACCAATCAGGAGGGATGAAGAGGATGCCAAGAAGGCAGCAGGGGAGGCTGTGAGGAATGCCCTGGCAGATTTTTTTCTGACAAGGAGAATCTGAAGGATGGCTCCTGTGCCATCATCTGTGATGTCAGAGTGCATTGTTCTGTAATAGCATAAGCACATGAATAAATGTATCCCATTATCCACAGTTTGAGTCTGCCTATCATTCCTGATCTGTGCTGTGCGCATGTTTTGCCACGTGCCTGAGGGGGACACACACAAACACACACACACAAAAGGTCTCCTGGCGTCTGTTTTCCTGGGGCAAAAAGATACATCAGCTCCAACTGCCAATTGCCCCTTTGACAATGTATCAATCCCCCCTCAAATTCAAGCTTTCCTAATGGCCCATTTGAATGTATCAATAGGGCACCCAGAGGGCATCTATTGGGGGAAAGATTCAAACTGCTCCTCTGAAAGCTTTCATTGGCCGAGGACCACCGTGGCCTAACGGCCCAGAGCCGCAGGTGCCCATATATACCCGTGCGCAACTGTGCAAGACCCCAGGACGGCAATCAACATGGCAGAGCCACGCAGGAGGGTCCCGGTCCGAATCGCCTACTGGACAGACGAAGAGGTCGGGATCCTCCTGGACTCCCTGATGCCACAGGCAGCTGCGAGAAGGGTGATGGCTAGCATCAACAAGCCCAACCGGGGGCATTTTCTCGAGGCATCTCGTGCCCTCCGAAACCAAGGGTTTCAAAGAACGCTGCACCAATGCAGAGTGAAGTTTAAAACTCTGAAGGCAGCGTTCTTTGAAACCCTGGAGGATTTTGGAGAGGCGCCCCCGGTTGACAGGCAGCCACCATTCTTCTCGCGGCTGAAGGACTTGTGGATCAGGGGAGATCGGCCCAGACCGGAAGATCGCCGTCCTCCAGGTAAGCCAGAGCTCTTGCCATGCCCTGTCCTACCCTCCTTGACCCTTCCCTTGCCCTCCTCTCCTTCCTGCATGGTGCCAATGCCATCCCTCCTCTTCCCTTCTGCAGGCGTGTGGCTGAGGCGGAGGCGGAGGGAGGGAGGGCACCCTGCCAGGTCGCCCTCTCCACCATCCTCGGGGGATGAGGATGTCCCCGAGGGTGGGCCACAGCCAGGACCAGCTGCTGTGGCCCCTCCGCAGCCAGAGCAGGCTCCTCTGGCGGCAGGTAGGTCCCCAGGGTGAGGGGTGGGGGTTGCCTGCCTGCAGCCCCCACGACACTTGTGCCCTCATCTGCCATGCCAGCATGGTAACTTGGGCCTTTCCTTCCTTTTTTCCAGGGCTTGAAGTCCTCGCTGCTGTTGCTGCCACCGAGGAAGAGGAGCCTGGGCCGAGCCGCCGCCTGCCAGGAGAGCCAGGGCATTTGGCCCTCGATGCCAGTGCCCTGGATCGTGTCCTCCAAGCCCGGCAGCAAGGTAAGTGTAGAGGTGAACCCAGGGAAGGGAGTGGGGGCACCCAGAAACCCTGCCTGTGGGAGTGGGTGATGGGCTCCACAGGCTGATCCTAACCATCCTCTTTCTTTTCCCCCCACAGAGAACCGGACGGAGAGGAGGTTCGCTGCCATAGAGGAGAAGGTGGACAAGCTGGCGGAGAGAGTCTCCTCCATGGAGGAGACTCTGCAAGAGATCCTCCGCCGGCTTCCCGCCCCACCGCCTCCTCCCCCTCCCTGAAGCAGCTTCCCTCTCCTGCCCCCTCTGCCATCCCCCCTTCACCACCACCCTTTACCCTCCCCCTTCCCTTTGTATATATTGTATATATGTAAATAAAAAAAAGTTTTGTTATTGTAAATAAAAAAGTTTATTTTTTAAAAAAATTTGTGTGGTTAATTATGCGCAACTGCGGCAGTGTGGCTGTGAGTGTGAATGAGGCGCAACTGTGCAGTCTAAAGCTAGGCAGGAGTGCTGTGAGGTAGCATTCTCCAAACTCTGTCCTTCCAGGCATTTGGACTTCATGTCCCAGAATCCCAGACCACAGGGCAAGGTGGCTGGGGATTCTGGGAGATGAAGTCCAAACGCCTGGAAGGACAGAGTTTGGAGATTGCTGGTTTGGGAACCAGTGAGCCAGGCATGGTGGGAGGAGAGAACAGAAAGGGTAGAATAGAGTAGATAGGGCTGGGAGGGAACACATGCCCTGGGAGGCGAAATGATGTCTTTATGGGACATCATGGGACCTAGTGCCTTCTCAGTGCTCCCTGCCCCTTGATCCCAGGCCCAGGCCCCCTCTAGTTGCCCTTTGCCTTTGGGGGCGGGGTGTGGGCGGTGGGACTGCCACTGACTGACTGAAGAGGCTGGAGGATGGGCCAGCCAGAGGCTGCTGAGCCGGTTCCACCTCCATGGCAACTGCCTGCTCCTCAGCTGGAGGGATTGCTCTTGCTGGGGGCTCCTGTGGCCCTACTTCTTCCTCCACGACCCTGGGGACAGCCCTGGCTCTTCCACCTCTTGCTGGGGGGCTCCTGCTGCTCAACCCCTTCCTCCACGACCCTGGGGACAGCAGCCCTGCCTCTTCCACCCTGCTCCCTACGTACCCTTCTGCGTCTCGGGCCACCCTGCCCTCCCCTCATGACCTCCAGCATTTGCCCCATCAGAACAGTCTGCGCTTCCAAGGTGGTGTTGAGTCGCCTCTGCTCCTGGACTGTGGTCTCATGATGTTGGTCTGACCTCTCTATTGCTGTCTCCTGGTTCTGAACGCCCCTCAGTTGAACTTCCAGTGTTCTCTCTTGAAATCCCAGTGCCCTTTCCATGAGCTCCCTGCGGGACTCTCTGCCCCTCTCCCTTTCATCACAGGCTCGCTGCCCCTGCTGCATCAGTGCTGTCATGTTCTCTTCTGAGCAAGCCTTGAGCAGATCCACAGCTGCCACAGTTCTAGTAGCTGGTGACGGACGCACCGTTTTCTTCTTGGTGGCAAGGTGCTCCTCTGCTGACATGGCAGCTATCGGATTAGCTGGAGGAGGTTCTCCTTCTCCTTCTCCTTCTTGTTCTGCTTCAGTTCGTACTCCTACTATGGGACATACAAGCAGAGAGTCATAGAAGCCTACAGTTAGCAGAGACCCTGAGGGCCATCTAGTCCAACCCCATTCTGCCATGCAGGAACTCTCACTCAAAGCTGTGGCAAAGGGTAGAGCTTCAAACTAAGGGCGTTGGGAAAGGAGAGATTTACATGCAAGGGAGGGGTGCCTTAGGAATGTGGGACACATGCAGTACATGGCCATGCCAGGGACACTCACAATCCTACTTGCACAGCAACCTTGCAAACATACCAGCACAGTAAGCAGTGAAAGAGACATGCCACAATTGCGCAGTTGAGCCATGCAGTTATAAACATAAATATAGGGTTTACCTTGCATACTCTCTTCGGTCTCACTGCCATCGCTGGCGGGTGCACTGGCCCGGGAGACAGGTGAGCGGTCACGGTAGCTGCTGGTCGTGGAAGAGGATCCAGCACGAGATGGTGGTCTCCTTCTGGAGCTCCCGGCCTCAGCAGACATTCGTCTGAGCAGGGCACGGGGGTCCAGAGGTCTCTGGCTGCTGGAGGAATCACCTGAGTCGGGGTGTTCCTCCTCCTCCTCCTCCTGCTCCTCATCTATATGACAAGGGACAAGGGTCATCTCTGGCCTGTGCCCACCCTGGGGCCACATCTTCCCCTTGTCCCATTTCCCCCTCCCTTCCCCCCAGGGGCCCTGGCACATCTTACCCTGACGGGGCATCAAAAGGTCTTGGGCACATTCAAGCTCCGGGGTCTCCTCCTGCTCCTCCTCCACCACCACAGGCTCGGCTCTGGCTGGCTGGCCCGCCGGGACCCTCACGCGCTCCCCACTGGTGGCTAGTCTGTGGGGTCTGATGCTTCCATCACTTTTAATGAAAGCATGCAGCTCCTTGTAAAAGGGCGGGGGGGGGGCGCCCTTCGTAGTACCTCTGGCCAGGGCATCTCTGTATTGTTTGTATTGAGATTTCAGCGACTTGCATTTTCGGCGACACTCCTCCAAGGTTCTGTTGTGGCCCTTGACTTTCATGGCTTCTTCCACTTCTCGATATGTGTCAGCATTCAGGTAGGACTGCTCCAGTTTCTGCAAAATGTTTGGCTGGGACCATATAGCTATAAGGTCAGCCGTCTCATTATGAGACCAAGACGTCCCCCTGCCTTTTTTCGGGTGCTGGTGGATGGCTGAGCCATCCTGCCTGGTGGCAAAGGGGAGCCGCCACACAGCTGTGCCAGGAGCAGCTGAACTGTGCCCGTTCCCAGGTGAAAATGGCGCAGGAATGTGTGTAGGGGGTCACTTTAAATTCCAAACTTTCCCTTATCACTTTCTACAACCAAAACATCCGCCGGCAAAACTTACAACTCCCCGCGGTTCTAGCAACGCATGCGCACAAGTGGCTCTAGGGTTAGGGTTACGAGGCTTAAAATGCGCCGCAGCTGTGCCGCAGCTTCCACAGCTGCATGGCAGCGGACGTTGCAATTAAAGCTTGACTGCAAACCACGCATGTCCCGGGAACCCGACCCATTATGCGACACAGCTGACACGGAGCTTTTAAACCGGCAACTTATATTTGCGGCGTAGCAATTCTGACGTATCGGTGCAGGGGCTTACAGACGGAGATGCGCAGGTACGCCGCAAATCAAAAAGAAGCGGAAAAAAGCAGCACCTTTTTAATGCCGCTTCTTCCCGCTTGGGGCGTGCGGGGGGCGTGTTCATGGCGGCATTCAGGTAAAGCCCGTCTGAAGGCTCTACCTTCATGACGTCATGAGTACATCCCTTTTTGCCCGTCTGTAACCCACCACTGAATCCTAGAATGGTTTCAAAAAACCATTCCTATCTTCCTCACTGTCTTGTCTTGCTCAATGAAATGTATGGGGTTTTTAGATGATGTTGTCCTCCACTTCCCTTCCTTATTCCCCCCCCCCCCACAACTTCTTCCATCTTTTAATCTATTAAGAAGATAAAGACAGAATAGCTGCCTACTACGTCTAAGTGCTAGTAAGAGAAGCCTTCCCTCTGGAAATGCTTTTACTGTCTGTATAAGTCTCTGTGGATTTTTGGCATCGGAAACATATGGCTTGAATAGGAGAAGTTCATATGTTTATACAGGAACATTTTCCTTAACCAAATAATAACACTCATTTTAACTACCTTGTCATGTTTACAGTTATAGTAGCTATTAAGTCATTCTTAATTAATAATGAATTAATAGCCTGCCTTTCTCCCAAATGGAATTCAAAGTAGATGGGGGTTGTTTTTGTTTTTTTAAAAAAATTATCCCTTCAGTATTTGGATAATAGAGATTCTAGTATCCACCAGGAGAAAAACTGGGTTGAGAAAACCCAGAGACAGGTGAATCACAGAACACAATCTGTTGCACAAAGGATATTACTGATTTTTCACCCAGGTCCAGGCATATGTGCTTCCCTAAAACCTGTTGATTTATGGTGACCCCCATGAATTCCACTGGGTTTTTTTAGGGGAACCCCCCCCCCAAAAGCTCAGAAGTGGTTTTGCCAGTTCCCTTCTCTGAAATATAGCCTACAACACCTGATATTCATTGGCAGTCTCCCATCCAAGTACAAACTAGGCTGACTCTGCTTAGCTTCCACGATCGGATAGAAATTCAAAATATTCCAAAAACCAAAACTTTTTTCATTGGTGTCTTAGGTGTGGTACAGACCACCGAAAAACGCCGGCCCGCCGGAGGGAAGCTACAGCCACCAGATCGCGCGGCTTCCCTTCGGCGGAAAAAGTACCCACAAAAAGCGGGTTCTTTTTATGCCACAAGGGGAGCAGAACAAGTGCGCTACTGGCGCACTCATTACGTAAGTGCTGCATGGTGCCATGCAGACGCTGCGTGGTGCTTACGTAACAATGGCGGTGCCCATGTATACAGATTGCCGCCATTATTACACCCTCGTTGCGTGCTAGGGTTGTGGGGCGTGTGGGCGCTCCACTCCGAGGCAAACCTAGCACGTGACGAGAGCATCACTGAGGGCCCATTTGTACTGGGCCTAAAATAATGACACCTTTGCTTTCTGGTGTCTTTAGGGTATTTAGTCAGGAACCAAAGTATTGACTTTGAAAAAATTCCATTAAGTCATTGCTCTTCCATTCTAGCTGGAATAAACATTTGGACTTAAGCCATTGCTGGTAAACATAGGCTTATACCAATGCATCCAGCAAAGACATGATGGAAGTATACAGCAAATAGTACAGAGTAGCTGAAACCATCAGTTTATGTGAGGGGTTAATAAGCCTCTGTCAAATTGCACCAAGTGAAATTCTCCCTCCTGAGTCCTTAGACCCCTTGGATGCTGCTTTTCTATAGCAGTGATAGCACAAATGAGGATTTCTCATGTCTTTAAGAAAACATTGGCCTGCTATAGGGCTGCTGCACAAACAGCAAATTTCAGATTGGAAAAGTACTAAAAATAAGATTGTCAATATCATCATGTCTTGCCATCTATAAACCTATTGTGTGTGATCACACATGGAATATTGTCTCTTGTGCTGGAGAAAGTGTAGACTGTGGTAATCAAAATGGTCATGAAGCTGGAAGCTCCTTTATGAGGAAAGATTTAGCAAACCTTTCCTCATAATGGGAATATTGAGGAATTTTTAGCTTATAAAATGTGAGTTATGGGAAACCCAATAAAAATATGCATTGGGTGGAGAAAGTTGCTTATAATAGTTCAATTCTCTCTCAGGATACTAGAGACCAAGCCAGGGGTTATCTGAACAGTGAATAGTTAAGGTATGAAACTTGCTACTTATAATGGTAGCTAGAAATTTGGATGGGTTTAAAATATAAATGGTCTAAATCAGCATAGTTCTTTTTATGCTCTTATGAATGATTGTGCAGGTTTTACAGTCTTTCAGATATATAAACCTAGACCACTGTGAGTGTATCCATGCTGCAGAACTAAAGCAGTTTGATATCACATTAACTGGCATGACTCTGTCCTACAGAATACTGGGTTTTGTAGTTTGGTGAGGCACAAGAATTCGCTAATAGGTCAGGCTGAATACCTCACCAAACTACGAATCCCAGGATTTTGTAGGATAGAGTCATGGCAATTAAAGTGGTGTCAGCCTGCTTAAATTCTACAGTGTCGCTATAACGTACAGCTGAGGTGCTAGCCTTCCATATAAACAGAGGTTCTAATATGGAAGTGCATTCAACCAATTCCCTTGTATTTTACGGTGGTAAATTAGCTTTGAATTAGCTCCATTTTACCCCTAGATGACAACTACAATTGTATGTGTTACTTTGGAAGAACAGAAGGTCACTAATACAATATATCAGTAATATGCAAGCAAGCAATAGTATTTATATTTCTATGCTACTTGATAGTGAACTCAGCAGTCTCTAAGCAGTTTACAATCTGTAAGCCAATTGCCCCCAACAAGCTGGGTACTCATTTTACTGACCTACGAAAGGATGGAAGGCTCAGTCAACCTTGTAGCCCTGGGATCAAACTCACAACCTTATGGCTGCAGGAACAAAAGGCAAAGATTCTTTTTCTGATGACTTGCGAATCATCCAGGTGAATGCTAAGTCTGTCTGGTAGTTAAGTGTTGGAAGATGGAAAGCAACATCTGTAGACATGTTGAAACACTCCCACAACCATCTAGGGACATGGCAGTAAATGCAGCACCTGAGATGGCCTGCTACACATGCCAAAACCCTTAAGACAATATTCTCTTTATGCAAAGAAGCAGGGCTCCTGCATGATGCTCTGATCCAGTGCCAGGTGTAAATCACAGCTAGGGTTGCCATAAGTCAGGACCTCCAAACTGGGACAAATGTAGACCAACATTTTCAAATGTAGGACACATTTTTTAAAAATGGAGGACACACGAAAAAATTGGATGCTTTTTTTTAAATGTTAATATAAATGCATGTTTCTTAGGCATGATCAAAATGGAGGACATTTTGGCATTATTCCTAGACAGATGGCAGAAATGTACTTCCCTTTCTGGCCAAATCACCCCCCTCCATTCCGTCATCATCACTATCATTTTTAAAACAAGGCAGACCTGTTAGCATTAAAAGCACCAAAAAATACACAAAAAAGACACTTTGAGGGAAATAAACCTTTGGAAATGGGCACCCACCTCCTCCTCCTCCTCCTCCTCCTCTTCTTCTTCTTACTTCTTCCTCCTCCTCCTCCTCTTCTTCCTCTTACTTCTTCCTCTTACTTCCTCTTCCTCCTCCTCTTCCTTATCCTCCTCTTCTTCCTCCTCATCCTCATCCTCTTCTTCCTCTTACTTCTTCCTCCTCCTCATCGTTGGTTGAATTTCGCGCCAGGAAATGGCGCTTTTCCCTCCCCCTGGCCCAGAGGCCTTGGTCCTCCTCCTCCTCCTCCTCCAAAGCTCATTGGCCAATGGCAGACTGGGGCTGGAAACAGGCTAGCCCCCACTCTTCTGCCATTGGCCAGAGACAGCTTAGGGAACGAGTGCTCTGTACTGTACAAGCCCCATGTGCGGGTGCGCAAAAGGGGCAAGTGCGCGCTGCTGCCGGCTGCTGCCCGGGCAAATGCCACAGGTGGCGCAGCACCTGCGCAGAAGAAGGAGGAGGAGGAGTGGAGGAGGAGGAGGAGGAGGAGGGTGGCCGGCCAGCGCCAGCTGCATGGGCCAGGGCCAAACCTGGGATTTAGGGGGAACCGGGCCGGGGCGGGCCAGGTTCCCCCAAAAGCGTGATTGTCACGGGAGCCACCAGGTTATGGCATCCCTAATCAGTTGTGACTGCAAAATTGAAATGACTAAGTACAAAGAACTTGTGATGAAGAAAGAAAGAAAGAAAGAAAGAAAGAAAGAAAGAAAGAAACTATGGGTAACATTCTTTCTGCATATGTTTACCTGATGGCTAGTTCAAGTCTGTAACAATTTGCAACTTCACCCAAAACAGATTGTTGTCTGTTGTTTTATGCCTTAACTTTGAGGCTGAGAAAGTGACTTGCCCAAGTGGGTTTCCATAGGTGAGCGGGGTTTCAACCCTGGTCTCTAGGGTCCTAGTTCAATACCGAAACCACTATGTCACACTGGCTATCACAAAGTAAGATAGAGAGACTTTATTAGAAGAGATCAAGTTAGATAGGCAGGTTAGAAAACACAACAGTTCAGTTTGTGCAAGGCTTGCCTGCCTTATAGGCAGAGAGTAGACCAGAAGGGAGAAGCTCTCTCTTTGGTCTTCTCTCACTAAGCACTGGCACAATTATCAAAGGAAGAACCAGGAGGCCTATTGTGCTGAGATGAAACAGCCGCTAATATTTTGCCACCTCAACCATGAAGGCTATTCTTCTCCATTTCCATCAGGCATGTGGTACAAAATTCAATTCCCCAAAGACAGCACAGATCCAGTCTTTCCTAGATCCAGATTTCTTAGCTGGTGGCAACCCATCAGTAAAATGCCAACCACAGAAAAGCTCACCTGGCTTAGGGACTTTTAGATACTGCCAAGCAAAAACTTTTCTATTCTCCCTTATACTTTAAGAATTCTTTTAATTTTTTATTTATCAAGGGTGGGTTATGAATGGACAAAGTGCAACCTGTGGGCTGTATGTGGCCATCCTACCTTGCCCCTCCACTGCTTCCAGGCAACTTAAAAGTACCATCCAATCAGTCAATCAAGTTCAAGTCAATTCAAATTCAAATTCCATTTGTGTCTGCTACAAATGAAGTCAAATTTATTTTAAAAAAATAATAATGTTGGTTTAAATTGTATGTAATAGCCAGCAAAATCACAGAAGCCTTGGAAGCTCAAATCTTTGTATGGCACATTTGTCTAGAAACTATTACCAAATGATGGCACCTGATTAGATTCTCCTTCACAAAGTTGTGTCAGTAAATCATTCAGCTCCAGTACCCCAGGGGCTCTTTCACACTACACAGTTAGTGCACTATGATTCGACTTTAACTGTCATGACTCCATTCTATGGAATCCTGGGATCTGCAGTTTAGGAAAGGGCATTTAAAATTCTCAGCAAGAGAGTTGTAGTAACTCACCAGACTACAAATCCTGGGATTTCATAGGATGCAGCTATGGTAGTTAATAGAAGCATAGTGCCCTGGTGATGCAGTGGTTAAATGCTGGTACTACAGCCACAAGGTTGTGCGTTCAATCTCAGGGCTCCAACGTTGACTGAGCTTTCCATCCTTTCGTAGGTTGGTAAAATTAGTACCTAACTTGTTGGGGGCAATAGGCTTACAGATTGTAAACCACGTAGAGAGTGTTGAGTTCACTGATAAGAGGTATAGAAATGTAAATGCTATTTCTACTGCTGTTGCTGTAACTGTGTGGTTTAAAGGGGACCCAAGCTATTTTAATAAAACTATACTGGGAAAGTCTAAGATATTTCATTCCATCCCATACATCCTACTCACTGTTCTATTTATGCAGTATTTGGTTTGTTGAAATAGAAATATTTAAAGTATCATTGGGCTGCTGTGTTTAAGACCTTGTACACCAGTTTTTTTAAAAAAAGAAGTTAATCTTGTGCTTAAATCTGTGTGTATTACATAAACATTTAAAATGTATGGCTTCCGAGCAACCCTGAGTAAACCGGAGAACCATATGCTTCCTTAGTAAATTGTGTTTAGAGGTCATTAATATGATAATTGCCTTGTGAATACAACCAAAATAGCAACATTTTTCAAATGATAAGTACAAATTACGATATTTGGAGAAAACTTGATGCCATTTCCATGCACAAAGGAAAATGTAGTGCCCCTCTTCTTCCCCTTAGAGAATTCTTCAGCATATTGGATGGATGGGATATATATATATATATATATATATATATATATATAATGGTTGTTAAATATGCGACAAGATTATATTGGTTTAACTTTCAAGATGCATAGGAAGGCAATGAGCAAAAGAAAAGCAAGCAGGAAACTCAGACTGCATCTGAAAGAGATGTCTAAGATTCTAGCTGCTGCTTCAATTCCGCAAGACAGATGTGTGAACAGAAACTGTTACCTACTATATTTAATCTTTGTAAGACACATGTTTCGAATATATCTTTTTCAAATCACATTGATGATTTCAGTGATGTGTAATCTCAAATCTTCTGAATATTTTCATAATCTGTATTTGAAAAGTGTCTGCCCTGAGGGCCTTGCACAGCAGATATTCATCTGATTATATCATTTTACACAAAATAGGAAAACAAGCAACTCATTGACAGGGTGGGGAAGATTGTGATTTCAAGTCTGAGAAATTACAACTATAAAGGTAGCAGCATAAATATAAGGAGGGGACTGTGGAAGACCTACTCTAAGAGATAATTTTCTAACCCCAGTCAGGGTTACCAGACATCTTATTTTTCCAGGCTATGTCCTGTATTTCACCCTCCAGTTCCAAAATGTTTTGAGCATGACTGAGATGCACATTGAGTAACAACATGCTTGCTGTTCCCCTTTGAGAAATTAATTTCCTTGGCAGCCTGTTCTCAGTGCAAATAGGGACATAGAATGGATCCTAAAGTTCATTTTTCCTAGAAGCAGCAGCAGACAAGACTTGACCCCAAAACATGGTGTGGGAAAAGTATAGCAAACATTTTGAGCAATGGGCTGCTTGAGGACACAATGCAAATGTTGAAAGGGTTTTTCCCATTAATTTCAGCACATTTGATAAATTAATGGAATAATTGTAGATTCAGTCAAAGATTTTTTGCTAGTAAAGTACAATTTTAAGCATTTGTCTTGCTCAGAATTCTATAAGTGTATTGCAACCTAGCAAGGCATTTTAATGATGATAGGTTCATGGGGGGGGGGACCTTTTTGCCAGAAGAAGGGTTTTTGGGGAGTCTGCAGGGGTTGAGAGCCACAAAAATAGTCTTGGGGACCACACTTTGCCCACCCCCTACTGCTCCTTTGTATAAATAACCTCCAATGTTTCACTGATGAAACTCAGGGGACATATGCCAAGCAACATCAGATTGGGGTCAAGATGGTTAAACTTGTTAATGAGGAAAAGCAGACAAGGTAGGAGAGGCTGCAGTGGTTTGCTTTTGCCTGAGCCTACAGAGAAGGGTGACATTCCATCCCATCCTCTCCTGCTGCCATAAGTTAACTGAGTGCAAAGTACTTTTGCACTTTGAATTCAGTTTGCAGCAACTGAAGTAAGCTGAACACAAAGGGGGGAAATGGGAGGTGGACAGAGAAACTGAGGCTTTTTAAAAGCATCTGAAAAAGTGGAATGACAGAGAATTAATTGGCACTGTGTCTGCCAAATCAGGGTAGTTGGAGGTATACATCAATGAATTTTCAGAGTTCATTATACGTGACTGATTACTTCCAACTGCTTTGTGAATTCTAGTACCAATGTTTATGTATGGCTTTTTCACTGTTTTCACATTTATAATCCATGATTTAATTTTAAATTAATTGATTAACATACAGATAAATGAATTGAGTTGTTATTTTATTGCCAGAGATATTGTCTATCAATTATCTATTCTCTATTTGTGAAGTTGAAGGCTTTCATGGCCGGCATCCATAGTTTTTTGCGGGTTTTTCGGGCTGTGTGGCCATGTTCTAGAAGATTTTCTTCCTGACATTTCACCAGCATCTGTGGCTGGCATCTTCAGAGAAACATCTTGTAACATGTATGAACTGACTCAGGACTGGTAGCCAAATTTTGTTCACTTTAAGGGTTTCTTCTTTCCGGTTGAAATTATCCAGATGTTTGTGAAGCCATCGAAATCCACAAACACCTGGATAATTTCAACCAGAAAGAAGAAACCCTTAAAGTGAACAAAATTTGGCTACCAGTCCTGAGGAATAGCAAAATGAAGACTCAGCAAATGCAAATGGGAAACCACTCAGAGTCAGGGGCTTTCCCAGCAGATAATGATCACCAATTAGCAGACATTAATCCTCTTTTGCATTAGCCTCCTAGCCTGAGGCCTACCATCAGCACAGAGCAATACACATGCAAATCACTCCTGCATTCCCAGGCTCACACAGTATATATATACCCACTTTTTTCCAGGCAAGCGTTCTCTGAAGATGCCAGCCACAGATGTTGGTGAAACGTCAGGAAGAAAATCTTCTAGAACGTGGCCACATAGCCTGAAAAACCCACAAAAAACTATTCTCTATTTGTTGGAGGAATTTCTATTTTTTTAATGGTTTCCCAGACTGAGATTTATGGACTGGTGGTAGTGGTGTAAGTGGACCAAGTTTTTCCATATTCTGTGTTTTATCCCGACAATGTAGATATGGCAGTCATTAATATAAAGTAAAGTATGTGTCAGTTCTGATGATCCTATTAATTTCATAAGGATTTCTTAGGCAAGGAATATTCAGAGGTGGTTTGCCATTACCTTCGTCTGGATATAGCTTACAGCAACTTGTATTCCTTGGTGGCCTCCCATCCAAGTACTACCCAGAATTGATGCTGTCTAGTGTCTAGTGCCTTCAGGAGATTTAGACAGATAATTAATGTAGGATCAGGTCTCTATTTAAATCAATGGAAGGAAAATTCTTTACAATGAATCTGGGAATGTGCAAAATAGAAACATGTACAGAGATGTGGCTGTGGATTAAAGGATTCCTATACGTGCCAAAAATCCGCTCCTTTCCAACCATTTTGCCCCATCTTAGTCATTCCACTATCACATCTTCAATAGTATAATAGCTTCATAAGCAGCATGTTCTGCTGGTAATATCTGAGATGCTTCACTGGTATATTTATGATTGTTACAGGTCCTAAAGTTGGTGGACCTTGAATAGTGGTATCATGTGTCAAATGTACAGTTCCTTTCCTTCTGCTTATTTGATTAAAAAGAGAATTATTTCTTGGCAGGTATAAAACCAAAAACTGGAAACCAATTCTTAAAGGGCATGTAAGCATATGAAATAGTAGCTTAGGTATTCAGTGATGAAATGGAAGTACTGATTAAGTGATCATTTGATCTCATTTTTCCTTGTAACCCACCAAGTGTATTGCTAGTACTAGGCAGTGAATTCCAACTTTTATCTCCAATCTCTGATCAGAAATAATAGGAATTCCATGTCTTGCTCTTAGACTCTGATCCCAGAAGACAGCTAGATCATACAATTATACAATTATGTGGCAATCCACACATAAGGTTTAATTATTCCCTCTTCCCCTCCCTCACTTTATTCCTTGTGATAATAGATGTTAGCAACATTTTCCTTGTCAAAAGTTTTAATAAAATGGTCTATAAACATGATTATGCAACAACAACAAAATGCCTGCTGATTAAACTCTTGTTCAGAGAAACAGCCTTTTCAAATTTATTCTTATGTTAATTACAGTTGTTGGCAAAGTAGCATTTTAATTTGATGGGGCTTGCTTTTGAGAAGGTATTTACAGGATGGTTGCTCCCACTCTCCTGCAGCAGGAAAAGCAGTGGCATTGTGATACGAACTAAATAGACTATTTGTCTTACTCAGATCAAAGTATTAGCTAGTTAATAAATAAATAGTTATCCTGATATCAGATAACTAGTTAATAATGAACTAGTCATCTGTAATTAATACTTTGCCCCAATACAGGTTGAGTCTTCCTTGTATGGAACTCTGAAATCCAAAATATTCCAAAACCCAAAACTTTTTTCATTAGTGTCTGAGATAATGACACCTTTGCTTTCTGGTGGTTCAATGTACACAAACTGTATAAAATTACCTTCAGGCTATGGACCTTATCACACAGGAGGGAAGCGCCCAAATCCTGTGGATAAACAAGGTTTAAATCGGGGAATATCCCGCAAAAGCCGGATTGTTTTCAGACAATGTCAGGCTAATTGAGCATTAACATGACATTAACCCATGTAGAAAGTTGCAAAATTGCACTGTTTTTTACTTTCATTAATTTCATTAATTACAGCAATTTAGATTATATTTTCTATCCAGTGGCATTCAACAACTTATCATCTTATTCTCTGAAGCCCATTTAGAAGCTTGCTGATTCAGATTTTCTGTAATTTCAAAGGAACTCTTCAATAGAACATTATCTCCCGTCTGCAATTGTCTGGCTTTAAATAATAATTAAACAGATCCTTTCAGCCCCATCCTGGGAATATGTACAGATTTGTGCTGTTTTTATGTCATACAAACGTGATGTTTTCATGTCATGTTCTTGAGGGGAAATTACACAATGGTGTTGCGGAGGAAGTGTTTTGGACATTAACACAGAATGTACAGTGCTGTGTTGACAGCTGAAGAGAAACTCAGTCTGTTCACATTTTTATTGTACATGTAAAATATGTTGAGACACCTGTGTAGTACATGTAAAAAGCTGAAGAGGGATTTTGAGAGAAGGGAATTAGTGCCATGCCAGACGAGTGTGAGGGTTTTTAAGCTGTGCAATGCATCTGCAGTATGCATTTAAATTATGGGCAAAATCCATACACAGTGTGATACACAAGTCAAAATATCAGCTAGAGAATCAGAATAAGGCTGGAGATACACACGTTCAAAACTACACTCTATTCAATGGGTAACCTTGGATTAGCTTCTTACCTCATAAGATTTTTTTGTGGGGAGAAAAAGTGTATTGTAGAAAGAAAGAAAAATGCATGCTACCTTGAGCTCCACAAGGCAGAAAATAAATAAATGTCCAGAAACACAGCTAAGGAATTAAATTTTTTTAAATTTCACTGATATATATGGAATAGTTTTAAGTATGGGCTCTAATCTCCCACTGGACATCCCAAGCTGCCACAGGCATTCAAAATTAGTGTTGCATTTAAAGATTAGGTTTCCACTGAATTTTTCTGGTTTCTTGTTGTTAACTGGTGTCAAGACAACTTCATCCTATGGTGACCCTATACATGAGAGACCTCCAAGTCACACCAGGTCTTCCAGCTCGGGGCTGTGGCTTCCTTGACTGAGTCTATCCATCTATAATTCAGTCTTCCCCTTTTCCTATTGCCTTCCATCTTACCAATCATTATTAGAAACATTATGGTTTATATATCACTGAAAGAAGTATTCAGTTCACATGGGCCACATGGTCTTCCCTGTGATTGTCTGCCTCTGCTCTAATCACTATTCCACACTTGTTTCTCAATATGAGATATGTCTGAATTTTGATATTTTTCTTTCTGTTCAGAAATGGGGAAAATGGGACTCACGGGCACAGTGACAACGCCTCCTTTTCCAGGACATGTCCTACATTTCAACCTCCTATCCAGAAGGAATTTCAAAGTGTCGTCCATTTTGAGAAGACTAAGAGACATGAATTCATTTTTCTATGAGAGTTTCCAGCTTTTATTTGGTCGTGTCCTCCATTTTTCTGCAATGCCCTACACTTTGTGGTACCTTGCCCTCCTTTGCGGTGAGGAAATCTGGGCACCCTGCCCACTTAGACTCATTTTTCAAAATGCTTTGATGCTCCCAAATGCCCTCTAGGAGCCACAGCAGCACATTTCTGAGATCCCAATGGCCATTTTAAGCCTCAGCGAGGCCCTTGGGGTAAAAAAACTTGAAGTAAACACAGCCTCTGCTAGACCTAAAATGGCCCAGCAGAGCTCAAAACATGGTGAAAGTGTTCATTTGGGGGCAATTTTTGTTTTTGTTTTGCAAGTGGAGGAAGTGACCCTTCAAGGTTTCCGAGGTGAGGAGGCTAATGCAACACCCTAGCCTCACACGGTTGCCCAAAAAAGTGGGGTACAAATAAACATAACAGCAGCAACAACCCTGCCTTAGTGAGTTAGTTTACAGAGCTGAAGAAGTTTGTTTTAATTTTCACTGTATGTCAGAGGTAAAGAGAAATTTGATCACTGCCCAGAAAAACCACCATTAATGTACAACTTAGACCTGGTCTATGCAGCAGACTGAGGTAGGAGAAACATAAGGCAGGAGCTTATTGCATGAACTTTAAAAGTGTTACCAGCCACCTGGGCCTGAACCAGGACATGGGATGGATGTGGCGATTATTACATGCTAAATCGCCTGTAATCACTGCCATCAGCCTGGGTCCCAGTCGCGCTCTGTCCGCACTTTTTAGAAGTCAGAAAGTTCCCGACTTCAAAAAATTGCTGGCAGAGCATGGCTGGGACCTGCCTTGGATCCGGGCTGATGGCGGGTGGCGATTAAGCAGCAATTTAGCATGTGATAATCCCTGCCTCCATCCCATATCCTGGCTCCAGACTGGGAGGCTTAAAACACTTTTAAAATTCATGCGATAAGCTCCGTAGAAGAGCCATACCAGTTTAGGCTCCAGGGGCACAGGCAGCTATTCTAGAATGTTTCCTTCCATTAAAAATCAACTCTTCCCTCTTTGTCCGTGGTATTCCAAGATGATAACTTGAATAGTATACTGCCTCCTCAGTGTATAGTGTTTGCTAAACTGGCAGCTAATGAAATGATATACTGTCCCTTTCACAACAGCGACATGTATGCTGTTCAGCCACTGACGGGGGGGGGGGGGGAGGATTTAAATTGGCTCTACAGCTACACTTTCAGTGGTATAAAATGCTTCCTCACTGCAGTGTATGTGTTAGAGCAATATTTCAGTCCATGGTCTAAAGCCAAAATGTCAAACATTAAAGAATATATATATATATGTTCTAACTTACTGGATACTAACTCTTTCATGATGGTTTCTTCAAAAATGAAATGGGACAACTTAATTAAAAGTAAGCTTTTTCTTTTGAAACCTTCATATTTCTTTTTCATACACTCTCTGTGAACTAATGTACGGCTTTGAAAAGTGTTCAGGGCACTGTCTGGACAGTGAACCTGCTGAATTTTGAGAAGAATTCATCAGTTGTCTCAGTTTAATGATATGGATGAGATGCTTGAAATACTCCATCCTACAACATGTAAGATTCTTCCCTATTTTGGCTGATAAGTTGTAGCAGATCTGGACTGAATGGGGGCGGTGAATTCCTAATAATAATTTCTTACTCACCTCTCCCTATGGATTTAGGCGGGGAACAACAGAATAACATACAACAACAGATGGGAACATAACGCCAATTAAAAATATGTAATATCAGTTAAGAGAACATAAAATCAGTTAAAAGAATATATCTATTAAAAACAATTGATTCATAATTTAAAACTCATTAATTTAACATAAGCCTGCTAGAAGAGACCTGGAGCATTATCATTTTATTAAACAAACTGGTCAGGCAAACAAAAAGATGTGTGTTTTTTTTTCTCCCTCAGCATGACTCTCATTCTCTTCAGGTTGTAAAAGCATGGAAGAGTGTTGCAAAGGTGTCATTTTTGCCAAACAGATTATTTCAGCTTGGCTAATGGGACACATTTACAACACATTTATGACCCTTTTCCACAGTTTTAAGGTTTGTTTGCTCATGGTCTTTAACACTGTTTTAAAATCAGACAGTATATCTAGCTGTCAAATCTCCCCAGGAGGGTCATTCCACAGTCTGGGAGCAGCTGAAGAAATAGTATTCTTGGTAACAGTTGTCAGCCTAGACCTATCTGGCTAAAGTGAATGTGCCTTGGGGACCTGAGTGTATGGGGCAAATTATACAGGAGAAGGTGATCTGTAGGTAGCTTGGACACAAACCATGCAGGGCTTTGAAAGTGACAACCAACACTTGGTACCTTGAGCAGAAATTAATAGGCATCCAGTGGGGGGATTTTAAAAAAGGTATAATATGAGTATGTCATGAGAAGATTCTAGATGCCTTGAAAGAGGCCGTAATGTGCCCTCTTCTGAAGAGAACTACCACAAATGTATGCGAAGACTCCTGCTTCATTGCTAAAATCCCCTTTGTGCCCAAGGTACTTGAGCATATTGTGGTTTGGCAGATAGGTTTGCTCTATATTAGCCTTTTAAATCTGGCCATTTAATTTGCATATTATATAAATTATTACAATTATGCATATTGTTTATTTGCATTTTAATTATGCCAGTTTATCACACTAATATTTTTCTACCACTATTTTTTAGTCTTGATACAGTTTTTATAATTACTCTTCTGAGAGCACTAGTATAAAGTAATGTTTAAAAAGCTGCTCTTGGAAGAGGGAGGCCTTGGTTTCATCATGGACCTTGCTATTTGAACTAGGGCCAAAATTACCTATCCGCAAATATACCTTACAGGATTATTGGGGGGGGGGGGTTAATAGCAAGATACTAAAGAAGTCATGTATATTCCTTGGGTAGCAATAGTGGTAAGAATGGGTGCATCTACACTGCATTTTGACAACACTTTAACTGCCATGTATCCATCAGAATCCTGGGATTGGTAGTTTTGTGAGGCACTAGTGCTCTTTGGCAGAGAAAGCTAAAGAACTTGTAAAACTACAAATCCCAAGATTCCATAGAATGGCGCTACAGCACTTCATGTGATGCACACAGCAACAACAATAACAATAATGACATTTCATCATATACAGCCACTTCAATTGTATTCTCATGAGATCCCTATAATATTCTTTTTTGCTACTGGTTTTTGGTACAGACCCATGCAAAAATACTACAGGAAACTCCTGTGAATTACTACTACCTCATTCACAGAGGAAAATGCAAAGGAAAGAAAGGACAAACATACAAATCACATAGTTTTGTGTGGGTTTTTTTGGGAGGAGGGATGTTCTAGAAGAGTTTCTTCCTGACGTTTCGCCAGCATCTGTGGCTGGCATCTTTAGAGAATGCTTCCCTGGAAAGGACAAATCACATTTCCCCCACTTGCACTTTGCCTCACCTTGCATCTACTTCTCTAGCTCCCTGCACCCAGGGACGTAGCTGGGGGGGGGGGGTTCTTGGGGTCCGGACCCCCCCTTCCATTAGATAAAATGAATGGTGTGTGCTGCCACACCGCCGCACCCAAGCCCCATTATAATGGTGGCACTTAGTCTGGACCCTCCCCCTTCCCAAAATCCTGGCTACGTCCCTGCTGCACCTTCCCACTGCACCTCTCACCCTCCCTTCTCTCCCTTCCTGTCTCTTATCTCACCGTGTCCTTTCACACTGCTTAGCTCCCTTACTTTGTGGCTGCACTTTCCAATCTGATGGTTCTGTGGCTTTTTGTGCAATCTGTGCATGGGATGCTGTGAAACAGACTTCATCTAGACTTTCCTCCAAAAGCTAGATGTTACTGCACAATTGTGACATTGGCCCAGGAAAGTAGAAACTGGAACTGAGAGAGGATGGGTCATAAATGTTAATCATATCTGGCAGACTTCACTCATAGGATGAACACACTCAGAAAGGGATGGTGAGCAGACTTGTTTCTCAGAAAACCCTTGCACAGAAGAGTGACTGCACTGTTTGCCCCATTACCCTACTAGGGTTAGAGACTTTTTTTTAAAAATGAAAACCTTGAAATTTGGGTTGTATGATGAATGTGAACCAGGTAGCATGCTTAGTAACCAGGTTCAATCAAGCTATCTGGGTGGAATGGCAACCCTAGATGCAACTTCAGGTATATTTGGAGGAAAGCATCATTCTGGACACATTACAGTTTGGTTTCAGGTTAGAATATGGTATAGATACCAAAACACCCTTAATTGCTTTGATTAACAACCTATTGTTGGTGTAAGATAGACTGTTATCCATTTGTCTTAGTGGATTTCTCAGCAACTTTCAGTACCATCAATCATAGCATCATATTAGACCAACTTTGGCATGGGAGTACAAGGCATTGTATTATGGTGGCTTCACCTCTATCTACAGTGCTTTTACAGACAGTAACATCGGGACATTTTATTCAGTGCAACAGCTGTCCTTCATGCTGTTTAATATCCACCTCTGGGTAAAGGAATTTCAAGGTGGGCTGCCATCAGTATGCTGATGACAGTCAGCTCTATTTCTTTTTGTCATTGGTGTCAGCAGGAACAGTGCAGAGGCTGGATCAGTGCCTGGATGGTATAATGGGCTGGATGGGGGCCAGTTAACTGAAAATGAATCCCAATAAGATGAAGGCTCTGTAGATCAGTGGTTTTCAGGTATAGAAACTGTGCAAGCAACTTGTCTCAGATGGAAGTATAAACTCCCTATAGAAGCAGCTGCATAGTTTGGGAGTATGCCTAGATTTACCATGGTAGCCCCCCATGGAAACTGTGGCTTAGAGTGTTTGGAGGCAACTATAACTAGTCTGGCAGATATGATTTTCCTGGACAGGGATAACCTAGCCACAGTGGTCTGTACACTGGTAAATCCCAGATTAGACTACACCACTCTGTAGGAGCCTCTTTGGTGTAGTGGTTTGAGCACTGAACTACAACTCTGAAGACCAGGGTTTGAATCCCTGCTCAGCAATGGAAACCTACTGGGCAACACACTCTCTTGGCCTCAAAAAACCCCATGATAAGTTTGGCATAAGTCGGAAACAACTTAAAGGCAGATAACAACAATGCACTCTGTGAGGTTGCTCTTAAAGGCATCTTATAAACTGCAGCTATTACAAAATTGTTTCCAGGAGAGGCTCTCCTGTGTATCCCACTACATGAAAGACCATCTTCTCTGCTGTGGAACTCTTGTTATAGAATATTCTCCCTGAACTAAATAGCTTTCAATTGTTTAAAGTGATTGTTATTGTCTTGTTTTTACTTGTCAGATTGTTTAATATGCTTTTAATCTGTTAAATTATTTCTTCAGTGTTTTATATTGTTCCAATTTGCTTAAGCTTCCCCAAAGACTGTATGATATACAGCAGGCTATATATATTTAAATAAATAAATAAACTTTAGGCTCCACAGCAGGAGTGGGAATTATGCAGCCCTCCTCATGCCTAGAATTCCTTACAATTGGCTACAATGGCTCAGGTACTCAGGGCTGCAAAATCATTACCGCTTCTCTGCAGATGCCAGCCACAGATGCTGGCAAAACATCAGTAAGAAAATTTTCTAGAACATGGCCACATAGCCCAAAAAAACCACAAAAAAACATGGATGCCGGCCATGAAAGCCTTCGACTTCACATTACTGCTTCTGTTCCAAACAGAGGAATTATTACCTTGTACAGTAAAACTACTGGTTACAAGTAACATAATAAATTATAACTATTTGTTCTTTTTGGAAGGTAACAAAGGCATTAGCAAGAGAAAGGTGATTAGTGGGTTGTTGTTGTTTTTGTTGTTGTTAATGGTAAGACATACCTTGTGCCAATTAAGATTCCTCTCTTTCCAGGCTGAGGTTCTACATGCTTATTGCATACCCTCCATCTGTTCCAATTTGTCAGGGACAGTCCTGATTAATTCTCTGTCATCCCACCTTTTCAGCAGCTTTGAAAATGTCCCAGTTTTTCTCTCCTTCTACCACTTTCCCCCTTTGTCCTAGGATTACTTCAGTTACTGCAAACTGAGTTCAAAATGTAAGGGAAATTTGGACTCAGTCACCTCTGCCCAAGTGAGGGGAAAAGAAGGGATGGGATGGAGTCTTGTCCTCCCCAGCAGGCTCAGGCAAAAGTACACTGGTGAAGCCTCTCCTAGGTTGAAGCTTCTCCTATCTTCCCAGCAGGCACAGACAAAAGCAAACTAGTGTAGCCTCTTTTCTTCATTATTAATAACTTTTACCATCATTAATAACTTTTAACTTGGTAGAGTCCTATATACTGACTTTTTATGAGTTAGAAGACACTAATAACTGTTGGTCAATCATTGCTGTTTTTATATGTTGACATTTTATACAATTTCTGAATTGTAATAAAATAAAATTATGTGTGTGTGTATGGGGGGGGGGGGTAATTTGAGCTAAAAAGCCACAGGATAGATATGCTCTACTTGCCTCTATGCTTTATCTTGAGCTCAATCAGCAAATGTTATTGTATGTGTCATCAAAACACAAACAAAGCATTCAGTGTCCCCTTAAGTAGCATTGACCCAAATAATCTGGAACTTTTTTTCTCAGTTCTGCTGTTTAGGATTATTATTACTCCCTGTAAATGAAGCAATTATACTGTAAGCATTGCTGGAAATCACCTGGCTAAAATGTATTGGTGTACAACATGAGCAATTAAACTGGAGGAAGAGAAATTAAGGTGCAAAATCCTTTGGAGGTAATTTCTCCCCTGGGTTATTCACAGCTGAAATCTTTGTTTACTCTTGAATTTAGGTATTGCAACTTTATACAAGAATAAACTCACTGTCTAATAGGTAAACTACTTCTTGAACACCATGCTATGTTTTCATTTACAAATCTCAGCATGCTTTTACACATTTTAATTTCTTCATGTGAGCTTTGTTGGTCATCAAAGCTGCTTTGCTGAAGAGGATAGATAGGTTTTATGAAATGTCTCTTTCAAAATACAGTACAGTCATCCCTTCTGATTCCAGACTCCTCACACTAATTGGGAAAATTGCCAGTATTGGATCCCCATTGATTACAATGGGAGTGCACTCCTGCACGTGGCGCTCCCTCCTGTCTTGCCATCTGCAAAAGACCGAGGGATGCGAACAGCAAGACTGCAAATAGGGGGGACGACTGTAGTTGCCCCTTATCCATGGGGAGTTAGGTGCTGTGCACACCAACCATAAAGGTGCACACCAACCAGGGGGGCAGAATCGGGATTTGATGTCCACATGATGCATGCCCTGACTCCACCCCAGGGTGGTGTGACAACATGTGCCGCTCCACATGGTGCACAGTGTCATGGTGTTCCTCTGGCGCTATGTCCACATGATGCAGCACTTAAAGCCACAGTACCGCAGCTATCATGCCCTTTCCAGCTTTTTGTGGTTTCTTTTTGCACCCTGGAAAGGCCAGATCGGGGCTGTTGAGTGTGGTTGCCACAGCCCCAATCCGGTGCAGCTGATGGCGGCTGCAGGCCGCCCCTAAGTTCCAAGATCCCCAGTGATTGCCTGAAACTAATGATAGTACCGAACCCTATGTCTCTCATATTTTTGGACCATGTTTGACTACAGGTAACTGAAACTCTGGAAAGCAAATCTGCGACTAAGGGTGGACTACTGTAAGTCTGTTTTCTTACTGGTTAGACCTATTTGTGTTCTGAAATTTTTTCTTTCAAAAAAAATAGCATAATTAAAAGCTAATTTTGATTTGTGACATTAACAGTTTCCCCCAGTAATTACTTCACTGAAGTAATTTCAGGGTTCCAAAGGCAGCAAAATCGCCTTGATGCCAATGTGTACACCGACAACCTCGTTTTAATATTCATCAGTGGTTTATCACACTAAATCATGGCCAAGGTTGCCCTTATACTGACAGTTTAATGCTGTAAATGCTGCTGGCTGTATTCTCTACTTCTGTATGGTTCATTCTTGACCATTGGTACTGGGTGTTTAATAAATAAAAGTGTTTTCATGTATAACAGTGATGTGTCACAAAAGATCTTTTCTCTTATGTGTATAATTTTGATATACATATACAAGGAGGTGGGATTGATTTCTCACTGCACTTACGGAGAATAGCTAACAAGTTGGCTGTCATGTAGCTAGTAAAGTGGTCCCAAGAGCCATTTCAGAGATGACATACACAAACAAGGAGGCTTAGAGCATTTTGAATACACTTCAACCTCTCTTTTCAGTCCATGGGTGTCTAAGGTACACAGACGAGTCAAATGATTCTCCAACAGTGCTATCTCCTCCTGCTCTTTCCATGTCAATGAATGCTAACTGCAGGGACCTTGCAACCTTGAAACAGGTCACATCAATCTCAGGGACTCAGCTATGGTATTCACAGGAAGAAAAGGAAGCAGCAGTGGTAATGAGATGGAAGGGAAGGAGGGAGGGAGGAGATGGAGCAAAACAAGAAATGGCTGCCTAACTGCTGGGAAAGACAGCACCCTGAATCCTGAGACAGAAGTAGCTCATATTAGCTATAGAGTGACCATCCTCATAGTTATGGCCTCCTTGGTCACCAACAGAAAGAGGAGCAGGTGGCAACAACAGGGCCCTAAATCCAATTGTTGGAGAAGGTTAATCGAATCAGTGGAACTTATGTAAATATTGATTTACCCAAGTTCCCAGTGATTCAATGGCTCTACTGTTATTGGGATTAACAACTGGATTTAGGCCAGAAGGACCAGGTCATGAAATGGGTAGGAGCCATGTGATCATGGATGGACTCTATTAAGGAGGTCACAGGTATGCATCTGCAAGAATTTTGAGAATAGTGGAAGCCAGTGAGCCTTGGAGATGTCTCATCCACAGGGTCACCATGACTCCGGTCAGAGTTGAGGGCAGTTAACAGCAATAACAAACAGTATTGACTCATGGGTCCTAGAATAGATCAAGCCTGAAATTTCCCTGGAGGAAAAAATGACACCGCTGAAGCTGTGATACTTTGGCCACATCATAAGAAGGCATTAGAAAAGTCAACAATGGGGCTTTTCAGACCGGCGCTTTGCACCAGCCTGGATACATGCTAAGGTTGCCCGCAGGTGGTGCCACTGCACTCCCTGCAACCCTAGTATGTTGCGGCGGTGTGATAATGGCGGTGATGTCATGGCCGCGCTGCAGCCAAACAGCGCAGCACGGGCGTGGCGTCCCCACAACGCTGCAGGACACTTGGGTTGCCCTTTCAGCGTTGCGGGAAGGAGTTCCAAAACAGAGCTCCTTTTTGCTGCACGCATCACCTTTACACAGCCGCGCCTGTAATGTGGAAGAGAAAGGACTGAGCGGCCCCTTTCTCCCCTTCCCCGCAGCTGTCGGGGTGTCCTTGAGGCATGAAGCCCCAAGGACACCCGTTTACAGGCCACAGGGAAGCAGCATTTTGCCATTTCCCCAAGGCCTGGAGCAGCAGCGGATTGGGGCCTCTGGGGATGCCGCTGCGGATGCCCAGGCCCCAATCCGGAGGGGAAAGGGGCGGGTGCAGGCTGCCTCAAAGGGGTGGTCTGTATCCCGTCAATGCTAGGAAAGGAAGTAGAAAGAGAGGAAGACCACATGCTAGAATGATGGATGGACTCTAGTAAGGAGGTCACAGGTATGAATCTGCAAGAACTTAGGAGAATAGTGAAAGACAGGGAATCATGGAGAGGTCTCATCCACAAGATTGCCATGGGTTGGCGCCTGACTCAAGGGTGGCTCACAACAACAACAAACTGACTCATGTTGGTGTAGTGTTTGAGCTACACATTTGGAGATTGCTTTCTGCCTTTTTGCTATACCTTGTTTGGTATTATATATATGTTGTACCCTAAATATAGGAATGAAGTACAGTGTGGTTCTGCCCATTGATATAAAAGAAGTTGGGAGGCTGTTGTTTCTTTGCTGGGCTAATTTGAGAGATACGCTGCCTCTAGCCCAGACATGTTGCTTTGCAAACCAACAATAAAACCTAATTCTTGTTTTAACTCTCTAATTCTTCTTTGAACATTAGATATTTACTGAATGGGAGAGAATATTTTCCCTTTTCTAGGCGTTAGCAGTTCAAATGCCCACTTGGCCAGGGAAACTCTCTGGGTGATGTGAAGTCGGAGGCTTTCATGGCCAGCACCCATAGTTTTTTTTTTGTGGGTTTTTCTGGTTATGCGGTCATGTTCTAGAATAGTTTCTTCCTGACATTTCACCAGCAATACACACACACACACACACACTGTGTGACTCTGAGTGACCTTGGGCAAGTCACACTCTCTCAGCCTCAGAGGATGACTATGGCAAGCCCCCTCTGAAATAAACATGACATGAGTCAGAAAGGACTGGGAGGCACACAACAACAACAGTATTGACAATGATGTTGAAGACAAAGCACCAAACACTTTCAAACGTTTTTATTAATTCCTCAAGGGTGAAAAGGACAAGAATGCTATGGAAGAGGGAGGATGGGGCGCCCATTTGCTAAGGACAAGGGCAGTCAGAACAAGACATTTCTCCTCAAAGGAAAAAACATCAACTCAGAAGAAGAAACACAATTGTCAGGCTTTTGCGCATGCGCATTTGCGGTGGCTTCCCTCTCACTTCGGGGGCGCGCGCTGTCACGTCCTGTGACAACCCTACAGCGCGAGCGCGCACGCACGAGCGAGTGAACGTCAGGGGCGGGGCCAACGTGGAGGGTCTGGTCTCTGTCTTTCTCTCTCTGAGTCTTGTTTTGTTCTTCCGAGTGGGGTTTTTTTTTTTTTTGGTTTCCGTCGCCGCCGGCGCCGCTTTCTTTCCCTTCCCGGTTCAAAGATGGCTGCTCTGCTTCATGGAGAGTGTATCAGGGCCACAGAAAGGGAAGCCAGGAGCCCTCTGGAGCTGAATATTTCCCCCTTCAGGTAGGTCTAAGCCCAGGGAGGATGGAATGGCTCTTTGGCTTTTGTCCAGGCCAGGGCTCCTCCCATTTGGAGGGCTCTGCGTGGAAACCAAGGGCCTGGCTGGAACCTGGAGTGAAAAGGGCTTCTGCATCCATAGGGTTGCATTGATTCTGGGAGTCCAAGTAGAACACAAGTTGAACATGAGTCAACAGTGTGATGCGGCAGCTAACAAGGCCAATGCGATTCTAGGCTGCACCAATAAAAGTATAGTGTCTGGATCAAGAGAAGTAATAGTGCCACTGTATTCTGCTCTGGTCAGGCCCCACCTGGAATATTGTGTCCAGTTCTGGGCACCACAATTCAAAAAGGACATTGAGAAACTGGAGCGTGTCCAAAGGAGGGTGACTAAAATGGTGAAAGGTCTGGAAACCATGCCCTATGAGGAACGACTCAGGGAGCTGGGGATGTTTAGCCTGGAGAAAAGAAGCTTAAGGGGTGATATGATAGCTCTGTTTAAATATTTTAAGGGATGTCATATTGAAGAGGGAGCAAGCTTGTTTTCTGCTGCTCCAGAGACTAGGACCCGGAGCAATGGATGCAAGCTGCAGGAAAAGAGATTCCACCTCAACATTAGGAGGAACTTCCTGACAGTAAGGGCTGTTTGACAGTGGAACACACTTCCTAGGAGTGTAGTGGAGTCTCCCTCCTTGGAGGTCTTTAAAGAGAGGATGGTTGGACATCTAGGGAGTGTTTTGACTGAGAGTTCCTGCATGGCAGAAGGGGGTTGGACTGGGTGGCCCTTCTGGTCTCTTCCAACCCTATGAATCTATGATTCTATTATTTATATTGATTTGTCTTTTTTCATTTCTGTGCTGCCTTTCATCCAGAAAGGGGCCCCAGGCAGCTCACAAATGAAACAATTAAAAAAAAACCTTTTATAATAATAATAATAATAATAATAATAATTAAAAGACAGTTGTTAATGCAGCCTGACACCGCTTTAAATGGTTCAGTAGCTGTGGGATCCTGGGATTTGGAGCTTATTGTGGCACTAGAGCTCCCTGCCAGAGAAGATATTCCTTATAGTGCTGTGGCTCAGCAATAATTATAATTATATTTATTTATAACCCGCTCCTCCCAAAAGGATCCCTGACAGAGAAGGGGTTGCTTTAACTGCCCTGGCTGCAGGATTCTAGGATTTGTAGTTTGGTGCGGCACCAGATCTCTCTTGCTTTAATTGCCATGGCTCAGTGCTGTGGGATTCTGGGATTTGTAGTTTGGTGCGGCACCAGATCTCTCTTGCTTTAATTGCCATGGCTCAGTGCTGTGGGATTCTGGGATTTGTAGTTTGGTGCGCCACCAGATCTCGCTTGCTTTAATTGCCATGGCTCAGTGCTGTGGGATTCTGGGATTTGTAGTTTGGTGTGCCACCAGATCTCGCTTGCTTTAATTGCCATGGCTCAGTGCTGTGGGATTCTGGGATTTGTAGTTTGGTGTGCCACCAGA
>NC_056522.1:88367074-88458301 GCF_019175285.1 Sceloporus undulatus
CCTCTTACAGCAGGAAGGTACCATTTTAAGAGCCATGGCCCCATTCTATGGGACCCAGGGATTTATAGTTTGATGTGGCACCAGAGGTCTGTTGACAAAAAAAAGGTACTGCTTTAGTTGCCATGGCCCAATACTGTGGAAACTTGGGATTTATAGCTTGATGTGGCACCAGATTGCTCTGACAGAGAAGGTTAAATATCTCACGAAGGTACAATTCCCAGAATTCCATCACATAGCAGTCACAGCAGTTCAATGTGGTGTCAAACTGCATTAATTTTGCAACGTAGATGCCAAGAACAGCGACCCTTCTTGTTTCTCTGACCCTCTTACCGCATCCTGGCCCACTTTTCTGACCCTGGATATTATATATTCAGGGTCAAGAAATCCAAATTAGCTGCTCTTGAATGCCTGCAATTAGGTTCTTTGCACATCTCGCCTTCCTGTCAGCTGAGGAAGGTTAAACTGCTCTCAGGATGACAGCTTTCAATTGGCTGTAAGAATTACAATGTAAACAAAGCTATGGATTCATTTCCAGTTGTGGCATCATTGAATCTAAATTTGATATGGAGATTGTAAGTACGATGGCTGTTTACGTGAGAAAATGTTTGATAGTCTTGTATTTGAAACAACAAAAAAATGCCTTGTTGCTACAAACGTACAAAAGTAGGCCCTTTGCAAAGATAGATATATGCTACTCATACAATATGTCATCTGTTCAGACTTTTAATTATGTTGAGAGTATCTTTCTGAATGATATACAGTATTGATTTTCCAGGCAGGGTTTTCTAAAGGAACACTTTGGTTTTGGACATTATTAGAAGTTACCCATATGGAAATAACTTTCTCAGGTTGGTATTGTTGTGCGCATGACAGTAATTTGATGATGAAGGCAAACTTTAGACTTCTAGGAATTTAAAATACATATTATGTGTATGCCTTCCAATCTGTAATCACATTATTAATTTCGTTCAATGATTAAAACAAGGTGGGGATGTGTGTTAAAACAGAGGGTACAGAACCGTAAGATGATAAGCAGCAGCTTTTCTTTTTAAGAGGTAATAAGTTTGGGTTAAACATTAAAATGAAACTAATGTTTCATAGGTGAAACTTTTTATTGGTGCAGGCTTAAACTATTACTTAAGTTATTTTTCATTCAGAAATTTAATATTTATGTTATTCTACAGAATTTCAAGAAATGTTATGGCTGATTTAGCAACTCTTTCTCAGCCTTTTCTATGCCATAGAGTCTTAAGTCTGAGTTATACTCTGGTCAAATGAAACTGAAATTGAAGTTGTTTGACAGAACACACTATCCTTGTTTGAGGCAACATTGACTAAACCATGATTTAGCTGTATGTGAATAAAATTGACTAAGCCATAATTTAGTTGTATGTGCCTAAAATATTTAAGATTTGTGCATTTCCCCTTCCAGTATTCAGCCAAGGAAGAGAATGTAAACATCCATTTTTACTTTCAAGCAATAGTAGTATGTCATTATATGCATATTGGAAACAAGTTTGTTTAAGTATAACCCATCCAAAGAGGCTAAGAATATAAACCATGGTTTCAAGTTATCTCCTCTGAACAATCCATAGTATGTCATAATTCATAGTTTGTCATAAATGTGGAATAACAACAACCATTGTTAACTGAATATGGCAGTAAATATTTGTGTTCTTGCCACTTCACCAGAAGATAAGAAGGGAAGGAAGAATACATGAGCCTGAGGTACTCGCATGTAACATTTCGTTTCTTTTAACACAAAAGCAGCGCCACTGAGCACCTCTTTTTCAAATATTTTGTTTTATATCAAGTTTATTAACTTTCTGAGAATGAACAGAGGCCTTCACTTTGCCTAGTTTCGCTCTTCCATTGTAATAAAACGTTTCCAGGGTTTGTTGCTTCCTAACTGGGGGAACCATGATTAAAGCTCTGAAGACAAACCAGGGTTTGAAACCATTTGTAGTTGAAGGTTTTCATTATTTCCTAGTTAAAATATACTCTTTCAGCTTGCGCTGAAAGCTGTGCAATGGCGCTAACAATGGCGCATGCACTGCTCCGTACGTCGTGCACGAGCCCGTTATTTTCAATGGAACTCGAGCATATGTGCTATTTGCCTTACACAGGGGGATTCCGGAATGGATCTCCCGCATAAGGCAAGGGCGCACTGTAACTAATATTGGAAGTGTTCTGGAATGGTTATGAGAGAAGAGAGGGAAGACTGTTATTCACTGTCATTTCTCTTATTCATTAGACCATTACATATGAACCAAGCCTTTTGAGTATTATTTTTATTCTTAATAAATCAGAATATAATGATCTAAATATAACCATCCATAATAATCAAGTAAGTTGATTGATATTGGTCTCTGTTACAGAGTTTAGAGACTCCACTAGTGAAACATCAAAATGAGTAGTCGCCGAAAGCGTGCTCCTCCATTGAGGGTGAGTGATGAGAAGAAGAAGCAGCTCTGCTGGAATATGCATGATGACAGGAAAAATGAGATGATCGATTTAGATGCAGTGGATGAAGACCAACCTGTTGCTGGTACAAGCACTTCTTCTGCAGCACTTATTGTTATAAATGATGATAGTGTGGATGAAGATTTGATTCACAAAGGAAGCAGACACAGATCCCTCAGCTTTTCAACAGTTACAGATGATGCAGAAGATTCTTGCCACGTCTTGACTTCTGCAGTCATACAGTTAAATATTGTGATACTTCCATATTGTCCTGATCCTTCCTGGAAAACATTATTTGGGGAATTCATTCTTCAACTTCTTCCTGGGCATTTTCTAATGGAGAACATCCATAAAAGGGCTTTTACCTTAATGAGAACAGAATCTAGTGACCAGCTGCATATCTGTTTTCATACTAAAGACACTGAGAAGTTGGATGAAAGGAAAGAATCAGTGCTGAGCAGTTATGAAGAAGACATCTTGGTTGAATCATCTCTGAGTAGTGAAATCTTAGAAGACTTAATGTGGCTACAAAAGAAGAGAGTAGTTCTGTTGTATCAAAGACCTGGAGATGCTAAATGTTTAAAGGTATTTGGATTATGTAATTAATGGAACTGTACTATGCATGGACCATTAATTTTGCTCTTGAAATTAATGTACAAGTGCAGTCATTCAACAAAATGTTGCATTATGTCCCAGTGATTGTGTGGCATTTAATTCTGTAGGAGAGTGTCTGATAAAAAAAGATGGCATCAAAGAAATGAATCAATGCTTTAATGTGGGTCTTACTTCATGTGCAATATTTATTTATTTTAGTATCTGGATATTTTAAGAGCGCAGTCTGTTTGAATGCAAGTCAATGGGTTATGAGGCTTTTCTGTGTAATTAAGTGCATACACCCCTCCCAGGAGCAGTGGGAAGATCCAGGGGGCAGTGAGGGAAAATCGGGCAACAGGAGGACCTTCAGTCAAAATATTGGCATGCAAGAGAGACAAAGGAAACCAGCAGCCTTTAGGACCATGGTGAGAACGAGGGTTGCATGAAACTTCTTTTCAGGGTCCCTTAAAACCACAGTGCAGCTGCACCAATCTTTTCATGTGGTGGTGTCTCTCGCTTTTCGCCTGCCCATGTGACCTCTCTCCCTTAGCTGTGTCATTCCCTAGTAGTGGTGGTTGGGAAACTCTTGTGAGGCTTGAGCACAGGGCATCATTTCTGTAGCTCAGAGCAGCACCATTTTGGGACAGACTGACTGGCTGGAGCAAGCAGTTATAGCATGTGGCAGTGCAGGAGAAGCAGTGGCAGAAAGGAGCATTCAAATTCCGACTCTTCTTAAGTTTTATGAACTTCACTGTGATTTGGCTGGTAGGTTGGAGCTGCTCTGCTGCTCTTGTTTTCTTTCATTAGACAGGCTGAGAAAAGAGGTAACAGAAGATACTATGTTTGTGGAGGGGGGACACTTGAAGCTATGTGGGGAAGACATCTTAATTGTGCTCACTAAAAACTGGATGGTTGAGGAAGGAACTACAGTAAATTGTGGCTGTGTGGGGGAGGTGACCAGGCATAAGTGAGGCTAAGGAAACACATGCGTCAAAAAGGATGAAAAGACAAAGCAAAGAAAATTGTGTCTACAGGGAGATACAGACAGGCAGAAAGGGGCGGCCAGATGCCGCCCCTTTCTGCCCCAGATGGAGGCCACAGCAGACAAATTCTGCGGCCTCCACGAGGCTTAAAAAGAACCTGCTGGATGGCATTGGTGTGCTTGCGTGCAACATTGACATCTGCGCTGTGCCGCGCCGCATGGATGTCATCGTTGTGCTCCCCATGTAAATAGCATGCCAAGATGGCACCCGCGGCGCGCAATAGGGCTTGGGAGTGTGTGGATGCTCTGCTCTCCTGAGCCCTACCTTCGGCCCCAGGCCAGCACAAAGAGCCGGTCTGTATTGGGCCTACATTAGCAGTGTTTATAGCCTTTAACTTTAATGTGATAACTTTGCCAGATTTTCACTTAAGCTGCATCCATACTGCAGAAATAAAGTGGTGCCAGAATGGATCCCCACGAAAACAAAGGGGCAACTGTATTTCTGGGACTGCATCCACACTGCAGAAATAATCCAGCTTGACATCACTTTCAATGCTATGGAATTCTGGGAATTGTAATTTTATGAGATATTTTGTCTTCTCTATCAGAGATCTCTTATGCCACAACAAGCCCTAATTCCAGAATTCCATAGCATTGAAAGTGGTGTCAACCTGGATTATTTCTGCAGTGTGGATGCAGTCTCAGAAATATAGTTGCTCCTTCGTTTTTGTGGGGATCCATTCTGGACACACACATCCACGAAGATGGAAATCTACCAATATTCAAGCCCTATTTGAATGGTGGCACACCCCTGTGGGCACCTGCAGGTGCACACTATGAGTGCACGACCCATTTTAAGTCCCTCTGTTTGCCCCTCGCGAGTAAACGAGTGGCGTGGATTCGAAGTCCACACAAACAGAGGGACAACTGTACTAACAAGCTTACACAAATGTCTTATTCAGATCCTTCAAAACCCAATTCCTCAGTACTGCTTTGAGGGGAAGTGGCTAAGAGCTGTTACTATCACCAACCAAAGCATGCAGAAAGGTCAAGAGAGAGCAGAAGGGATCATTGTTTCTTTTAGATTGACTAAGCCAGGATGGACTAAGCTCTCACCTTTTGCCACTCTACTCAGTCAACAGGATGGTTCCTTTTATCTTTTTAATAAGAGTTAAAGTATGTTACTTATTTTGACTTGTGGATAAGTCGACTCTGGTTATTTGGATCAATTTTTTGACTAAAATTTGTAGATTTATGCATGTGTATATATAGTAATCTCCAGCAAGGATGTATAGGATTTTCACTTTACAATGACTTTATTTACTATTTAATTAGCAAAGTGGTAATCTTGTAGGTACTTCTTATTTATATGGTTGCTACTAATTTAAGTCTTAGATACAAGGGGCTGTAATATATTCATAGTGATAGATTTAT
Organism: Sceloporus undulatus; assembly: GCF_019175285.1. Lineage (NCBI taxonomy): Eukaryota > Metazoa > Chordata > Lepidosauria > Squamata > Phrynosomatidae > Sceloporus > Sceloporus undulatus. Next base: position 88,372,548 of record NC_056522.1, read on the forward strand.
CTGAGGCACTCTGCACTTCCTCACTGATCCTGGACACTATGCACCTGGAGATTTGTATGAATAGGGCATCAAACAGACTGCCAAAAAGAGCCAACTTTGTGGAGGTGTGACATTCAGACAGCAGCACACCCCCACCCTGCCGGGAAGCCACACAGCTGATGATCCACGGAGTGGCTTCACGGCATTTCTGTGGTGCAGCATTTACATGCACTGTGTTGCAGAAACCCGGAAAAGTAACTGCTGTGGCGGCAAAGTTGCCTTTTCTGGTGCAAATAGGATTGATTTTCTGCCGCTTCTTTTTGCACCGGGAAAATGCTAGGTTGGGGGCGTGGCATGCGGTTGCCGTAGCCCCAACCCAGCAAGAAAATGGGCAGTGGCAAGCCGCTCCTTCGGGGCCATCTGTTTCGGCCTATATTTCAAAATCTGAATGCTGACTTGTTTACATTGATTTTAAGTTGTCTTCTGGGTGCAATCTAAATTTCTAATGATGCCCTAAAGAGCCCAGGAGTGTCTTCTTGCATATGGTGTTCCTTCTGTGATTAGCTTGCAGGGTTTGGGGGGGGGGGGGGGGAAACAGGTTTTTAAAAGCAACAGCCCCAACCCCATTTTTTGTTGTTGTTTAAACCATGTTGTTGTTGTTTTGTTTACACCAGGTTTTTCGCATCAATGTTGTCATTAAAAAAATGAGTCCTGCTTATATTACTGTTGGAAATCATTATTTACCTGTTAGAAAGTTTGATGAACCATGTTTTAATGCTTTCTAACATTAACAGTCCTAACTTATTAGGCTTTGGTATGGTTTAAATCTTTCAATAAATCACCACTTTTTTACTGCTTATTATTTCTATTACATCTGCATATATGTAGACTATACATAATGAAACATACAAAGTACAGTGGAGATGCGCCTTATGTGGGGGATCCATTCCGGATCCCCCACGTAAGGCGAATTCCGCCTATATTCGAGTCTCATTAAAGTGAATGGGGCTCGTGCTCGCAGCGGTGTGGTGTGTGCATTCTGCGGGCACCCGCACCATTGAATTAATAGCAGCGTGGCTTCCGCATAAACCAGAAGCTGCGTATGGCGCGCCCACGTATGGAGCATGCTGTACTCTCAGAATTGTTTTGTTTGAACTTATGTTAATTGAAGGGTTTGTTTCTAAATGGCAGTTCTTGCATTATAAAATTAAGTACAGTGGTGCCTCGGGTTACGAAATTAATTCGTAACGCGGCCGCTTTCGTAACCCGAAAAGCCTTCGTAAGCCGAATTGCCATAGGCGCTAATGGGGAAAAGCCGCGATTCCGTGTAAAATAGCGCCGAAAAGCACCAAAAGTTTTTTCGTAACCTGAAAAAACATTCGTAACCCGGAACAATAATTCCCTATGGGATTTTTTCGTATCCCGAAAATTTCGTAACCTGGGTATTTCGTATCCCGAGGTACCACTGTAATTAAAAAGGAGTTACTGACACCGGATGGTGGTCTATCAATGGACACCAGCCAATAAACTGTTAAAGTTAAAATGTTCAAACAGTTATTTCGGGTTTGGCAGTGTGGTGGTCAGCTGGAGATCATTCCCTGTTCCGTAAGAGGGTTGGAAAATAGTAGTAATAGTCAGAATATTTGTTTAAAAAAGGGAGAAGGGATTCAATTTAAATCCAGAAGTGTTCTTTAAAAAAAAAAACAACTCATTTTATTTAGATTTAAACTAACTTGGTTTAAACCAACTAGCCCTGTTAGGTTGTACAAATGACAATGTCCTGTGGCTTGAATCTTAAAATGTTTAAGTTGAGTGTTCAATCTAATTAGTTGTTGCTCCACAACACTAAGGACCCGAACAGACGGGCCAAAATAAAGCTGCTTTGGGTCACTTTGGAGGTATGTTGTTTAAATGACACACGCATCTTAAGAGGCCAGAAGCTGCACCAAAGCCACATTCCAGTTCTTAGGACTGGAGCGTGGTCTTGACACGGCTTCCTGTCTCTTAGGATTCATGTAGCATTTAAATAGCATACCTCCAAAGTGACCCAAAGCAGCTTTATTTTGGCCTGTCTGTTCAGGCCCTAAAATTCCCAGCAATAGCTTTCTGAACTGATTACTTCAATGCTTTGTAGTGCTAAGGCTTCTCTAAGACTTTTCTCTGTGGGCTCTTTTTGCTGAGTATCCTTATGTCTAAATTATTTAATTGTTGCTTAATTCACTTTAAGTTGATGTTTGGTCCCCTTATCTTTCCAATGGAAATGGTATGTACAAAAATTAAAAATAAGCATAACTAACTAATAAATATTTCTAGCGTTATAGGCTTAGTTTTGTGCTATCGCCTGTAATCCTCTGTGATATATGAATTTGGCAGTGTATAAAGAGCATTTGGAGTATCTCTGAGATCATTCTCAAAAAGACAAACAGCCAACAAAATACAGCTGAATTTGTAGCCCTTGGAACGTGTGGGAGATTCATGAATATATCTCCCACTGTTTGGAGGTATTTTGTTCCATCCTTTGGGGGCAAAATGAATTTGGTTAGAACAATGACACTAGTGGAGCAGATGTTTGTTCCCCGTTCTGCTCTGTTGCCTTTATTTAAATCACACAGCTGGTGCCTGCTGAAGAGACAGTGCAGGTACTTGAGTCTTTCCTTTGCAGCTGCAGCACAACAGCAGTTGTGGCAAGGGGATTTATATCAGGTAGAATTGATTGAGGAAAGGGTAGACATCCTTCCTCCAGCATATCTATCTTAGCTTTGCCTGCATTTAAGTGAAACAAAAATCTTGGATGAACTAACCATAGATTTTCTGCACTGCTTATACTTTGGCACTTCATTACTCTCTGGCTCATATTCTTGACCATATTTACCTTTTCAGTTAGCAGTAAATTTATGCTCTTATTCTTACTTTTTTTCTCTTTTGGAGATTCTAAAATTTATCTAAACTTTTATTTTTATGTAAACAGGTTGGAATATATCTTCTTGAAACTGGCTTAAGCAAACTAGAGTTCCTTAGTGACGGTGGTGGTCGAATAAAAAAGGCCAGTCAGCTCCTTCAGAAATTGATGGAAAAATTCTATCACTTCATAATTCCAGGTAGTTTATTATTTGTCCAAAGTCCTGAAGAAATGTATCTGTATCACATACAGTGTCACTTGGCTGTGACCCCAAACAGTACCTGAATTCTTCTATCTTCCCTCTATTCCTATACAGTATTCATACTTGTTGGCGAGCCCTTTTGAGTGTAATAGTCTTCACTGCAGTCTTCAGGATGAGGTTAGGGTGAGCTTACTGCTTGGCAATGTCTTTCAATAGTAGACAATATTGCAACTATTAGGCAAAAATATGTTTTAATTGACTCCCTGTTCCTAGAGGATGGATGGGACATGGATATGGGCAAGTTCCAGGAATATCGTCTACATAACTGAAGCTGCTGGTTGTTGTTTTCAGTGTTGCATAATTGTACCAACGCCTGGCAGAGGAATGTGGGTGGGAGGGAAGGGGCTCTGCCTTCATGGACCTCTTGTGGCTCCCCACCATGTGCCCTGGCCACCTTCCCAGGCTCCTTCTTTTTGCTGCGCCTTGTGTCTCCGCATGCATCCCAGCCATGAGAGAGAGAGGCAAGGAGTGTCAATGGATAGGTGGAGAAAGAAGTAGAGAGGTTGAGTGAGGCCCACAGGGACCATGGTGGCGATGGCAGCAGCAGTGCCTGGCAGAGGAGGAGGGAAAGGGGCTCTGCTCCCTGCATGCCCCTTGTAGCTACTAGCCCCTCCCACCCACATTTTCTCTGCTGCGCCGAGCATCTTTGTGTGTATCCTGTCCATGGGAGAAAGAGGCAAAGAGGGAGGGCAGGCAGGCAGGGGGAAGAAAGAAGCAGGGAAGTTGAGCAAGTTGGCCTGCCCCCAGGCATCTTGCTGCCCCCAAGAGGGCCACACCAAGGAGGACAGGTGTGCACCATATTAGATATTTTTCCATTTTTGTGGGGGTCCTGCACTCCTAACCCCACTCCAAATGTGGAGGGCCAACTGTATTGTTAGGGTTCACAAGGTGTAAATACACACCTAACATCTATACAGTATTGTTGATAAATCTGTACAAAGTTGCTTAAAAGGCTGGAAATAATTTTTGTTGATCATCCAGTGGAATAATTAATTTGATGTGTGATGGGGGCCCATACAGAATAGCAAGGAAAGAAGGAAGTGAAATGATTTGTCCTTCTACTTCCATGGTCAACTACTTCCTGATATCTGGTCTGAGCTCCACTATGGCCCTCAGCTTGCCACCACTCTCCCTGTAATTCAATTCTGTTCTTTCTCATTATCATCTCTCATCCTTTTCCTTTCTTCCTGTACTGTTGTTGAGGAAAGGAAGTAGTAATCAGTTATTGAATTATGCTGTTTGGATTTTCTGCATCACAACTGTTGGAAACATATTTGATACTTATTAGAAACTAAATAGCCAAATAAATTATTGATTACATAGGGCGATTCCTGCTTTTTTTCTAAATTAAAAAAGGTCATGCCCTACTTTTGTCTTTGTTTTCTTTAACCAATGGTTAATCCACCACAGAACCTATTTTCTTAAATCGGTGACTTTTAGACATAATTCAGGATGGCAAGGGAATTTGTCAAAAAGCATTTTTGGAATCAAAATATATAACATTTTCTAGATCACCCCATCTGAATCCATGATGACACACTTGAAGAATTCTAAATGGTGGTTGGTAAACAGATTCCCAACTAGATAATGGTACTTAACAAAGATGGTTAAATTTTACAAATTGTTGCGATGTTACACAGTCATAAAGTTTTCAAAGTTAGAAGGTGTTACTAAAAAGGGAAAGGTGAACTGATGTTAGTAATACCAAGTATTATTGGAAATAATTTAATTAAATGTATAATGATTCATATGTGACATTTTGAAAAGTGATATTTATTATAGCCAGATCCCAACATCTTTTTATCACACTTTTCATTTAAAAAAATAGAGTTATGTTCTCTTCACCCTCTTATTGTACCTACACTTGGAAGCAATTCTGTACTGGACTGATATTCCTTAATACATGGGTAGAGAACCTGTGGTCTTCTAGGTGTCAGCTACTTTCCTCTTCCATCATTCCTCAGCATTTGCCTGGGCAGCAGGGGCTAATGGGAACTGGAGACCAAACAACATCTGGCAGGCCACAGTTCCCTAGCACCCCCCCCTCAGTACTTCTTATGTCCATTTCTTTGATTATCTTTTGTTGCAATATGTTAAACGAATTACAGATGCTACTGACAGTGAATCAATGCCATGTATGTATGTTTTAGATATTTTGGAAGAAGATGAAGAGGAGTCTGACAGGGATATAGAGCGTCAGAATATTGAAGAGCTTTATGACTATGTGAGGCATATACACCAGAAAGAAATACAGTTTTTGAAGGAGAATGTACAGCATTCTGCCTTGATTCCTGTGCTACGGCCATATCAGAGTGAGGCTGTAAACTGGATGCTGCGACGTGAGAACTTCAGAAATTTACCTATCAATGGCAAGTAACTAGAAATGGGCAATATCAATATGCTATTGATTGACGCCCATGATAATGCAGTTGGTAAAAAAAATTGCAAGTAACCTTTTTTTCCAGCTAAGATGCATAAGATAATTTCAGAAACTTCAGAAACAAATTGAAGGATTAGTTTTGCATATTAAAATAACTATGCTGAACTGTTTTTTTCTGTTGATTTATATGCAAAACTGGAGCACAGTGAACATGGAGAGGTCATTCTCAGGATGATAGAAGGAACAATCCATCACAATTGGGTTATCCCAAATGCCACCCTGACTTGGAAGGAGTCAACATTCTTTTTAGTTACTAATGTTAGCACTCTCCCCTTGTCTGTCAGTTTTTTATTCTGCCCTGTGAACCTGATGTGGTTTGCCCTTCTCCAGTATTGACTGGAGAAGGATATTAGGAATTTAAGGAAATTAATAGAAAAAAGAGAAGGAATAAAGAGAAAAGGGAGATGAGTTGAAACAGAAGGAAAAGGACAGTGGAGCTGAAAAGCAAAAAAGGAAACTGGCTCCCTGCTGACTGAACAGCTAATCAAGAGATGACATAAATAAATAAATAAATAAATAAATAAATAAATAAATATTGTTACCCAGATGACCGCTATTCAGCAAGTCTCTGAGGATGAGTAAAGGGAAGAATGAAGAAACATTTCAAATCTCCAGCAAAGTGAAGCAGAAAAATTAAAAGGGCAGTCTTATTGTAAGAGTGGGGATGAAGATGAGTGGAAGTAAGGCTTTAAGGTTAAAGAAGTAGTGAGTATTGAACAAAAGCCAAAAGAACAAAAAAGTTGATCAGAATGCAAAAACTGCTTCTAAATACCTGCAGATATTGGAGAAAAATGGCACAGAGATGGTGAAGTCACCAGGGGTCAGTTCAGTTCGCCATTTTGCTTCCAAAGATTTTAAGGCAAGAGGTGGAGCTGCTTCAGAAGGCAGCTGTGCTGTAAGGGCGTCAGCATTAATTGATGCATGTTGTGACAATGTTGAAGTGAAAGGGCTGCCTCAGCAAAATGGTGTAATATCCATCACAGCATATGATGCCTGATTTTATGGCTTTTTTTGAAGATGATGTTTACAGAGGTACCAAGTGTAAGTGGGAGGCAATCTGCTCTTTACCAGCAGACAGTTGCCTCCATATAATGAAACAAATGTGGAAAATGTGTAAGTGGGTTCAAGAGTAAACACAGGGCATTCAGAAATTAATTCAAATCCTTAGACTGTTAACATTTCTGGATCCTCAAATGTTTTTTCTTGATTTACAAACCTTAATAAGAGATGCAGTAAACAGTGGATTGAATTCTATGTTGTTCTGTTGTCAGGCAACTCAAAATACAAGTTAAGGAAGGGGGAGGTGGTAATCCAGTGAGCTACAATACAGTTAATTGGCAGTCCGGGTTAGATTCAATGAATTTACTCAATTTATTTAACGTGATGAATTTTAAAAATAGTGACTTTCAACAGGGCAGCACTTCCACAAAAGGAATATAGTTTAGACACAGTGGGGAAAAACAGAAGGGCTGCAGCAGAGGGATATGCACCATAGGAAAAGAAAGATTTCAATTCAGGCAGATTTCAATGAGGATTTAGAAGCAGACAGACCTAAAAAGTGTGTAAAGAAAATTAAACATGTAGGGATTTCAGATGTGGCTGAGGAATGGCAGGATGAGATGATAGAAGAAGAGGTAACATATCGTGAATTTGGTTCCTGAGATAAGATAGAGGATAAGGAAATTAATATTTCTAGGTTATTTCAAAGTGAATCATTTAGAAGTTTATTACAGAATATGTTACAAACAGTGGCACTGGAAACATAAATCTGGGCATTCACATTCCCAAGAAGCAAATGTGAAAGATAAGGTAACGTCAGTTCTAAGAAAACAACTATCTTGGGGAATGAAAATTCCTGTGCCCAAAATTTTTAGAGAACTAATTGAAGTAGAGTGGGGAACATCCTTGAATACAAGAAGGTATTCAGTGTTAACTCAGAAACTATACACCTTTATAAAAAAAAGAGAGAGGAAGATGGAATTCTTAAAGGTTCCACTTGTGGATTGTCCAATAACTATCTGAATGGATTCATTTTATGTTATACAAGCTTGATGAATAAATAAAGTCATATGAAAAGGATATGTATGATACTTACTGTTTTTTCTTTCCCTCTGTAGAAAATGCCCTCCATTACTTATGGAGAGAATTTATTACTTTAGATGGACTAAAGCTCTACTATAATCCTTTTACAGGCTGGTAAGGATTACTGTTTTTAGTATTATAGCCAAAGCGCATACAGTTGAGGTATTACTGATTAATGCTATAAATAAGTCTTTTAACTTTGTCTAGAAATCGTTTAGGCTCAGTTTGAATATTATTTAAGTTTAAACAATAAGATGCATGGTGCAGCTTTATTTTAAGCATGTCTCTTTTTTGAGGTTATTTTTTTATTTTTAGATTGAACAATCTAGTTTTCAGTGAAAGTAATATGCAAAGATAAAGAAATTAAAAGAAGAAAAAGACTAAAAAAGAGGTGGGAGGGGAAAAAAGACATACAAGTAATACACAGCAGGGCTCTGACTCCCTGCACCCCCAGTCCTGACTGTAATGAAAAGGAAAGGAAAAGGATTTTTTTTACCATAACAGATCTAACTAAACAATCCTACTAAAATTATTAATCATAGCCACAGATTATTACACTTGTAGGATATCTTATTACTCAAAAAAATAAATCAATCAACCAAAATCAGTTTCCAATTTTTCAGAAAGTTTTCAGGTGGCTTATCCTTTAGAACCCATGTTAATTTGGCCATTTGAACTAATGTTCAAAACACACTGCAGAAATAATCCAGTTTGAGAACACTTCAACTGCTCTGGCTCAGTAGCTAGGGAATTTTGGGAATTGTTGTTCATTGTGGCACCAGAGTTCTCTGACAGAGAAGGCTAAATGTCTCACAAAACTACAGTTCCCAAAATTCCCTAGCATTGAACCAAGGCAGTTAAAGTGGTATTTCTGCAGTCTGTTTTGGACATAACTCAGCAGCCTTAACAATCCATTCTTCCATTGCCGATGCTTCAGTACATTTCCAAGTTTGAGCAAACAATATCTTTGCTGCTGTGGTCATATCAAAGAATTAATCCATATTTGCTATCCAGTTGTTTATCCATAAAACACAACAGAAACATTTCTGATAATATTACAGAATCTAACTTTAGATTTTTTTTAACTAACAGAAATCTTAGACTAATAACTTTTCACCTTCTTACAAATCTAACACATATGAAAAAGGAGCCCTGCTTGGCATCCCCAACATTGATTTCATTCTGGGATATTTTCAACAGCTCATTTGGGGATAGATACCATCTATATGTCATCTTACACAGGTTTTTTTTATTACTGCACAAAGTAAATATATTTTTGGACTACATTTTCCCCAGGCATCCATACTGGCATTTATGCCTCAAAATGTGGGCCCACCTTAAATGTACTCTTTGAAAGGATCATATTTTGTCTCTAGTTTCAAAAGCCATTTAAACACTTTTTAAATTATATGACAATTGTCTTTATACATCTCTAAATAAACTCATTTTCTCTAACCTCTATGGCTGTTTGAATTTCTCTTGTCTTGATTAAGTATGTTCTAAAGTTGCATATAAGCAAACCAATCAAGTTTTTTGCCTGCTATAAGAATTATCTCTCTTGATTTAAACTTCCAGCTGTCTTGTTCAAAATACAAAAAGATCAGCATAAAGCAACCATCTTCAATTATTATCTATATTTTAAACATTTCTGATGTGGAAAGAGAAATTATCGTTCAGCAGAGTTTCTAAAGCTGGTAAATTAATTCAGAACACTAGTGTATACAGTACTTGTGTTTATTCTGTGTTTAATTGATAATTGGTTTATTTAGATGATCGGCTTCTTGCTTTAAAATGAAATGTGCATATGATAACTAGACCAGTTCCACAGGATTTTATTCTGTATAAATGCCAAATTATAAAACCACATAGTCTTTTTGACATATTCGTTTAGAATGTTGTGTCTTTGGAAAAGCCAATGAAATGATTTCTTTCAGTTAATTTATGATTAGAAGTTATGCCCAAGTATAACTAGGACAAATCTTTGTTCTTCAGCATTATCCGTGAGCGCCCTGTTGCTGGACCTCAGTGGCCTGGAGGAATTTTAGCGGATGAGATGGGCCTTGGGAAAACAGTAGAAGTCTTGGCTCTTATCCTGACACATACTCGAAAGGATGTCAGGCAGGAAGCTCTGATGTTACCTGAGGTGAGAGACCTGTGGTAAATGGAACAAAGCATTTAGTAGTCAAAAGCTGATTCAGTCTCTTTACTGTGGATACACTGAAGATATGTACAAAAATCCAACATAAATCTATTTGCTTTTGCCTGACAATCTAAAATAGAATCCACTCCTTCTGGTGGCCTGATTCAGGTCCGTGGTGGCAGTCCGGATCAGGACTGGGCATGTGTGGTTGCCGCAGGCCCCGCACAAATGGCACCAGCATGGCCTTGTGCTGGTCTCTTTGGCCCATCTGTTTTGGGCCATTAGTGACTTTAATGTTGTGAATTGAAAAAGTGGGAAGCTATTTTTTTCTTGAACTTGAGGTCACAAATGAAATTGATTGTCAGTAAGTTGAGGGAAGAAGTGCTTATGCATATGTTAGTGATATAGTATTGCTAAATGTAATTGTTGCCACTCATTTTGAAGAATTTGAAGAAGGATAAATGGAACAGATTAATGGATCATGGATCTATCAACAGACAAATAAAGCATTTATGTTCAGAAATAGGATGCTTCTGAACTTACAGAATGTCTATTACTAGGGTCCCATCAGCAGGAAAGGAGGTTTACTAGAAACGTGTCTGGTGAATGGGTAACTAACAGACTGCTGTTTTGACTTGATCCAGTACGATTGCTCTCAAGTTCATATTGTGAAGATATTAGGCAATTTGCATATGTATTTAGTTCATGGGGTAGCTGATAAAATTATCTGAAACTTTCGGTTTGCTTTATATAATACATGTACAATTAATTTTATTATTGAATCTATAATAATAATGTCCATTGAGTATTATAATTATTAACTGAAAATGCCACTGTTTCCTTTTTAAGCAATTCAAAGCATTTTTCCTTTCAACCTTTCACTTTTTTTTAACTTCACTTCTGCTAGCATGCCTATCTTTTGTCACCAGTCTGAATCCTACATTGTTAATGAAGCAATATTGTTTGACTTCTGTGCTAATTCAGTCTTTACAACTCCATCCTAAATTCTTGTGTGTTTGGGAAAACTGAAGAGTCAGTAACTTTACTGATATTTTTGACATGCTTATTTTAAGAATTATTTATTGTTATATGAACTGAGAAGTAAGTAAACATTGTGGCTAAAAATACAACTGATATTATTAAAATTGTATCTCAGGGTTTTTTAGTAAACTTCTTTGTTCCACCACAACCTACTGAAGGAAGCAAGAAGAAAAACATAAAGAAAATTGAACTCAAATTAAAGGAAAAAGTGCACTACCCTAGTAAGTATTCTTCATCAAATACAATTTCCCAGAAGCAATTATGATTACCCTTTTTCTGTTGAAAGAAATAAGTTATTAAAAGCCAAAGGCTTTTCTTTGTGATAAATACATAAATGAATATTTGACATCCATGTTCTATATCCTAGTATTAATTGCCAAATTTCTACTAAATATATAGCCTGTTCCATGACCTAACTGTTTAGGAATGGATTGATAGAATGTTATGACATTGTGGGGTGAATTCAGAAATATTTGAGTAAAATTTTACTATTGTTCATTGATTTGTAGTTTTAATATATAATATAAATCTTTTTGACATCAGAGCTCATCTTGAATTGCCTATGTGCAAACATAACTGAAAAAATATAATAAAGTATATTTCAGAATGATGTGAACTACTACAGGAGGCTACTTTACATTGGTATTTAAATGTTTTTTTTTTTGGTAGAGCTCATCTGTACGTGGTAATTATTTGTGATAGAAAAAAAAAAACCAAGCAAACCAGTGGTGCTGAAGTGTTGTAGTTGACTTTATATTGAAGGTATTCAATTCCTCTTCCAGGTTTGCGAGTGATGCTTCTAACAGCTATAAAAGAAATGAATGTAAAGAAAGGAGCATCAATTGTAGCAATTTTTAAGTATGTCCATGCCATATACAAGTATGACATACAGAGAAACCGTCGAATTCTTAAAAGAACACTAGAAAAACTAATTGCAGAGAAGATTGTGGAACAGGTCAAAGGACATGGCCTTGCTGGCTCTTTCAAGCTGGGTAGAAACTATAAGGAACAGAAATGTTGTGACAAGTCCAAGAAACAAGTAAGTTGGGTGGTTTTTTTTTATTTTAAATGGAGGGAGTAATTTGAGTTTAATACTTAAATATATTCTTGCCACTAAATAGTTGCAGGGAAGAGAGAATAAGAGGACCAGTTAGTTTAATTAAACTGAGATCAATAAAATACATGTAGTACAGGATGATTTTCACCATATTCTTTAATGGCAAAAGACTCAGCATTGCAATAATATATCATCCCTAAATCTTTTAACTGGCTGAAAAAATTGTATAAAATTAAGCAAGGCATAATTGTGTACAGTGGTTGAGTGTGGATGTATAACTTATGATGGGAAACAGAATTCTTGGGTGTAATGTTAATGAACTTTTTAATGAATTATAAGAGTTCCACTAATAGAGAACGAATGCACTTACTATTAGAGTGGTGCTGAACTAAGGGGGGGGATGGAAATTTGTATTCAGTATTTGTATTTATTTGTTTGTTTGTTTTATGAATAACTTTTGTATTTATACTTTTTACTGATGTTTTTGTATAGTTTTACATCTGTACTGTTTTTAATAAATTGTAAACCACTTTGCATCCATTATTGAAAAAAAGGTAGGCTATAAATAGAATAATAATAATATTTTATAATACATTTAAAATTGTAATTCAGCATTTTTGTTCTACTATCTTTAAAAAGATAGGGAGTTGTGACATGTATTTAGTACATTAAAATTATGTATTCCAATCCAGTATCATATTCTTCCCTCACTCTAAATATTGTGATGATTGTAATCCAGATATGTGAGCAGAATGTTGATCTAGACAGGCCTTTGGTTTGATTCATCGTAGCTCTTATTACATTCTGTTATATTGATTCATGGCATAGCATATGCATGAGGGCTTTGCTAGTTTCCTTTCCTTCATGCCCTTTAAGTGTTAAAAAGTTAGGGTTAATAATTTAATTTGGAACATTTTCCTGTTGTGAAAGCAAAAGCAAAATTACATTTAATTTCTTTTGCTTTTCCAGAAAATTCGAACATCAGATAGGGTTCAGATGAAAACTTTGTCAGATCGTAAAAATGAAACCAAAGAACTGGGAGATAACGACTCATGTTCTCTTAGTGTTCCTAAATCACATCTGGCAGTAGACATTCCAAGAGATGAGCATGATTACTGTACAACAAAATCAAAATTGGATCCTAAATGTTGGAAGATTGAAGAAGATCCTCAGCATACATCTGCTGACTTGGAAGGCAACATGATTGTTTCTGAAGATGAAACACATGCTGTTGACATTCTTAAAAATACAAATGAGACAGAAAAGCAACAGGATTCCTTAGAAGTCCAATCTTCAGCCTCTCAAGAACATGGGAGCATTTTTGTACAACATCCAGGTTCCATTTTTCCGTTCAACACCTCCGATTATCGCTTTGAATGCATCTGTGGTGAACTTGGCTTGGTTGACTATAAAGCACGTGTGCAGTGCCTGAATTGCAATCTGTGGCAGCATGCTGAGTGTGTGAATTACAAAGAAGAAAACCTTAAAATCAAGCCCTTTTACTGTCCACATTGCCTTGTAGCAATGAAGCCAGTACCTACAGGAGCAACTCTGATAATCTCTCCAAGTTCTATCTGCCACCAGTGGGTTGATGAGATTAACAGGCATGTGAGATCATCTTCCCTTCGAGTGTTGGTAAGAAAGAATTGCTACACAGAGAATAACAGAACTGGAAAAGTGTTATTGTGAATTGCTGTTCAGGTAGTTTGGTGGGTATCTGAAGATCAATAACTTATTACTAATTGGATATCCTCAGATGATTTCCTCGTCAATACTATAATTAGCAATAAGTGTCCAAAACTTGCAAATTTTGACATTGTTTACTTAAGAGTACACTTCTCTCTCCGCATTTGCAGATTTAACATTTGCGGCTTTGATTATTCGCAAATGTTAAACCTGCTTTGGCAGGCATTCCTCCTCCAATCTCCCCCTCTTGGGCTTTTCTCCATGGGGAAAATAAGCCCAGGAGGGAGGAAGCAGCCAGGAAGAGTGCATGCCTGTGCCTCTTCCGCCTGCCCCCTGACCCTTTAACTGGCTCCCCAAAGGCATGGGAGGGTGGGCGGAAGAAAGAGCAGGTGTGCGCTTGTGCCTTTTCCTCCCTCCCTCCCTCCCGTCCCTCTAGCTGGCTCCCCAAAGCCAGTTAAAGCCATGGGAGGGTATGGGGAAGAAGGAGCAGGTGTGTGTTTGTGCCTCTTCTCCCTGCCCTCCCATTCCTTTTAACTAGCTTCTGGGTGGGGCTGGGGGTGGGAAGGAGTTTTCCACATTTACGGGGTCTTCTGCCCTTAACCCCCGCAAATGCGGAGGGACAAGTGTGTGTTTTGAGTGGCCAGTGAGGAAATACCAGAAAGTTTGGGCAAATATCAATACATTCAAACGTTGACCTTCATTACCATCATGTAATATAAAAGCATTATATTTATTATATCCTGCATATAAAATTTCAGAGTTAAAAACTGACTGTGTTTCTCAGTTTCACTGTTAACTCTAAACAACCTAGGGCTGTGCAGATGTTTTACCTACCCTAACAGTTAACCTATGCTTAACACATACCATTTTAAAGTTGGCTGTTATGTGATTATATTTCTATTTCCACTCTTATTTTTTGACAATTTGTAATATTTTGCTTATCTTTTGTCAGTTAAATTCTTTGTGTCTATCTGTGTTTTGTAAGTAGCAGGTCATGGATTAAATTCATAAGAGCCTAATCCCCAATTAACAGTAGTAATAAATGATTACCAAAATTGTTATTGATTTTCTCCACGCCTCCAGGTATTGATTGACAACATTGTGTATCTGTTTGAGTTTATGACATCTCAAAACCAAAAGGGAACATTTAAGGTGCAGACAGAAGCAAAATGACTGAAAAGTCAACAATTTGGGGGCCTACGTGTCATTGCGATGGAACAACTATCTTCCCCTCCCCTCCGTGTTGGTACAGGCCTAAATACCATCCAAAAAATAATCTCTAGAGTGTTCCAGGCCCCCTGACAGTTTTCAGGTGCACTACAATTAACAAGCAGGGAACGCTTATCCAACATCTAGACACATGTTCATCTCCACCTCACCAGAAAGTGGAAGAAAAAAAATGCCAACTCATGGGGTGCTTACCTTTTGTTGTTTTGTGTGCCCCGTTGTTTTTTTCTACGCACAATTTGTTCCTCAAATAACAACCCAAAGCACCATTAAAACACCAGCAAATATGGCAGCCTCAAAACATTCCCTAACAGGAAGCCTTGTATGAGGTTGCCATGCTGCGGTTTTCATGGGTGTCATGCTGGTGCAACTTGATGTGGATGCATATGGCGAAAATTGGGCCCCATCCCCTGTATTGTCACCCATTTATATTTTAGATCCTTATACTAAACTGTGTGAGGTTGTCATTTTTAAAATCCATTTCTGATAAATGAAATTTTCAGCTTCTCAATTAGATTTTTTTTCATGCTTAGGAAGCTTCTAATTGTCATATTTTGTTCTCATATGCTTTGTATACAAATCCATGCAGGTTTATCAAGGAGTGAAGAAACATGGTTTCTTGCAGCCTCACATTTTGGCAGAGCAGGCAGTAGTCATCACCACATACGATGTCCTTCGTAGTGAGCTGAACTATGTGGACATTCCTCACAGCAATAGTGAAGATGGACGCCGTTTTAGAAACCAGAAGCGTTATATGGCCATCCCAAGCCCTTTGGTGGCTGTGGAATGGTGGAGAATTTGCCTTGATGAAGCACAAATGGTAGAATGTACCACTGCAAAGGTGAGGGAAGATCTCTTGGGTACATTTCTGTTGAACATGAAAGGTATTAAACATAAAAGCAAATGAATGGAAGTTACATGTGTAGTCTTTAGCACATAGAGATGTAAATTTGCCCTTGTAGTTCATCCTTCAGAAGTGTCTAGTGATCTATTTTCCCTGGGAGGTGTTTGCCACTAAATGTTTTCTCTACTGGAGGTTTGACTGGCTATGAAACACAGTCTTTTTAAAAAATAATTACTTAACATAATGTATTCTGACAGTTTAAAGAACTAGGTCATCCTGTCTTTTACACTACTTCATGGTCTAAAGTGAAATGTTAGTCAGTTTTAATCCCTATCTGAAGAGGCACAGTGTCTGCCCTTAGGTTTAGAAATTGCAAAATGGTTTGCACTGACATTTTTAAAGAATATTTAAAACCATTTCAGTGACTTGCAGAGAAGAGAACTATCAATATTGGCTGCCAAATATTTGAAATTCAGGGAGAAAAACTTTCAGCAAAAAATGACATATTTTAATTATTTGGTTATTAAAGTTAGACCATTCTTGGGATGGCAGGAGGATCAATCCGCTGTCCTTGAGTTTATCCCCAATCACCATCCATGAGGTGTGTGTGTCACTGTACATCTTTATGTAAGATACCCACATCAGGTTTATGCAGAGATCCTGAGCTAATATTGAAAGGTGAGTTTGGAAAAATGTTATAAAAAGTTCAGGAGGAGCTGTCTGCCATGTGGAAAGGAGCGCAGGAAAAAAGCCCAAGAAATAGTAGAATTAAAGGAAGGGTGACTCAAAAACAAGCATGTTGGCTTTAAAAAAAAAAGATTAGAGGCTGTTATGCAGTGGTCCAAAGTGTAGGAAGTTGAAAGAATAAATTGGGGATGTGTTCGGCTTTTAAAGAAGAGGGTTAAGATGGAAGCTCCGGGGAACCTTTTATATGCTGGGTCTATAGATATACGGTGCTTTGTACAGTTGAGAAGAATGTGGGAAGGTAAATGTAAAATAAAGACTAGGAAGCTGAGGACAGAAAAAGCTTTACTTTGAAAATGAGTAATGTTTCAGCAGTTCAGTTTCTGCAGTTTCGTAGTCTTTTACCTTTTCTTCAACAGACAGCTGATCCACATAGTATGGTCCACATAGGTTGTAAGAATGTAGTGAATTTGTTTCACTATGAGAAAGTTTTACTGACTGACTTCTATGAATCTAAGTAAGTGGGAAGCCATTTTGTCGGTCTTTAAAAGCTAGGTATTCTTCACTGTGACCACTCTAAGTGGTCATCATTGATGCTTCATACAAAATGTTTTTCAAGTATATTCATAAAGCATGAAAATGGCAGTGGCTAGGTATTAGTATTATTACTCACTATTATTCTGTGTTCTTGAGTTTAACATAAGATTCCTGGTTGCCGTGATCATCTGTCATTTCTTCTGCCATTAGGCTGCAGAAATGGCTCTCCGTTTGAGTGGGATCAATCGTTGGTGTGTAAGTGGAACACCAGTTCAGCGAGGTCTGGAAGGTAAATGATACATCTGATCTTTTCTCTGTGTCAAAAAACATACATTAGTTTTGAGGAACAGAGCATCACAACTGTTGTAGTCCAAACATGCTTCTACAGAGTACACCTAAGCAGTTTACTTGTTGTGAATATTTACATTCTCCTTATCCAACAAATACTGCTCAACAGGACTAACAACAATAAGAAAAGTTATCAAAGTAAACTAAACAGTAAAAATACAACATAGAAATTACATAGTACTTATATATGAATGCAACAGAAAGCACAATATTTAAAACTACCAATCTACCAAAACTAACAACATTAGCTGAAAAAGAGAAGTTTTCACTCCCTACCCATCAAATCAGAGTGCTATGAAAAAGGAAGTGAGACAGACTTCCCAAGAGGAAAATTCAGTCTAGTTGCAGATACTGAACAGGCCATAATATTTCATGTTTACATATTTGACAAGTGACCCAAATTTTGTAAAATGTCATCACTAGATGAATTGCTGATAGGTTGTGTGTGATATTTAGAAGGGAATGTGCTGTTCGTTTTAACCTTTCACAAGGAACTAGCAAACACACACCACCCAGTTTTTGTCTTACCTTATCCATACAAGAAAAGAGCTTAATTTTTCTTGTTGGGATGATGAGCTAAGCTTATTATATTTAAAATATTTTTTGCATAATATTAAAGCCTGTGTGTGGTAAAATGTGCCCTTTTTCCATCACAGATTTGTATGGATTAGTACTTTTCCTTGGAGCTGATCCTTACTGGGTCAAGTATTGGTGGGATCAGCTTCTTTATCGACCATACTGCAGGAAAAATACAGAGCCTCTCTACAGCTTCATAGCCAAGATAATGTGGAGGTCAGCAAAGAAGGACGTGATAGACCAAGTAAACACTTAAGTACTAACAGTGTGTATTGAGGCAACATTTTTAATGCAAAACATCAATTATTTATTTATTGTTACTCTTGTTATTGTTGTTAGATTCAGATCCCTGCTCAGACAGAAGATATACATTGGCTTCATTTTTCTCCTGTGGAGAGACACTTTTATCATCGTCAGCATGAGGTGTGCTGTCAGGATGCTCTGGCAAAACTCAGGAAGATTTCTGATTGGTCCCTCAAGCTTAGTAGCTTGGATAGAAGAACAGTTGCTTCAATTCTATACCCTTTGTTGCGGCTGAGGCAGGCCTGCTGTCACCCACAAGCTGTTCGTGGTGAATTCCTGCCTTTACAGAAAAGGTTATTTTTGTTTCTTCTTAAATGTCTTAATTAATAATATGTATCTATTAATTAATAATATGTATAATATAATAATATGTATCTTTCTGTGTCCTAAAAATTTATTTGTGAGTAAAATTCCCATATTTCAATATATGAAAGAGAAAACTTCAAGTAAATTCTTTAAAATATGTTCTTGATATTCCCAGTGGTGTCTTTAGAAGTAATACAGTGGTACCTCGGGATACGAAATACCCAGGTTACGAAATTTCCGGGATACGAAAAAATCCCATAGGAAATAATTGTTCCGGGTTATGAATGTTTTTTCGGGTTACGAAAAAAATTTTGGTGCTTTTTTCGGCTTTTTCGCACGGAATCGCGGCTTTTCCCCATTAGCGCCTATGGCATTTCGGCTTACGAAGGCTTTTCGGGTTACGAAAGCGGCCGCGGAACGAATTAATTTCGTAACCCGAGGAAGCACTGTATAGAATTTGTGAAGTACCCTGTTTGTTCTTGGCATTGTACTTATGTAAAGGTACTCATAATCTCTGACACTGGATGTACAGAGGGCCCTTCCCATCTGCAAAGGCTTATTTCTACACCCCCACCACCATGGATATGAAGAAACACAGGAGCAGAAGCCTATATTAGTCAGTGGGTGGCAACGTATGCCCACCTGTAGGCATGCGTTGCCATTGACTAATATGGAGCAGTGCAATTTTCAGAAGCTCCAATCTACAGATGTCTAATTTTCCAATATGGCAGGCCCACTGTAATTAGTTTGTATACACAGAATTGCAGCATTCTTAGTATCATAACTGAGTACTGTATATACTCATGTATAAGTCTAGAAATTTAGGTCAAAAAATGACCCTAAAACCCTGAGTCGGCTTATCCATGGGTCAATGTATGTAGAGTATCTTAACTCTTATTTAAAATAAGAAACTATCCCCTGGTGAAAAGCAAGAGTATAATCTGTCCTGGAATCACTCACCCTCTCTACTCTCTCATCCATCCAGCCTTAAGACTAAGTACATAGAGTTATGTCTGCTGGAATTTTGTAAATTCTTTGACATTGTTTTACTTTGCTACATCCTTTAGATCCTTTGCTATATGCTCCTAAGTTTTACCCTCGACTTATCCATGGGTCATAGCAAAATCCATAATTTTTGCCCCAAAACTTGCCCTCGACTTATACATGAGGTCGACTTATAGTCAAATATATACGGTAGATATTAAAAAGTTCACACTTGTGATCCCTTATTTTTAACCAGTGTGGCTTGCATCCAAAATAAGCAACTTTGCTCAGGCTAATGGGGCTCTTGTTCCTTGTTTCTCCTTTTAGCTCCCTGCAGAACAGTTCTTAAAGGAATTTTTAAATCTTTATTTTAATAGGTAATTTTAAAATAATAATTTGAGACACAAATATTGTAAAGCCAGCCTTAATTTCATGCTCTTGTGTTGGACTGCGTCTCTTAATTGGCCATGCTGGTTGGAAATAATTGGATCTGCAGTGTTGCCCAATACTGGTCTAAACAGTCAAACAAATTCATCATATTATATCTGGAGTCCTCTCCCATTCTGAGCCCCAATGTCCCTTCCCCATGTTTACTTAACTCCTCAATTTTGTTGCTCCCCATTTTTAGACTGTCAGGTTTAGTCAGGGAACCTCAAGAAGGATTTAGACAGAGTTTTCCAATCCTGTAGATGCCTTCCATTATTATATAGCCCTGAACCTGCTAGTGTACATCCGACTGCCAGGGAGGGACTAACTTTGCTGGCAACAGAAGGAAAGGAGACTAGCAAGTAAACCTCTATGTTGTCCTGTGTGCTAGATTGGAGGTGAGGGGTGGAGTGGAGTGGGTGGGTTGATAAGTATGTTTTGCCCTCCTCACCTTTTCTACTCATCCACTCACCCACCCACCCCTAATAGTGTAAGGATTCCCCCTTTTTTTCTGTCCCCCCCCCCACCTACCCTGTATTCAAACTGTAAGACATATGGAAGATTGTCACTGTCAGTTCTTAACTACCGTAGGTGGTGGGAGAAAGTGTAGTGTGGTAAGCACCAGCAGACACCCATTTGATGGTGAGATCTCTGCAATTGTCATTTCTGTTTGAGGGACCCAGGAGGGGGGAAATCACCTTTGAGTTCTGCCAGGGGGATGTGCTTGTTTCAAGTCATGGAACATGAGAGAATGGCTTCCTTAGGGGAACCATCCAGCAAGAGGGCAGGCCAGGAAACAACTGAGTCACCTTGGATTACTCCCGAGGGCTAAGTGTTTTGTCCAAGGGTGGTTGAGGAGGTGGTTGGAAAGGGGCTTTCTGCCTCAGTAGGATTCCACATAAGCAGTTCCTCTGTTGCAGCTCATGTTTAAAAGGTTTAAATTTTAATAGCTAATAAAAGTGGCCCTATGTAACCTACAGCTTGATGTCTGCTCTCCTTATTTCCAGAGTGGGTCAGCAAGTCCCAGTCTCTTTTTCCTACACTGGGACTCTGTAAGGCTACCGTAGATCTAGTTCTGTGGAATTAACAGGTGGAGTAAGTCATAACTTTGTGCCTTGAAATTGATGCTCCTGCTTGGTACTGTTGGTACTGTGCAGATGAGCAAGGATGGTATCATCAAAACCTCAATGCCCACATTTATATATAGTTTTAAGGAGATTAAATTATATTTCAAATAGAACAGATGTTTTGAGCTTATTTCTGTCACTGTGGTAATTGTGTCTGAACATAGTAGCTCAAAGCACCTTTTTGGAAAATGAGCAGAAATGAATTGCTTGGCTCAGAAATATTTGTTGATAGTAAAGTCAAGTGATGCCAGAAAATCCTTGACAGCACTAATTAAAATCTAGTTAACAATTCACACTTTCACCAGTAACACAAAAATAATTTTGTTGATGAATTGATGAATTCTTTTCAGTTCTACAAATTGCTGATTACTCATTCTGCTTTTTTGTGAAATTTGTTGTTTGACAGTTTATATTCTTATTATTCTAGAGGTATTGTTGAACCCCCCTGGACTGGGAGGGATCATTTCCCTTAATCCTTCCCATTTGAGTGTTTAAGCTGCTTGTACATTCAGAAAATGTGTAGATGAATACAGCATTTTTAGTTATAACTGAACCAGGGACCCTAAAGATTTCAGTGAAATGTTCAACAACGACAACAACAACAAATTTTATTTCAGACATGGACCAGTAAAATTTTAATATGAAACGTTTATGACATAGCATCTGCATGGGATTGTTGTTGTTGTTGACTGCCCTCGAGTTTACCTTGACTCATGCCAAACCCATGGATGAGACATCTCAAAGATCACCTGTCCTCCACTTCTCTGCTCAGGTCCTGCAGGCTCAGGCCTGTGGACTGTCTGATTGAGTCCAACCATCTGACATATGGTCCCCCTCTCTTGCTATTACCTTCTACATTTCCTGGAATTACTGTCTTTTCTAATGATTCATGCCTTTTCATGATATGACCAAAGTACGACAGCCTCAGTTTAGTCATCCTGGCTTCCAAGGAGAGTTTGGGCTTGATCTGTTCTAGAATTCATTTGTTTGTCTTCTTGGTCACCCACAGTAGCCTCAGCACTCTTCTCAAGAACTATATCTCAAATGAGTTTATTTTTCCCCTATCTACTTTCTTCACTGTCCAGCTCTCACATCTATACTTGGTGATGGGAAATACCGTGGCTTAGACGATCCTCACTGTGTTCAGAGTTATATATGTACACTTTAGGATCTTGTCCAGTTCTTTCATAGATGTTCTTCCCAATCCAAGCCTTCTAATTTCTTGACTGCAGTCTCTGTTCTGATCAATGTTTGATCCAAGGCATGAGAACTCTGTCTATTTCAAGTTTCTCATTTTGAATTCTTGTAAATCTTCCATGGTCATTATTTTTGTTTTCTTAATATTCAGCATCAAGCCTTTGTTGGCATTTTCCTTCTTGACCACCTGCAATAATTGTTCCAGGTCTTTGTTGGTTTCTTCTGGTAGTACTGTGTCATCTGCATATCTTAGGTTGTTAATATTCCTTCCTCTGATCCTCATTCCTCCTGCCTCTGAGTCTAAGTCTGTGCTGTGTATTATGTTTTCTGCATTGAATAAAGTGATAGTATGCAGCCTTGCTTAACCCCTTTGCCAGTTGGGAACTACAGTGGTACCCCGGGTTACGAAATTAATTCGTTCCGCCGCCGCTTTCGTAACCCGGAATACTTCGCAAGCCGAAAAACCCATTGGCGCTAATGGGGAAAAGCCGCGATTTCGTGTGAAATAGCGCCGAAAAGCACCAAAATTTTTTTCGTAACCCGAAAAAACCTTCGTAACCCGGAACAGTTTTTTTAATTGGATTTTTTTCGTAACCTGGAAATTTCGTAAGGCGGCGCATTCGTATCCCGGGGTACCACTGTATTGTGCTTCTCCTTACTCAGTTCTGATGGGAGCCTATCAGAGAGGGCGGTTGCAATCCAGCTTCAGGCGGTCTTGGATGAAACGGATTATCTGGACCCATTTCAAACTGGCTTCCGGGCGGGTTACGGGGTTGAGACTGCCATGGTCGCCTTGGTCGATGATCTCCGTCTGGGCATCGACAGGGGAAGTGTGTCCCTGTTGGTGCTCTTGGACATCTCAGCGGCTTTCGATACCATAGACCATGGTATCCTTCTGGGGCGCCTGGCAGAGGTGGGAATCGAGGGCACTGCGCTCCAGTGGTTCCGGTCCTACCTCTCCGGGAGGTCCCAGATGGTGCAGCTGGGAGACGTGTGCTCCGATGAGAGGGCCCTTAAAACCGGGGTCCCTCAAGGAGCCATTCTGTCTCTCATGCTATTTAACATTTACATGAAACCGCTGGGAGAGATCATCCGGAGACATGGGGCGCGGGGTTATCAGTACGCTGATGACACCCAAATAATTTTCTCTATGTCTCCGACTGATGCAGTGACTAAGGATGGCATCTCTCCTCTCGTGGCCTGTCTAGAGTCAGTAATGGGCTGGATGAGGGAAAACCGACTCAAATTGAATCCAGAGAAAACGGAGGTACTTGTGATAGGTCCCCCTGGTCCAGGAATGGCGGTAGTTCCACCTGTCCTGAACGGGGTCACGCTCCCTGTGAAGGACTCTGTGCGCAGTCTGGGGGGTGCTTCTTGACTCGTCGCTTCACCTGACTGCTCAGGTGAATGCGACGGTCAAGAACACCTGTTATCAGCTTCGGCTTATTCGCCAGCTGCGCCCATACCTGGCCCAGAGGGACCTTGAAACGGTAGTACATGCTCTGGTAACCTCGAGATTGGATTTCTGCAATGCACTCTACATGGGGCAACCCTTATACCAAACCCGGAAGCTACAAATGGTACAGAATATGGCAGCCAGGCTGGTCACTGGAACTTCCAGGGCCAGCCATATTACACCAGTGCTCAAAGATCTGCATTGGCTGCCTATTCGCTTCCGGGCACAATATAAGGTGTTGGTGATGACCTATAAAGCCCTAAATGGCTTGGGCCCAGGATACCTGAAGGACCGCCTCTCCCCGTACATTCCGTCCCGCACCCTCAGAACATCTGGGCAGCAACTCCTTAGGGTGCCAGGGGTTAGGTTGTCCTCCACTACGAGGAGGACATTTTCCATCGCCGCCCCGGCCCTTTGGAACACGCTGCTCACAGAGCTCCGCTCGACCACCTCCCTGGCCCAATTCAGAAAGGATCTGAAAACCTTTCTATTCCATCTTGCATTCCCCGACTAAAGTCCAGTGGGCCTCCCTTCCTCTTCTGTGGCAAAGAGGATTGGCTAATGGGGGTTTTATTCTGTTGTTGTTTTAAAATTGTATTGTATTGTATTTTTATTATGTTGTTAACCGCCCTGATCTGTGGAAGGGCGGTATAAAAATAATTTTTTTATTATTATTATTTATTTATTATTGTCTTGAGTACAGTTTGCACATCAGGACAATCAGATGTAGTGGTACTCCCATTTCTTTGAGAGCATTTCATAGCAGAGCAAAGAGATAGATAGCTACCATATAAAATCTAGATGTTTTCCCTCCTAGAGATGTGGACCATTTTTAAAATCGAAAGATTTACAGGGTTTTCCTTTATATGTATGTGTTAGACGTTCTAAATAATATGAACACAAGAGGTGAAACAGGGAACCTGCCAGTTTTATCAGATCTTCGTCCAATTACCACAATAGTTCGCTGATGCTTGTATATCTTCTTTCCTTCTATGAAGTTCAGAGTAGACTATGTGAAATTTGTAGGATGTTATCCACCTAGCTAATACTCTGGCCTATTCTTTTAATATCTACTCTTCTCAGAGCATGCTGTTTAGGAATTTGGATTTTGACATTATCAAATTATTTCAATTTGAACTGTACTGTAATGTTGTTGTTTTTATTTCTTCCACTGTTCTCTGCTTTGTAATCCTTGTCCACAATCAATCAATTTTTCTGTCAGTCATATCAGTTTCCTCTTCTTTCAGTTAGTCATTAGAGTCTGCAACCATTGTTCAGTCATTGCATATAGTATGGATCATTGGATCCCTGATAAGGATGATATAAATACTGTAGTCTGTTATGTAAAATGAGAACATAGTTGGTATAAATGAAAGCAGTATTTCAGTTCCTTATTGACATATGCTGTGAAAATGTTGCTGTGCCTGTTTTAGTCAGCCACCTTGACTCCCACACTGAGAAAAAAGTGGGATATAAATACAACAATAACAAATGTAGTGCATTCTTAAAGCACTTGTGATTCCCTACTTGCCATCAGTTTATATCTGGATTTCTTTTCCAGCACAATGACAATGGAGGAGCTTCTAACATCGCTGCAGAAAAAATGTCGGACAGAATGTGAGGAAGTCCATAGACAACTGGTGTGTGCCCTGAATGGCTTAGCTGGTATTCATATTATTAAAGGTAAAATGCACCCATACACTGATATTTCTGGCTGATCTGTCACTACTTCAGACAAATTGCAAATACATAGGCTGACAATGTCTTTTAATTCTACTTGAATGTCTAAACAAACTTGCAACTCTAGGCAAAGATTAATAAAAGATTGAATACAAAGATGTCCAAATGGGTAGCTGTGTTACCCTGTTGTATCAAAAACAACACATTTTTGTGACTGCTTAAAGGCTAATGCATTTTATTTGACATAAGCCTTCATTTGGAGTAACTGTACCCCACGTTATCTGATGTATGGAGTGTTGTCCCAACAGGTTATTTTATTCATGCTTTGTTTGAGTTGGTGGGTGGTGTAATCAGTGGGCTCAAACTATATGCTACAATCCATAAAAGGACGTACCTAATAATTCTTAGTTGTTTCACATTGGATGTAGATGGTAATGATTTGGCTTTGACAACCAACTGCTTTGTTGTTTACCTCCATTCCACTTTCTTTTTTGGTGGGATAGTCAACTCCAGCACCCCAGCTTCACCCCACTTTCTTGTAAAAACTAGACCATTCATTAATTTGTAGTACTCATGAATGCTACTAATGGAGCATGTAGATTCCAAGTATTAAAAAAAAGACACTTGCTACAGCAAAGTCACAAAACAGTGAAAGAATGGCTTATATAATCTGCTTCTTTTCTTGTTATAAATATTCATAACAGATCTTTAGTGTTCTCATTACCTGAAGTATCTCATTACCTCATTACCAGGAAGATACTGAATCAGAAATGAGCCTGGTGCTTTAAAAGAATTCTTGCCTGCCTTTTTAAAGTAGTTGACAAAGAAGATGCCAGTTTTTACAAACTCACTCAACAGTCTTGTACCCATACATTCCAAATGTTAGCATATCAGATCATGCCAATAATATGGACCCAGATGTTTCTATGCTATGTTTCTAATTTTCCCATTCTACATTAGAAGAAGAGCAACTAAATAAAATATCTATATGTGTCTATTAAATTATGATGGCCGCCCTAAGCCATTTTATGCCTTTCATTGTTTGTTATATTCCTCGGGATTGCACGGCATATAAATTATAAATCTTAAAGAATATGCTCAGTATGTTGGTGTATCTGTCAAAGTGAATTATTTCATGCAAGTTTTGTAAGATTTTGAAAGTTTATTAAGCAGTTTTAAAAACAAATCATAGATTTAATATATTAATGAATACTTTTCATGAAGAGCTTACAATAGCCTCTATTAATATTTTTAGTTAAGTGTCTGAAATTTGTTAATGCTGGTAAATCAGAATCTTCTTAAATATATGTGATGATGTGTTGTCTTTGTTAATTAACCAAAACATTACCAAGTCTGTTCAGTTCAACCCTCAAGCAAAATTCTGAAAAATTGCTTCTTTATGCGATTGTAATTGTTTCTTAAATAAGGAAATCCATCTCAAATTGTCAGCTATTAGTTGCTTGTTATTCTGTTGCAAAGGAGAAATAGTTGTACTACAGATACTATTATGAAAATCAGTCTGATCTAGCACCAGGTTTTGTTTTTCCCCAGACATGCTTGCTTAGATTAATAGGGAAAATCATTGCTGGGCAATATTCTATTTGTTGGTTGCCTTGCAGAATGTTTTAAAAGCAGATTTAAAGAAAAAGAAATCATAATCTTGTTAAATACACTGCTCCCTCGGGTTACGAAATTAATTCGTTCCGCGGCCGCTTTCGTAACCCGAAAAGCCTTCGTAAGCCGAATTGCCATAGGCGCTAATGGGGAAAAGCCGCGTTTCATGCGAAAAAGCGCCGAAAAGCACCAAAAATTTTTTTCGTAACCCGAAAAACATTCGTAACCCGGAACAATTATTTCCAATGGGGATTTTTCGTATCCCGGAAATTTCGTAACCTGGGTATTTCGTATCCCGAGGTACCACTGTATTACCACTATTTTCAGTTGTTACCCTTTCTTTTCCCCCTTTCACTATCATTATTGGAAGCAACATTATTTTGAAAGATGGCTGTATCCTCAGCATAATTTACAGTTGAATTAGAATAATAAGTGTATGTGTGAAAGTAGGTTTAAATTTAATTCTTTGGCTTTTTGAAGATTTATTTTTGTTCAAGATATTTGTTAGAAGCACTGTGACATAGGTATCAGTGGTTCACATATAAATTAGAAGCAGAAATGCTTTTAATACAGGTGCATTCATTGTTTTGATACTTTCCATCTTCATATGCAAATCACTGAATTTAATGATACACTGTAATACTTTGCACCAAAGTTCCTACCTAGTGACAAGAGACATTGTTGATATTTCTTGAACAGAAACAGAAAGTTGAGCCACAGAAGGAAAGAGCAATTGATTTCTGAGGCTTGTTTCAAACTTTATTGGAAAACTATAGTTTCTTAGGATTTGAAGAAATTTTCCCAGGTCTCTGGCTCAGCCATCCTACCCTCCTCTCCATCTTCATGTCCATGAAGAGATTGGAAGCATCTACTTCCGCATTTGAACAAATCAGAATTCTCTGTGCTCTCTGATCTTTGGAAATCTTTACTTAGTGAGAAACAGTCAATATGTGAAAACATGATCTAATCACAACTTGGAAGCAGCCACTTCTGATTTTAAACAGTCTCCTCATGGCCATGAAATGACATGGTGGAGTATGTAAACCAAAGCTTATGCTGATTATTTTTATCTGTCTTCTCATTGCACTCTACTGGAGCATATGAATCACTCTTTTCCGATCCACTATTAAAACAGTAACACTGTATTTTAATTTAAATGAACAATGAGAGGCTAGGAGGTTAGTGAAGAGATTTCAAGTTCCAGATGACTTCTGCCAGGGGTATGAACTTTCTCTGAATCTAAATGACTTTCATGGTGGCATCCATAGTTTTTTGTGGGTTTTTCGGGCATGTGGCCATGTTAGAAGAGTTTCTTCCTGACGTTTCGTCAGCATCTGTGGCTGGCATTCAGAAATGTCAGGAAGAACTCTTCAGAACATGCCACATAAGCCCGAAAAACCCACAAAAAAAACTTCTCTGAGTAGTTCTCATTCACTGCATTCCTTTTCTGAAATGAAAATTCACACTAGCAGAACATTAATTTTTTAGGCATTATTTCATGACATTTCCAACACAGACATTCATTTTGAAACTCCTTTTTGGTTAAAACTTCTTTATGAAGGCTAGGTACACTTACACTTGTCCCTCCATATTCGCTAGGGTTAGGGGAACAAGACTCCCGTGAATATGGAAAAACCGCAAATAACAAAAATACCATGTTTTTCCCTGAGAGGACACCTCTCTAGGAATCTCTAGGTCCTCCAGTGCAACTCTGTGGTCAATGTTCAACATACACTGACCATAGAATGGCACTGAAGTAGCTACAAATGCCTAGTAGAGTATTCTCTCTAGGAATCCCTAGGGCTTTCAGTGCAACTTTTAGTTAAAGTTGACCACAGAGTTGCACTGGAGGACCTAGACAGTCCTAGAGAGAACATATTAACGAAATCCTTGAATAATCAAATCCGCAAATATCAAAGCCGCAAATATGGAGGGATAACTGTAGTTCATCAATTAAATGAACTGCTCTTCATTGAAAAGAAAGTACTTAATAAGCCTGCAACTGTTGAAAATGCCATTTTAACCAATGGAATATTTGAAAGCTAGAAATCCCAATAATCAAGTCTGAAATCTAACAATTTTTCAGGTGAATATGCATTGGCAGCAGATATGTATAGAGAAGTGCTGCGTTCCTCTGAAGAGCATAAAGAGAAGCTTAAAACAGATTCATTACAAGTATGTACTTAAATTCAAAAACTACTTCTTGGTTATGTTCAGTTATCAAGTAGATTACTGCACTACACTCTTATAGCGCTGCTATTCCACTTGAACTGCCCTGACTGCCTCCTGTTGCATTCTGGGATTTGCAGTTTAAGGGGGGCTATTTAGAATTCTCAGCCAGAGAGCCCTTAGGCCTCATTGAACTATAAGCCTCAGAATGCAACAGGAGGCAGCCAGAACAGCCAAAGTAGAATAGCAGCACTATAAGACGATAGTGTGGCAATGTGGGTAGTATCTTCTGTGGTTCTGAGATAGACCTCATAATGTCATTTATTGAGGGGGGAAATCATTGTCACCAAACATGTGTTCTGATACTGTATCCTGGCCTTTAAAAAAAAACAGAACCTTTTCTTTTCTTTTTCTTTCCTTTCCTTTTAAATGCATTGTTGGAAGGAGAAATGTCCAATATCTGCCTACTGGTATCAAGGCCGTGTTGATGGCCTGGGAGCACCTAATTCTTTGGCGTAATAGAAGTTCATGTAAAGACCTCACCAGTATCCAAATGACTGATACATTCTTATAGCTTTGACTGACAATGATAATTTAAAGTTGTTTAAAGTATGTTACACTTGACGGTTGTAAGTTGAAGGTTTACAATACTGTATTCTGTTTTTGTTTGAAATACATTGTACCTCTTCTCCAGTCAATCACTTTATTATTGCATCTTTGCAAATCAGGCTGGATCTACTTTCATTTGGCTGTTGAGAGTCTCTGTGTATTGGGTAAAATGAACCCAGCATTGACAGTGTAACAAAGTACTGTAACTGTTGAATCTCCTCTTTCGGCTTTATCTGTATGCAAAAGGAGACTTTTGGGCACAAGTTATGGAGTTCATAGCTGTTATTAATGCCAGTAGATAACTAGAGAAACATCTAATTGCAAGGCTAGATTGTAATTTTGTTTCTATATTTCATTGAAACAGAAGTGTTTATTCATAACAAACCTTGCTTTTTATGTGCTGTTGCCATATTACTTCAGCTTTCAGTTGGGATAATGTTGTCTGTTCTTTTATTCATTTACTTCTAGTCACAAGGATGCAAATTTGAGATCTGTTTTAAAAATTATTTATTTTACTATGTTAATCTTTCTCCATGTTCCCTTAGTTTGGGGATTCTGCTGTTGTTGACAGTATTGTTTTGTTTATTGTCAAACAGAGGCTTCATTCTACGCACAATCTGATGGAGCTTCTTGCAGCAAAGCATCCTGGGATATCACCTACATTGCGTGATAGCAGGCTTCAGGAAGAGGTAATTGTTCATTGTATGTGCTTGGATATGCATTAAGAAATGTTTACTACAAATTAGCTCACTTGAAAAATAATTTAATTTGTTACATGACAGTTCTTGGGCTTCAGGGCTTTTAATTCTAAGTCACATTTAAATAAATTATCTGTTTTATCCATATCTTGTTCATAGTTGTAATGGTCAATACCAAGCTGTAAGAATAAACAAATAGCTCCCTAAGAGAGATTGATACATTATTTGTAGCCTCATGTAGGCTATTCTTGCAGTAACAGAGTTAACACTGACCAACACTGAAAATTATTTATAACTCACCCTTTTCCCAAGACTGGGACTTAAGGCAGTTTATACATGAAACATAACAAATCAACATTAAAACCAAAGTAAGCTATTAACTGAATTAAAAACATACCCTCGAAAAAGCTTTTAAAAGTTACACAGTACAATGTAAAACAATACAGCACTCAGTCCAGTACAACACTCAGAACTTTCAGTTCTGTCTTCACCTGCTGCTGGAAGGACTGTAAGGAAGGGACCATTCTAACCTCCCTAGAGAGTGGGTTCCAAAGTTAGGGACAGCGCTGAGAAGGACTCCCTCTTGTGTTCCCATCAGGCATACCTGTGAATTGACAGTAGGGACTCTAGGCAAGCTCAAATGCAGTTCCAAGAATTTTTTGCCATTGCCTTATGCTGGTTAGCACTGCTGGGATTTGCAGTTCTATAACACCTGGGTTTGGATCACACAGTTCCCACCCTTGGTATAACAGGATGAAGTCTGCTGAGTTTAAAATGCAACATTAATGTAATGACTAGTCAATGCAATGCTGGTTGCTGCAGAATCAGGACCTAAAGTTTCATTGTGATCTTGATTTCATTGTACATTTTTGTCTGGAAATAGATAAACTATAGTCTAAAGTGGGCTTGGCTGACTAGCATAAAGTACTAAAAATCAGTGCTTGTTATAGATTATTAAAACTTGATTTGTAGAAGCAGAGAGTGCAGAACTGGAGCATATATTGAAAATTGAGGACAATACCTGCTTTGTAAAGTCCATAAAAATTGAGAGGGGTAACTGGATAGTTAGCTGGATTACACTTCTCATGCAAGAATAATAAATCTCAGCAAGAGACTGCAGATTCTAAATATAATGACATCCATTTAGTAGGCAAGTCAACTCTCAGCTTCTTCAGGTGAATTTGTTCTTATATGGATTGAAGGCTGATAAAGAAGAGCCAGTTGGGGGGGCTTTAAGTTCTTTCTGGTTGAGGATGTTAGAATCACTTATAATTGCATGAAAAATTATTTAGGTTATACTAGAATAGGTCTGTGCAATATATGGCCTCTGTGTCCTCAAGTTTGCCCCCAAGCCTCCTTCACCACTCGACCTTCTGCCAAGGAGACGGCTGGGCTGTGGAGGAGGCTTGGGGGTACAGGTTCAACTGTCCTCCTCCTCCACAGCCCAGCCATATCCTCAGGACAAAGCTGGGTTGTGGAGCAGTGGCGTCACTAGTGTTGGTGTCACCCAGTACAGGGGAAGGGGTGAACTACCTTGCCCTCCCACTCCACCTGTCCTGGCCACCACCCTCTGGCCCTCGGAGTCCCATGTGACGGCTGCCACATGGGGCACCATCGCACTTCTCAGGCCCTCGGAGTTTTGCATGAATTCCGAAGGCACTCCTCCAAGCCTTCAGGGTCCTAGGTTGCGACTGCTGCATGGGACTCTGAAAGCACCTGCCCTCCCCCATGGCTTCAGTTGGAATGTGAACCATTAAAAAACAGTCTACAGCCAGAAGAAGTTTAGTTGTCTTAATTTTGGCCCCGACCTACTCTCAAGTTGTGCAGGTCTGTACTAGACAATATATGTTCATTTTGGTATGACTAAAACTACTGTTGAAAGTTTGATAGCACTCATACAGGACAATGTAGAGCAATATGAGGGTCCCTGCCATTAATTAAATAGCATAAATGTAGGTAATTTAAGTTTCCCAAGGCTTCAACCTTTGTCAAGGAAACAAAAATATTGAAATATCAAACATATCAAAGCTAAGTCTGCTAGGGCCTAACTTTAAATTAGCAGAGTAGCAGAAATGTGCTCTTGTCTAACTGTGCTTTCCAAAGAACTGAGAGGGACTCCAAAAACAACACAAGTAGCTTGTATTTCAAACAAAAGTTTACTGATAGTTTTAATCTATATATACATAGCTATATCCTAATCTAGCTAGTGAATAGTTCAGGTAAAAAGAAATATTTATCTCACCATCTTTCAAGGAGACTTGAGAGAGGAAGATGTAAAACCAGCAGCAAAATTGAAAACCTTTTAGAGAATGTCTGTTAGTCCCAAAGAGGGAGTAACGTAAATCACATGGTTAGTTTGAATGAGAGAGAGGATCGTTTGCATGCAGGAAATCCCTATCTAACGAGGGGGAAAAGGAATGCAAAAATCCTCCAATAATAAAGTAAGAGGAAAATACTACATTAAGTGCTTCTCCTTGCTTTGATGCTTGCCATGTGCCAATCTAATCATAAAGATCTTGGCTTGTATGAAGCTAGATTTCCTGTTATATTCCAGTCAGAGAATTTTGTCTTCATGTCAGTTAAAAATTAGAAAATAAACCAGGATGTGATTCAAGTTTATTATTTTGGTCTGTTAACCAACATTAAGCTTTAGTTCCTAGTTTATATGTAATGGGGAATTACAGTTTAATACAAGCCAAGATCTTTATACAAAATGTATGGCATAATAGGATTGGCAAGTAGTAATCATACTACATGAGACTTTGAATAATAAACCAAAACAAATAGCAATAGCAAGTACATTTCTATACCACATGTCAGTGTACTTAAGCACTCCCTAAGTGGTTTGCAGTGTGTAAGCTAATTGCCCCCAATAAGCTGAGTATTTGTTTTAGTGACATACAGAAGGATAGAAGGCTGAATGGATCCTGGGATCGAACTCACAACCTTGTGGCTGTTAATGGCTGCAGTACAGGCACTTAATCATTGTGCCACAAGGGCTCCCTACTGTTAACATACAAATACATCTGTTAAAAAACATGTGGTTAAAACTGAAACTTGTTAAAACATTTCCCATAACTGCTTACTGTTGATCATGCTAGATGTAGCTGTAGGGCAAACTGTCTTGACAGTCAGAAGTTTCCCACACTTTCAATTTTTTTTTACATTAGCTGTATTTTTGTTTTTTATTTAAATAATTTATATATTGCTTTATAAAATAATACCAAAACATAGAGTACAACATAAAAATTGCAATATAAAATACCAATATATAATTACCTGGTGTTACTGGCATTTCTTTGTTTGGAGGCTGTCATTCATTTTAGTAATTTATCATTTAAATACAGTGTGAGCAACTCCGTCAGCATTATATGAGTAAATCGAATGCAGAAGTTGCTGAAGCTCACCAAGCCTTGCAACCAGTTGTTCAGACAATCCATGAACTCCAGAGAAAAGTAAGTTTTGAGTAACATTTATGACTTTATATGTGTACTGTGCGTTGCAGAAATATTCACTCCCCAGTGACTTTTGCACATTTTGGTTCATATCAGCCTGGAATTGAAATACATATAATTACCATTTGATATACACAAGACACTTGGCTCTGTGAAGATGCTGATTTTTATTGTGGCACAAAAGTTAAGTAAACAAATACAAACTGACACTTAGCGGTTGCATATGTATTCACCCCATTTGCTGTGGTATACCTAAGGGCTTTATTACACAAGTCATGTAAAGTGGAAGTGGAGCAGGATAGCAGCACCTTCCATGTACCATTGTTCTTCACTTCTTATCCTGTGGGAGATGGTTATAAAAGCTATTCTTTTTTCTAACTTGAAAAATTGTTAATAACCTATTTTCCTGCTTATGTCAGATTATGATTTAAAGGGTGAAACGTCACTTGCACTTTTACTCAATGTTGTGTGGTCAGGGGACAGTCTAGTGAGCATACTTTGGGTGGGGAAACAAATCGAAGCCTAGGGACTATGCAAAATCAAAACGAAACTGCCTGCCTCTGAACCAGGGAGATGGTAGCAAGCAGGCAGACAGGCAAACTATCTAGCTACTCTTCTTATTCATGAGGTGTAAAGGGGCAGTGAGAGAGACCACCACCACCACCCTGTCTTCTGC
The DNA here is from genome assembly GCF_019175285.1 of Sceloporus undulatus. Lineage (NCBI taxonomy): Eukaryota > Metazoa > Chordata > Lepidosauria > Squamata > Phrynosomatidae > Sceloporus > Sceloporus undulatus. The sequence goes on from NC_056522.1 coordinate 88,407,050, forward strand.
CTCTGTACTTGCTAAGCCGGAAGGATGGTAATCCTTTCATCTGGGAGTGGACATGCCAGCTGGTGTTCTGTGGCTGCAGCAGCTGGATCCAGGTATGGTTTCTGCCACTTGCCTGCTAAAGGCCTTTCTTTGGCCCCCCAGTGGAGAGACAAAACTCACCCTGGTATACATTATTACAGTGTATACTGCTTTGGCAGACAAAAACAAAATAATTTTTTGGAATTGGGAAATGGCATGAGAGAAAGTCTATCTCAGCAGGAAAAGGGCCCTACCGCTACCCCAAATGGCATTAACTTTTCAATTTTCCATCAGATGTGGAGCTTGGAAATTCAGATTTTAAAAAATTGTTGAATTCCAGTGCAACAGCATGGGTGTCAAACAGTGAAAGGGGGCAAGAGTCCAAAATTGTGTGTGCGCTAGGGCTTTACTACCATCAGATACTACAAGCTTGTAATGGTTATGAAGGTACAAGGGGGGAAGTAATCATGCTTTAACAGCATTTTTAAAAACAATGCAATTGTAATGAGAGAGGTGGCTCATGTGGTAAGGCTCTAAATATGTTCTGGTGCAATCCACTGCTTCCAGAAGTCATGGAAGCCATTGAATGGAGTCTGCCTGGGTGCAGTGCCAGTGCCCCATGATTACAAATTAAACGAACTTGTTCCTGGAAGTGTTTGTTGGAGAGCATATCTAAACAAGCAGCATCATGAAGACCAAGGAGCTACTCAGATAAGATTGGTTTAAAGTTGTGCAAAAGAGCCAGTTAGGCTTGGGTTATTTTTAAAAATCGCAGTTATGAACATCCTTAAGAATGCCATTAAATCCATTATTACAAAGTATAAAGACAAAGGTTCTCTGGTCTGATGAGACCAAAACAATGTTTTGGCCTTACCACAAAATGTTGTGTGTGGCTTAAAACCAAGACCGCTGATTTCCCTGAGGAGCACTAATCCCATGGTGAAGCATGCTGGTGGCAGCTTTATTTTGTGGAGGTGCATATCCATTGTAGAGATTGGGAAACTGGTTCAGATTAACCCCACCCATCTCGCTCACAAACAGAGCACTTATACGGGAGAATCTATTTCAGTATGCAAGGGACTTGAATTGGCAGAGGTTCTTTTTCCAGCAGGACAGTGATCCTGGTAGATCACAGCCAATGTAACATTTAGAAGATTTAAAACAGTGATTACCAAAGTGAGCGGTACGCCCCCCAGGGTTGGTGGAAAGATCCTGGGGAACAGTGGGGGGGGGGAAGGGGGGCGGGGGGGGGGGGGCTTCAGTCTAAGTGCTGTTGTGTAAGAAAGGCAAGGAGAACCAACAGCCTTTAAGACCATGGTAGAGATGAAGGTTGCATGAAATTTTCTTTTAGAATCCCTTAAAACCACCATGCAGGCTCATTGATTGCTTTATGTGATTACCCATGCCTTTTGCTAGTCGTAGCAGTGGCGGTTGGGAAACTCTTGTGAAGCTTAAGCTTAGGACACTGATTCTGTGGCTTGGAACAGCACAATTTTGGGACAGATTGACTGTCCCCGAGAGCCTTAACTGGTTTCTGGCTAGCTTCCAGGTAGGGTGTTAAGATGATACAAGCCTTGAAACCAGCCAGAAACTGCTCCCAAATCACCCTATGAGGAGAAAAGCGAGACTAAAAAGGAGCTGAATTTTTCTGCTTCCTGGGAAATGTGCACCTTCGCTCATATGTCTAAATGCAGCACTGCCAGAGGAGTTCTAAAGGGGTGCTTTATCCTAACTCTAACTGTGCATATAAACGACCCATTGCAGGAGTGCATTTAAAAGGGACAAAGCTGCCTTACCCAAGCTGTGGGGGTGGCAATGCCCAAAAGAGAAAGCATAACACCTCTCACGGAGATAAATAAAACATACACACACCAGACAGTCAAAGAGGGGGCATGGTGTGAAGAGGGGGTAAAGGGGGTCATGATTGTACCTTGACAGTATCCTCATGGGCACACCTCTGCTTCAATTCCCTGTGTGAAGGTTCACAGGGATGGCCATCCAATGGATGGCAGTCGCCAGCAGTGTGCTCCTGCGACTGTACACAGGGATGGTCGGGGGAACAATTTTAAAAAAATACTCACCAGTGCAGCTTGAAGCCACGCCGTGTGGTCATGGCATGCACACTCCAGCCACCTTGAGAACTAACGGTGCGGTTGATAGGGATTCAGATCAATTTTGGAAAAGGCAGCTTCAAGCGTTTTTTCCTGCCCATCTGTTTCACTTCTTAATCAAGAAGACTTCAAATGAAATTGCTTCCCCATATTTTTTCCAAGTATTGACTCAGGGGGCAAATGCTTTTACATCCAACAGGGTTTGTTTGTTTGTTTACTGACATTTTGTGCCAAATAAATGCATGTTTTGCATTTTTACTGTATTGAGTATCTTGGGTAGATCCAGTTGTAACAGTGCCAGTTAAATCTATTCAGTTTTAGGTTGGAACACAACAAAATATGGAAAAGCAAAGAGTACATGGTGTTATTCTGAGAGTAAAGACGTACTACATACTCCTTGTATCCATCATTCTCCTTGCTAGCTATAGTTCAGTGACAGTGTACCTGTTTTGCATGCCAAAAGTCTCAGGTTTATTTCTTGGCATCTCTATGTGTAGCTGGAAAAACTTCACAGGGACACTGTGGAGAGGTGTTATAGACGGTAGTGGGCTAGTTGGACCAGTCATCTACCTTGTTATTTTCATGTTTGTAATGTTCTAGTGCAATTCTACTTTATGACATTTATATCCCATTTATGAACTTGGCTGAGAGGACTATATGTGGTAATCACACCATCTTTGCTTAACTTAACAAAATTGACAGGAGGATACAACTGTTCCAAAACTGTTTAGTCATCATGGATAAATGGACCCTTGCCCCCCCCCCCCCCGGTCTCGTGTGTCCATTGCTATAAGGAGTGCTTCATGTCTTTTTAATTTAATCACATGGGCAGTAGTCTTTTGAAACATTGATTAAGCAGTGGCTTGGACAAAATGGCATTGCTCTTGAAAGTAGTGTCTTTCCCTAGTTGGCACATAGAAGCTTCCAGGATGGTCTGTGTTCCCCTGCCATCCAGGCAAGGCAAGGTTTACATAATTAAAAATGTCTGCCTTGGTTCTAGTTGCGGGTCCTCTACTTATCTATCTACTACTCCCACTGTATGGACCTACAATTATCCCCACCTCTGATGCCAATGCAAGGACTTCCTCCTGTCCTCTGCAGCTTGGTTGCTCTACTCTGGGTCTTGGATAACTCTCAAGAGTATGTGGATTGCGCCTTTTAATGCATCCAGAGAATGAGATATAGGTACTTATCATGAATTTTTAGATGGTAGGAGAAGCAGTCCACCTGAGCCCAATGAGTGATTGCATGCATGTGTGTGTGTGTGCGCGCACACACACACCCTATAGAAGGTGGGAGAAAGTTAGAATTTAGTTTACTTAGGCAGGGTCATTTAGACAAGGCTATGGAAGTAAATAATGAGGAAGTGAAGGGAGTCAATGGATGTAACAAATGAATTTTGGACTCCTGCCAAACTGGGTGGCATACAGATGATAACCCAAGAATGTGGATTGCTTTTCCTGCCATCCAGGAATGACTATACATGATAACTACCAACATCTAATTCTTTACAATTATTTGGTTTTTTGCCTTCACCCAGAACACAGCTCATTCTTTCCTTTCTCTCCTAATACCTTGGTCCTTTCTAAAATTCTTTTTTTTTTTTAGGTTGTCTTAAAATTTGAAAAAAACCTCTTCACCTACTTTCTTTCTGTTCTTCCTGGGTTATGGGTGGAATTGACTGCCACTTTAAGGTAGCACAAACCCCAAATGGTAGTGGAGGCTTCATAGCATATTAGCATCTCTGGCAAAGTAGCTGCAGCCTTATCAGGCCTTTGACACTACAATAATATTCAGGCCACCTGGTTTAAGACAACATTGGTTGCTGATGTTCAGGCCTGCTTGATCATTTTTTAAGCTAGAGGTAGGCTGATGTGAGAAGCTAGGCGACCGTGACAACCCAATCAGACAGCTTGGTTGGCTGTATCCTCACTGCAAAAAATAAAGCATTTTATTGGCCAACAATGTCCCCAAAAATTTTCTGAAAGTATGGGGATATTTTTGTCATCTTTTTAGCCGACGAAGCCATTTACAAAATTTTAAAAAGGAAGTAATCAGATTTTTTTTAACTTCTTGGGATCAATTTGATTTTTTTAATTTAGGGGCTACAAAAATAGCCAGGGTAAGCTGTATGTGACCTGTGGGCTGAACTTTGCCATCCCCTGTTTTAAATGCTACTGCCACTTTTAATAGCTACTGAGAATATCTCATTTTCTCCAGAGTGAGTTCATTACAGCCACCATTTTATTCCTGTACATAACATATTGACCCACCATTTTGTATTTCCCCATGATGTGATAGCAGAGTCTAATACAGTTAATTCTTGGTTATGTGGTCTTTGCCTTGCTCTGGGTGATCAGGAAATATCACCCATGCTGGAGTCCAAGAAGTAATCTTCACAATGAGCATCCAGTGTTTCACCCCCTGCATCAAAGCACTGTGTTGCAGGTGGAACATCTCTTTCTTTCTTAACTAATTATCACTGAGATCATAATGCCCATTACTTTTCCATTTTAAATCTGAAAAGACTTTGTTATGCGTGATGTATGAAGAAGATGAAATGTGCATATGCATTTATTAATTTTCTCTCCTTCCTGCCAACTGCCACTTTTCCAAACAATCTAATTTATTTTTCATTGTGAGTCTAACTAGGGTTTGGACTTAGATTTTTGGGTCTTTCTGTATAACCATTCACTAATTAAAGAAGAAACATCTTGCTTAACAAAAAATAAGAGTCTGAAATATTTTCTCATTGACAGTTTCTTAGCTGTTTTTGAAATAACTAAAAATAAGTTTTGAAGCAACCAGAGGGGCCTGGAATGTGTTGTGGTTTTCCTGGGGGAAATCTGACAGTCATGTATGCACTTGTTAGGAAGTGTTTGTTTCCCAGTCATAGCCTGATTTTACTGTTGTTTTTGAAAAGTTTACTTCTAATCTGATATGACAGAATATGGTCCGGGAAAACATGATTCTTGGAACATTCATTTAAAGGCATATATTTTTCTCTCTTATACCTAGATACGCTCCAGTTCACCTTGGTGGCTGGATGTGATCCAGTCAGCAATACAATATGCCATTGATGAGGAGCTTGTTCAACGGGTACAAAATGATCTAACCAGCAACTACAAACAGCAAACAAATAAACTCTCCATGGCAGACAAGTAAGTCATGAACTACAAAGTAAATTTTTTTTTAACATAGATTGGTCTTCTTGAATCTCCCTCATTTATGCCCACAGATGGAACTATCTGCCAGGGTCTGGTGAGTTTCGGAACTAAAATTACACAGTAAGCCCTGAACATTTGAAGCATTGACTTTTTGTGGATTTCACTATTCACCAATTTGAGTAATATTTTCTCTCTAGGAATTTCTTAAATCCTCCTATATGACTCTGCTGGAAGTTAACCATAGAGTTGCCATGGAGGACCTAGAGTCCTAGAGAAAACGCTTATGTAGGCATTTGTAGGTCCTCCAGCATGATTCTGAGATCAATTTCTGCTGGATATTGTTGCTAAAGTTGCACTGGAGGACCTAGAGATTCCTAGATAAGTGTTCTCTCAGATTTTCTATTTGCTGCTATTCCATTTTCATGGAGGTCTTGCACCACTAGCCCCAGCAGATGTGGAGAGGCCATTGTGCTTTACAAGTACAGAAGAACCTACATTTGCAGCTTTTGGTAAATTCAATAAATCTTCAACTTTCCCATCATATTCATTCAAACATTTATAATTTTCCTTATTTATAATACCTTTTAGGGTTTTTTGTCATAAAATTAAACCTATATTATATATCTGAATAACGTTTGGGTGTGTCTTGATGGCATTGTTTCTTATCTGTAAAATAATAGACTTTGGCTTCATTTATCAGTTTTAACTGGAACTTCCCTTTTGGAGTTTTGTCAGTTCAGTTTTTTTTGTTACACCATTTCAATCTCAAAGCTCCATTTTCCATTCTAAAAAAAATGGAATGGTGTGTATTTATTAAAACCAGTTTAGTGGCCAAAAGTAAATAGTGTTCTTCTGTGGCTGTAAGGTTAATATTTAAATGTAAGGTAGATGTTGTAAATGATTTTCAGCAAACTCTGTTTGCCTTGTTTATTCATCTTACCTTACTGACTTCAGAATATTCACAGTGACAGCTCTCCTTTTTTTCAAAGCAGGCAGCAAGTAAAGCGTGCCAGCGTTTCTGATTCCTCCTTGCTCCCTCATCTTTTAAAACAAGGCCCTGGTTCTCATCCTGCTCTATCAAATCAAGCTCATTCATTTCAAGGGTCAATACAGTAATTCTAAAATAATGTTTTGACTGTACAGTTCCATTTCCATTTTCTGTTTTTGTTAGATTCCGTGACTGCAGAGGCCTACAGTACCTGCTAACAACTCAAATGGAAGAGGTGAAGAAATTCCAGAAACTTGTGAGAGAGGCTGTGAAAAAGCTGGAAGGCCCTCCATCCAAAGAAGTTATCGAAGCTGCCACCATCTGCCATCTGCGACCTGTAAGATTGCCACTTAACAAGTAGGTGTAAAGACAGGTTTTAGGCCTCTGTCTTCCTATGGCTTTATTTTTAAATAACATATTCCTCTTATATTAAAATTTTGTCAACTATTTAAATTATATTTATTTGTCTTTCCATGTTTTGAAGGAGCCATCTTTCAGATTTTGGGAATTTATTTACTCATGTTCTTCTTGTAACTTTTTTATTCCAGCTGCGTCTTCTGTAAAGCTGATGAACTGTTTACAGAGTATGAGTCAAAACTGTTCTCTCATACGTAAGTGGATCCCACCTTTTTTGCATTTTTTTATTTTAAGCAAAACTTTTTTCAAACTCTGTAAATACTTTCAGCTGTGCAAAATTCAAAAGTGGTGTATTTAGCTTCTGTCTCAATAATGATGCAGAAACAAATTTCCTTCTCTTTGAAATCTTTTTCCATAGGGCCTTTCAAACTGTTGTTTTTTTTAAATTAAATATGTTGCAAACAAAACCTAATTTCTCACCCCTTGGGACTTCCTGTAATGGCATTTTCATTCCAACTAATGGGGAGGGAGGCTAAAAGAAACAGGTTAAACAATTTGGCCAATAAACATTCAGATTTCATAATACTGCAGACAACTGGCCAGTGAGAGATCTCTTCTGTGTCTTTTCTTAGTATTAGCTCTGGAGCCATGGATGAGCCTACCTTCTTTTTCAAAGATAAAGTATTCCAAAAATCTTATTATTCTATCATAAACGTCCCAGTCCATCTGGAGTAGAAAATGAAAATGCCTTTAATTGAAACTGGCAAACTACACCTGAAAAAATGAAGTTTTTTTGCTGCTATCTGTCCCAAAATAAAAAGAAGCTTTCCTTTAGTTGGGAATAAAATAGTTCTGTTTGTGCTGGGAATTGGTCTGAATGTTCTGTGAAAAGGGGAACATCATCTGAGGGTTGTGTATGTGTGTGTGTCTTAAAAAAAACCAACTAGAACTTTAGCAACAGACAAAAACATTTGTTCTTTCTGATGGTGTCCACTATAATGCATTCTTGCAAAGAAGATGAGCATTAACACTCAAAAAGCACCCCATGTACACTTTCATCTCTTAATGTCACTGTGTCTACAAAACATTATTTTTTTCTTTTGACTAGCATCTCTGTTTTTTTCTTAAAGAATCTTTGTCTGCTCTTCAGTATCTTGACACTTATGATGGTTTTGTGTCATTTAAGTGTGAAAGGTCAAATGGCAATCTTTGAAGAAATGATAGAAGATGAAGAAGGCCTAGTTGATGATCGCCTGCCTACCACAAGCAGAGGTCTCTGGGCAGCAAGTGAAACTGAGCGTTCCTTAAAAACCTTACTGTCTTTTGCCAAAGCTCACCGAATTGATTCCAGGGTAGTTGAAGAGGGCAGCATATTCTTGGAACTCTTTGAAGCATGGAAAAAGGAATATAAGGTACAGCAATGAAAAGACATTTTGTAGAAAAGTAACTTACTGGGTTCTGCATAGAAATCCCATCGATTGGTTACTGCCCCCTTAAATTTCATAGTCTTTTGCCACACTGTACACTGTGTTTTAATCTACTGTGTATTATCTGAGACTAACATTTAATGCTTCTGAAACATGGTTGGCAACTGTGCCCTGCAGTTTCCATCAGCACTGCCCAATGGTAAGAGATTATTGAAGTCACACCTTGAGAGTATCAGAAGGGCCATAATTTCCTCTATAATTTGAAAGATTGTACTCTAATCAATGAAAGCTTATCCACAATAAAAGGACTTCATATGTCAGTTGATTCTTTGTTATAGATATTCTAAAACTAAATAATTTTTAATTATTGTAAGAAGTTCACATTTCCTTTTTTATGCTTGTTTTCAACCTTTTATAAAAGTGCAGTATTTTTTGTCACACACAGACTACTGACACTTGATCCACCATTTATGATCTTAATATGACTTTTAGTATTTCAGGTAGAAAATATATGATTGCTTTGAGGATGCACAAAAACATCTTTCAGTGGTATGCATTTGTAGTTCCCATCTGTGCAGTATAAATTATCTTTCAATTGCCTTTGTTGACTTGTAGTGCTTAAAAGCATGAAAACGTTATCTCTGCACTGAATCCTTTTGGGTGTTCTGCACTAGAGTAAACCTTATGACTCGATTGTTCATTGATGAATTTGACACTTATATAAAGCCCATAGATTAAATGGGCCTACTTTAGTTGAGAGTGTCAGTAGGATTCAATGCTCAAGTTTTATATTTCATGACAACATTTTAAAGTGAGACTTATGTTAGCGTGAATTAAATGTGCATAATTTATAATTTCCTTTCAGTTTCGTGTTACGTATAGTTCAGAGACATGAAAAGCATTTTTAAGCTAGATGAGTTTATTACTCCTTACTCTGTTCAATGGCTAAGATAATGAGCTATAGAACTGGATTTCCTAATTTAACTCTTATTTGGACTGAAGTAAGGCATTGCAGAGAACATAGGATGTTTGCATGCCCCCCCCCCCCGAGAGTGGGGGGAGCAGTGCACTCTTGGGGGGTTGGGGTACAACTTTGAAAACCTCCTTTTAATCGTCACAGAATCTTCTATTGTTCTTCAGTTTCTGACTGAATATCTGTTGATAAAGTGAAGAGGTGGTGTACCCATAGGCACACTGGGATGGATAAATGGTCAATTTCCTGTGGATTTGGACAAAATGTGCATCAGTCTTAGAATCGAGGTGCATGCTTGCCATTCCATTACAACCACTGAGAGGATTATTGTAAAAATAAAACAAACTGGGGAAAGAAAGCAAAGGAAAACACTGCTGCTTCCTTTCTTTTAATCTGTAGACATGAACCTGACAGGATTTGGAGTTTTGCTTCTTTTTTAGATATTTTCCCACCCACTGATAGACATGTTCTGTCCATGGCCAGAAGTAGCGTGTTAGTTATCAACTCTTGTTCTGTATCTGTGTCTGAACGTAATCATACTGCTCTTCCAAAGATGAGATGTCACATGTGCAAATAGCCCTAATAGGTAGAATCAGTTATTGCTGGGGGTTTTCATATAATTTTTCTATTTTAAGTTTTTGGTATTTATGAGAAAGATGCTTCTTGTATTGTGTCTTTGGAAGCATTTTCAAAAACAAGGACATGTTCAACATAGTATGCTTACTCTTGCAAAAGTACCTGGCTCTCTGTATCTAGCTACAGCAACATTTCTAGTCAGAGGTAGCCTTACTATATATACTTTATATACTTATGTGCCTGACTGGGTACAGATGTGATTGTAAGCAGAGTAATTATGCAGTTACCAAGAGAGAAGCTCAAGCTGTTATTTTCCGTTAAGCTTTTTGTCCACAATTATTATCTTTACAAGTGCTGAGACACAAAAGAAAATTTCATGAGGTAGAGTGTACTCTTTTCTTGCTGACTGCATTTTTTTATCTTCCTTCTAGTTGCTTCATGAATATTGGATGGTTCTGAGAGATCATGTGTCTGCCATTGATGAACTTGCCATGGCTACAGAGCGGCTCAGAGTGCGTCACCCAGAAGAGCCAAAACCCAATCACCCAGTTCTTCACATAATTGAACCACATGAGGTGACATTTCATTGTATTTTAGAAGCAATAGTGCTGCTTACCAGTCATCATAGAGGGCTAGTGTTCGATCCTGAAAAGAACTAATCTTGCTTTTGCCTGTTTTTAATTTTTAAAGTTTTTTCACTGTTTTTGTGCTAGACTTCTTAAATCTTACATTTACTTATGTGCTATATTGAGAAACTGTATTTTAGCCTTAATGGTGTTTACCATGCAAACATATTAAAGCAATTCAGAACAAAAAATTCAAATTTAAAAATCAAAAGCCAGGAGCATGCACAGTAAGATAGATCAAAATATGTTGTGATATTTGTTCAGATATTTTGCTCTCTATTTGAATGCTCTGAATGATGAAAATTGTATAAATTATTTGTGGAATAGGAGAAATTTAGTAGCATACTTTTCCCTTCATTATTCAGTGATAATGCTAGAGATGAAAACTTGTAATGAAAGTTCCTAAAGAATAAATTTGATTTCCCAGGTAGAACAAAACCGAGTAAAACTTTTGAATGATAAAGCAGTTGCCAAATCACAGCTTCAGAAGAAACTGGGCCAGCTGCTGTACCTCACCAATTTAGAGAAGGTAAGAGCTGACCATGTTTGTTATGTAGTACACATGATTTTCTGTTTAATATTCCCACCTGCTATGTGGATTTGAAAAAAGGAGTGTCTGACTACTGAGTAGTAACTCTTGAATTCTGTTATTCTCAAAGAAAGAATAAAAACTGTTAGGAAAAAAAGGTTCTCCATATTATTCTTCATTTCATTTCTTGAGTTGTGTCCTGTTTTGATTTAAAAGATGGAGGAAAACTCACAGTTGTCATATAGTACAACTGTAGTTGGTTCAATTAAGCAGCATCTCTTCCAGGTTGTAGCTAAGATCTCTCTCTCTCTAATACACGCACACGCACACGCACACACACACACACTGTCAAAGAGCTGGGGAGAAATTTTGGTTGATTAAAGTATCATAAGAAATTCTAGGGGGATACTCAGCACCAGAGGATCAACTTGATGCCATGTGCGGTGCAGCATGCAGCATCACGCTACCCTGGGGGCAGAGCTGGGGCATGTGTCATATGGACACTACACCCTGTCTTCACCCCCAACCCAGCCTTTGAGGCTGGTCTGCACAGGGCCTTGGTCTCTTAGAGTTTGCTCTGTAGAAACCTTAATCTATTAAAGCCACAGGGTTGAATTTTAAAAAGCACTTTGGAGTTTATATTAGGAGCTTTTCAAAGATGTACTGTAATTGGTGAATACAGACATTTTTCATTCTTAGTTCTTGTTCTGTTTTGTAATTCCTGAAGATATTGGCTTGGATCCAGAGATGCCTACCCATTACAGGAAGGGCTGCTCCAATTTAACAGAACATTATTCCATGATAAAAAATAACCCCAATGTAACCTGTATGTTTATCAAACACTAAAATAAACTCTAATTCATTGTGGTACTCAGCTGCTAGATGTGTTCTACTACCTTATGTAAAGTTCATGGGAAAATGCTAAAATACTTTGCCATTCAGTTCATTGTCCTTTTGATCCATTTAATTCTCTGGATGCTGCAGAAGACTTCAGTTTGCAAGACATGATCATGGCTGTTAGGAATCAGTTCTCTTGGAGATCTCTCATTCATAGGGTTGTCATAAATTGAAGCCAACTAAATGGCAAATAACAATAAGAAAGCTAGGCTGGATCCCACAGTCAAGCAACCAGTTGTGTAATAGGTACCAAGACATTGTGCTTGTGCATCACACAATGAATGAGCTCTTCACCTCTCACTAAATCAAGGTGTGAGAGAGGGCTAGGTTTCTACTTATGAAAAGGTTGGCTGCACTAGGGACCACACACAACCTCTGAGAAGGCATAACTGATTGCCCAATTATTTTTACACTAGTGTAATGTGCCAACAGGATTCTGCCCATTATTTTCATATGAAGGTTGGGATATGCCTTCAGTGAATATACTCTCACTCACAAAATAATTGTATAATGTTCTGGCAAATAAAGTTTTATAGTTATTCCAGCATGAACTACTTTATGTGAAGTGATTTTTTATTCTGACAATGGAGAAAAACTTTTTTTAATATATCTATAGTCTCAGGATAAAACAACTGGAGGAGTTAATCCAGAGCCCTGTCCAATTTGTGCACGCCAGCTGGGTCAACAGGTAAATGTATTTTTTTTTCCTGTAGAGTTCATTAGTTCATTTAGTGTCTTAGTTCATTATTAGCATACTCGAAATGAGTTTCTTTGCCTGTAAGACTCTGAAAATAGTTGTTAAAAACAAGTAATATCAAAAGCCATTGGGGTATACAAGGGTATACAAAGTCCAGTCCGCATGTAGATTTGTAATGAACCATGGCCAGCAACAAAGATTAGTGTAGCAGTAATAGAATTCTAGTATTTGCACCTCAGTCATTTCAGAAGCGTGCAATACTTCTAATGGCTTCAGCATGGGCCAGCATTTGACCAGATGTTCACATTGGTCACTTAATTTAGAAATCTACTATATGTGTGTCTTTGAGTAGTAAATGATCTCATGTGTCCAAACTTCCAGTGATCCAACCTCATTTTTAAAAGGTCTATCAAAAGATATGTCTGCCCAAAGGGACATTCCTTTTTCAAGGAATCAGTGTACGCATTTAGCATACTCTACGTATATCCCAGGCTGGTGCTGCCCTTTTCTTCTATTTCACTGCATGATGGGGTGGATGATTTTAAGTAGGGATTCATAGGATTGAAATATGAACATGTATGCAAATGTATAAATATGGACTGCAGAGGTTTGAGGAGATAGAATTGGGAATACTGGAAAATAGATGGTACTTTCAGGATTCACACAGTGATAACCATTTTAAAAAAGATATTTTTCTGATTGCTCCAAGCTTCATGTTGCTAGCTCTGATGGGTTCTATTTATACATTTCCCTCTTTTTCTGTGACTATAGAATCATGTATATTTTTAAAACACCCAAATTGTATATGAAAATTCTCTGCCTAGGCTTATTATATTTTCATATGTGCTAGGTTATCAGCAAGGTCAATATCTTACTGCACTTACTTATTCAGTTTTTTTCTCTAATCTAGTGGGCAGTGTTGACATGTGGACATTGCTTTTGCAATGAGTGCATAGCTATTATTATAGAACAGTACAGTGTTGGCACTCGCAGAAGCTCAATAAAGTGTGCCATCTGCAGGCAGACAACATCACATAAAGAAATCTCCTATGTCTTCACTGCAGAAACTCCAAACCAAGAGGATGATATACCTGTGAAGGTAAACTGCCATATTGATCAGTATTCTTTTATATCAGTGCACATTTCTAATGATCCTAGTAGGCTGTTTACATTTTCCCTACTTGTAAGTAGGTTTAGCAGAATCATTAGACTTCCAGAATATATTTGTGAAAATGTCGCTATGAAGAAACTAAAATTGTGAAGGAAACATTCAGCATGTTTATGTGTAAAGTTACATAGTAAACAGTACTATAGAGGGATTAACCAATAAAATGGGAAATAGTGTGTCACTCTAGGATTTGGGTTGGATTTAGAGGAGAGATACACAGCTCAACATTCACAGTGGTCTGGAAAGGCCAATTTCAATCTCAGTCCAACCAATTTCAACCAATCCAAATTAGTTAAGTTTCCTTGGTGATGTTGCAGGTACTTGAAAGGAGTTTTTTTGGTGCTAATTTTAGGCGGGGTACAAACCGCCGCTTTGTGGCGCTCCCCCGCCGCCGCCATTTGCTCCGTGCGGGAGCCGCAGCAGCCAAACCGCGCGACTCCCGCGCGGAACAAAAAAGAAGCTCCATTTCGGAGCTTCTTTCTGCGGCGCATCTATGACGTCGCGAGACGCCTGGCGCGGACTCGCGACGTCATAGGCGCCGCGACACGTCTGGACGCTGTGCGTCCAGTACGTAAAGATGGCGGGGCCCATTTAGAAGGGGCGCCGCCATCTTGTACGGAATAGGATACGTACTAGGGTTAGGGGGGTGCGGAAGCACCGCCCCTTCCTAACCCTAGTACGTATCCTATACGTACTAAATGGCGGTGTGTATCCCACCCATAACAAGGTAATGTGGTGGAATACAGATATTCAGTAAGATACACTGTTTTAGGCCTGAAATAGACAGGCTTTTTAAGCAGGGTTCTGCATGGTTTGGGGGCATAGTGTTTAGATGAAGCACGCCCCCAACCACTTGGAAGCTGTGCTGGGGTTGCTCTGGGCTGCCTAAGATCTTTTCTGCTTCTTGCCGCAGTACATTTGGGAACACGGCAGGACTGTATCATGTGGTTGCCATGGTCTCAGTGTGTTCCTTCCTGCTCATCTGTTTTGACCCTTAGTAACATAATAACATTTACATATACATGCTTGAACCTCCCATTTCTGTGCTCAGCTACCATAGGGATATGAGGAAATAATTAAAATAAAATGGTGTAATTTGACAACACAATTGGAGATTATTTTAAATGAAGTTAGTCAGCCTACATACTTCAGGCCTCCATACAGAGGTATCATTAGAACTGGAATAATGATCATTCCTCCATAATATGGTGGCAGTGCTAGGGCATTAACAGTTCTTCCATATATGTTGGTACCATGGTAAGGTAATAATGACAGGAAAACTGAAATTTCCCAACTCTCTCTTAGCCGTAGAAAATACTATGACTTTCTATGAGATAATTGTTATAAATATAAGGCAGAGAAAGTTAAGCATTTTCATATTTCAGTATGTTGTTATAGTGCACATGATTAACTTTTCCAACGAAAGCTCTTAATTGTATCCATAAGTGTGGTTGGTTCATACTTATGGATGTCCAATAGTATTCTTAAAGACATCCAGTATCACATACTTTCCAATCTTAGAATTCTTACTGTCTTTTCTAATTCATACTTAAGCATAAATATCTTCTTTTATATTTATCTGAATTCTTCATTATATTGCATTCAGTAACCACAACATGATTTGTGGAACATGCGTAGAGAAGATTCATTAAGCAATCTTAGCAATAATACACAGTATATACAGTGTAATCCACTAGTGTTTGGTTCCCCTGTGGATAACAAACTATGTGGATGTTCGAATCCCATTAAATACAATGACATAACCAAATCCCTTATATAAAATAGAAAATCAAGGTTTGCTATTTGGACTTTATACTTTTTTGAATATTTTCAAGCAGTGGATGCTTGAATCCATGGATGAAAAATGTGTGGATAAGGAGGCCCAACTGTGTACCTATCTAGGAAGTTATTCCCTACATAAGAATTCACTGAAATTTGGAAATTACTAAATTTTTGACACAGTTGTGCACTATCTAATGGCATTCCAACAGATGGTGCTCCCAAACAGTGAAGATCAGGATCTGCAAAACCTACTCTTGCCAGAATCACAGGCATCATTCTACTCAGATTTGCTATTTTGTCCAGTAGCAAGCCCTCACTAAACCCTCTCAAATTTTTCATGTACAGTAGATACAGATGAATTGCTGATAGCTGGATGAGAGTTTGTATAATATATAGTTCTTCAGTCAGAAAACATATCTATGTAGTATATCAATTCTCTGTCATGTATTTCATATGTAATAGTCCCACGTATCTACATTTTGGTATCCTGCTTGCAGATATCTTACAATTTTGTTAAATAGCATTTATCTGTATCAACACAATGTACTGGTATTATTCTACTCTACTACACTACAAATGAAAATGGGTTTTAATTTTTCTTCAAAGGGAAGTCACTCCACCAAAGTGGAAGCTGTGGTAAGGACTCTAAAGAAAATCCAGTTCAAAGATCCAGGAGCCAAATCCCTAGTTTTCTCAACGGTAAATCTTAACTTTTTAAATTTAAAACTAATTGCAATAGAGGAGTTTTGTGACAGAATTGTTAAGTGTTGGTATTGATAATGAAGCAACTTTATTTTTTAGCTGCAATTAGAATACATGGAAAAGTTTCTTTGTGTTGCAAACTATGTTGAATGCTGGTAGTAATGTCATCAGTACCATATTATTATTATTATTATTATTATTATTATTATTATTATTTATATAGCGCTGTAGATTTGCACAGCGCTGTACATAAAAACAACAAATATAAAAGAGTAAACCTGCCTATGCTGTAATATGAAGATGTCTTCCATTTTTATTTTGTAGTGGCAAGATGTGCTTGATATCATCGCAAAAGCTCTATATGATAACAACATGGAGTTTGCTCAGATCAATGGAATTAACAAATTTCAGGTACCTAGGACTGTAGGAATTAAGTGTTAACTATACTTGAATCCCTTTTCTCCATGTTCCCTTGAGAATGATATAGTGTGATTAGAGAGGAAGAATGTTCTAAAACATTCAGTATTTCTATTTAGGAAGTGATTTAGTTGGAATGCTGTTGGTATATATTACAGTAGAGATTGCTCAGTAGTGGCAAGGGAAGGTAGGCAAAATCTGTTGGCTCCAGTATCCCCCCCCCCCCGTGCTTTACTTCCTTTTTGACCACTGTGGCTGTAGCCCTTTTTCCTCTTGCTGTCATTGCCCATGTGGAATCCAAGAAGATTGCAGTCTTAGCTTTTAAAACTGTCATGGTACTGGAAATAAGAATGGTGCTGGAGCCCTAGAACAGGTACTAAATTAAGGGCTAGTACAAATACACCAGGCCTGTGTTAACTTTAGCAAATAAAGGGGAAGTAGCTATAATTGCTGATAACATTTCAGGAAGAAGAGACTACAGCTATTCAACACTCCCTCATGTTTGGACTCATCTCAAGCAGATTTAGTCCACTACTATCAAGTGTCTTCACTGAAGCACTTGTTAAGAGGGATTAATATTGAAAGGCACACTTCCATCATACCTGCCCCCATACTCTTAATTCATACACATATATTGTTTGTTGGATTTCAGTTATTTCCTTTGATTTTAATTACCTTTTGATCTGCTTTGAGGGGAAGACATGATATATAGTTTAATAGTAATAAAGAAACGTGGGATAAAAATGTAATGCCCATTGTTTTTCACTGATTATATTTACTGTGCCTAAGGTTGTCCAGGGTTCCACTTTGCATAGTATCTGCAATTTAGTCCAGACCAGTTTCAAGTTTTGTTGAAATGGGAACATTGATTCCGCCTTAATGAAGTGAATGGTGCTGAGGGACTGCTTTATCATAGTTAAATGAAAAGGGAGAATTTAGGTAGAGCTACAGGGGAGGGATTTATTAATAATGAAATAGTGAGTTAGTCTTAAGTGTTCTGGGGCTGCTACTGATCTGCTCTGGGTTTGTAAAGGATTTAGTATTTATTGTCACCCTTTTGTATTTCACAATAGTTGAATGTACTCTTGAATATAAAGGGAAGTCTTGACTTCATATGTGTTTTCCAGTATCCTTTATTGATACACTGCTTTTCTTTCAGGAAAATCTCTCTGCATTTAAATATGACCCCAAGATTAACATATTGCTGTTGCCCCTTCATACCGGCTCGAATGGATTAAACATAATTGAGGCCACTCAGGTCCTTCTGGTGGAGCCCATCTTGAATCCAGCACATGAGCTGCAAGCCATTGGCAGAGTACATCGTATTGGACAAACAAAGTAGGTAGCAAAAGTGTCACAGGCTTTCTCTAATCAGCTAACCACACCAGCACTTCATTCAGTATGCAAGTTTTAGGACATCACATAGTATAATCAGTATCTGGGACACTGTGACTGTGTCCACACTGCAGAAATAATCCAGTTTGCTCCTACTTTAACCGCCATGGCTCAGTGTTATGGAATTCTGAGAATAGTAGTTTTGTGAGATATTTCACTCTTCCTTCATAGAACTCTGGTGCCACGACAAACTACAACCTCCAGAATTCAATAGCATTGAGCCATGACAGTTACACTGGCTTCAAACTGGATTATTTTTGCAGTGCAGATGTAGCCTCAGTTATATTGTAGTTTCTTCTGAAATATAGGTGTGATTTAAAAAAAAATACTAAACTACAAAGTGATTCTGTTTAGTTTTACAGTATCCATAAATGATGATGGAAATGTTGGCATAAGCAATAAAAAGAATTATGGCTGTGACCACACACATCCCACAATTAGGGAGTAAAGCTTGTTGGTGGATTTATTTGAGAATCAATGTAAATAGGAATGCATGTAAATGTTTCCAACCTATGCTGGATTTTTTCTTTGCAAAACCCAGGCCCACAATTGTCCATAGATTCTTAATAAAAGCAACAATAGAAGAAAGAATGCAAACAATGATGAAAACTGTAGATAGGAGGTAAGTAAAACCTGACTTATCTTTGTTACCTGTCAGTATTATACTTCTAATGTTTATATTTGCAACTACAACAATCTCATGCATAACAATATGTAACAGTTTCTGTGGGCACTTCCCCAGGAGTATGTCCCACTGAAAGCAGTAGGGCGTATTCTGAGTAGGCATGCCTAAAGGAGTGTGCTGTTAGAAACCACAGAATGTAAACAGCGACAGAATGAAGGGAAGATGGTGAAAGAGACAGAAGGGAAGTATTATCCCACAGTGGTACTGCTACAGTCACATATAGTATTCACAGTTGTACTTGTGGGAGAAAGAATTTGATTTCCCATAAGCATAATAAAACAGTTTGAAAAGCTGAGGAAGTGAAATTACTACACCTGAATAGTGGCTTCTGGAAAGGCCCCCTATGCTTCACTCTTCTGATCTGAATGTAGTTTTATGTGTTTTGATATTTTCATTAGCCTACTGGAATGGAAAACCAAATTATAGAGCTAATATAATTTAATTTATACAGCTAGTATTATTGCCAGCTGGCAGTGAGACGGTATGTATAAAACGTCTATACAGATTGAGTCTCACTGAGTATTTTTTTTGCAATGAAGAACTAATGAGACAACATGTATTCCTTACAAGTGCATCAAATTGTTTTCTTCTCTGAGTGTGCTTTTAAGATAAATACAAAGAAATTCTTTTTTGACCAGTGTGTGTAGCTTACATAGAATGTGGGGTATCATATTTCACAAGTTACCAGTCATTTCCCTTGGGGGAACTGTATTCTTCATCAGTGAGCTTTGTGACAAATATCTTTTGTATGACTTCTAAACAGCTTAAGTATAAGCTATTTCTCAATTTTTTAATAGTTTGTTCCCTTTCTTTGCTCCTGTTTTCCCTTAAAGCCATTCCAGTTCTTCCATGAAGCAGTCAGAAGCCTCTGTGTTAACAGTAGCTGATTTGGCAGACCTTTTTTCAGAAGAAACGGAAGAACTTGAATGAAGGAATCCATTTGGGGCTCTTGATGACAAAAGGGGACCACAATTTGCATATTTTCTAAGCAGCAAAACAAGATGAATTAACTGTTCCTGTAGATGTCACCAAACACTCTTATTTGTTTGTATAGATTGATAAATATTTTTAACTGCTTCCATTAGGTTCACTGGCTATGGTTTACTTCAACACATTATTTCTGTTAATAAATAAAAACAGTTGCACTTTACACAAAAATTAAATAAACTATGGCTTTGTACTTCCAAAGAATATGAGTATCCCACCCATTTTGAGTTGTTCATAAAAATGTTTTCTATATGTGACTAGTTGCACCAGAATGAGGTGGGAGAACGCGCATCCCATTGAAAGCACTGGAAAGTGAATAGGCAGTATCCATATTCATTGTTGATTTATACCTGGAATTCCTAATCCGAGAGATGTATGAGCACCACCTCTGCAGTGTTCAACTATACTTTGAGGAAACAAAGGTTTTCTTGACAGTAGAGGGTATGGAAATCATGAAGTAATTATTTTCACTCAAACTGTCCTTAGAATTAATTATTTAAAATATTCTTGTGTAAACAAATACTTTTTTTTTTCCTGAAAGGGCTTCTAGTGGTGCTGCCATTTTATCAAGCCAGTAATGTTTTATCAGTTAACACATAAGTACTAATTTTTAACAACCACTTTGGTATTTTAAATAATTTTCTAGGTATTTATGCTGTGGTATTAGGTTATAGGAATTGAATTTTTTGTTTGTTTATATTTAAATGTTTGCTGTTAATATCTGTTCTCTTGATAAATTATGCCTTTTGTATGATCTTTTGTCTTAAAAAGATAAGTAAAACTTTTGTTTGAGGGATTTTTAAAGATTCTTAAAACTACTGATTTGTTGACAGTTTGATTCTTCTGTCTTATTAAACTGGCAATGATTCTTCTTGTAAATTACTCATTTGAAATATGTGTGCTTAAAGTATCATTAATTTCTCTTACCAAAGTCAGGTTGTATAGAGTTAATTTTTAATGCCAGAATGATTGTCATTAACATTAAATTCAGCATTGAAAAATGAAAACTTGCCCAAAAATTCATCCTGACATTAGAGACTCAATATAAAGTTATTTGAGATAATGAATTCCTGCCTGGAATAATGTTATTAAGACAGACCTCTTGAGAGTATCACTTATGGTAGGTTATGGAAGTTCAGTGAAATGAAAGGTAATCCCTGGAATATGGACATTTCATGTAACCATTCCCTGTCCCTCCAGCATCCTCAGCAGCCACACCAGGTTTTGAAAAATAAACCTTTTATTTATTACTGGTTTCAGTGTTATACTAGGACTCTGGGGGACTAGGTTCAAATCCCCTCTCGGCCATGGAAACCCACGGGGTAACCTCCGACAAATTACACTTTCTTAGCCCCAGAGGAAGGTCATGGCAAACCCTGTCTGAATAAGTCTTTCCACAAAAACCTCATGATAGGGTCCCCTCTAATTTTGGAAATGACATGAAATGCCATTATTGTTCATCTTAAGATATTAACAGCAGCCTTCAAGGCCTGTTAGTAATCAAAAGGGTAAGATATCAGGTTTTTTCCCCCAAAATAAATTATAATCTTATCCTAAGAAAAATCTTCTGCACAATTTTACTTTCCTGAAAGTAATTCTTGCCCCAGCCAATGTAGTGTGGTACGGGTCATTTGGGGCTAGTAGGCATATTTCAGATGTTCAGGAAGCATTGTGGGCACTATCACAAAATGGCTGCTGTTGGAGGCATATCCATTTGATCTTCCAGGAGATGTAATGTTAATAACGTAATTTTTCCAAAGACTTCAAGACAAGACAAAAGTATTGCTCACACAAAATACCTGTTTCATAGAACATTCAGGCAAAACATCAACTCACACAAATTAGGGAAAATACTAAATATGAATGACAAAAAATAAAACAGGTGAAATGCACAGAATGGAGGGAAAGTCATATCACATTAAAAGAATAACAATGCTACTAAAACAAAATAAGGTGCACACCACAGCACCTCTCTGCTCACTCCCTACCAGTTTCAGAGCAGTTTCCAATGAAAGCCACCCTGGTGTCTACTGGCACCATGTGGAGAACCTCAGTACTGGATGATATTGATGCAGACAGTATAGGAAAATACAACATAATTCTTTAGAATTGAGGAGTGTAAGGAAAATAGATCATCACTTGGCTATGTTTTAATTTTTCTTCAGAATGAACAGGAGGTTGTAGGTAATTTGGGGAATTTCCAAAGATAGAGGAAAGGGCCAAAGCAGACATAACTCAGATATGCTTTTTAGGTGTTGAACTGTGACCATTCTTGTAAAATAGACATGGTTGAATGCTCTGCTCTGTAGAACAAATTCACAGGTTTACTGGGATCACAAAAATTAGATTGCACATCACTTTAACTACTCCAACACTTCACCTCTGAAATTTAAACTTTCAGAACCAGAATTTAGGAGATGTATTCTACAGTATCTGATTAGTACTACCCTTTGCTTTAGTATTAGAGGTTTTCTGGCACTCCTTGGCATGGCAGTAGTAACTCCATGGTTACTAGAGCTGAAGCTTGTTCTTCAGTGGCATGTAAACATAGGCCTGTTACAGACTGCCAAAATAAAGCTGCTTCGGGTCTCTTTGGAGATATGCTATTTAAATGATGCATGGGTCCTAAGAGTCCGGAAGCTGCACCAAAGCTGCACTCCAGCGCTTAGGAATGGAGTGTGGCTTTGGTGCGACCTCCAAACTCTTAGGACCCATGCATCATTTAAATAGCATATCTCCAAAGAGACCCGAAGCAGCTTTATTTTGGCAGTCTGTAACAGGCCACTGATACCTTATTTTATTGGGGTGATGGATATAAATATCCTTAAGCTGTTGACACTTCTTTAATATAAAGTATCAGTTGATTGTTTTAAATTTATTCTTTAAAACTATTGCAGATAATGCAAGCCAAAAACTTGGTAAAATATGTTCTGATCCCCTCCCCCCTTTTCTCCGTCTGACAAAAAATGTGTGTTTGTTTCTAATGTATGTAACCTCCAAGCTGCTGGTTCAATTGTGGCAAGGGTTTCTACCATTTCAGGCAGTCTGAAGACTTGGCTTGCAAAGCAACCCAGCTTTTTTCTTCCTTTTTTGGTTGCTTGGAACATAAAAGTTGTTACGGGAATGGTTATGTACTATAAACAGAGGCTAAAAAATCTCACGCTGGTGGATGGGGGGGCAAGGAAATTACTTTCTTTTCTTTCTTTTTTTTTTCTCCCTCCTTCATTTGCTCAGCCTGACAAAGAGAGTGTCTGCTCAATGACATTAGGGCAGATGAGTCACGTTCTATAAATTGGCTGCAATGAAAAGTGTGTTTTAGAACTAGCATTGCAAAAAAGCCAAAACACTTCTGAGAAAGGTTCACAACAAAGCAACACCATTCTGGGAATTTCTACCCTGCTGTTAAAAGCTGGTTGAGCTTCTATATAGTTGGCAATGCCAACTGGCTGACCTCACTGGTGTAGCTGAATGGAAGATGTTGTTGTTTTGTCACACCTGTTCTGTCTGTACAAAGTGCTATACTTGTTCAACAACCTTTGGTGAAACAGGCACATGTTGTTTAAATGTCATTAAGAATTTATTTGAGTAATTGCTTGCCTGTAATCATCCAGATTAAATCATGGTGATTTGCTGACCATGCTAAATGTATTTGCTGCTATATAAACCAGGAGGTCCCCTTGTCAAAGGGGTAATTTGAATAAAATTCACACCTCCAAATGAAGCTACCAGCTTCATTAACATAGCCATATTCATCTGGAATATCAATTTGGGAAGGGATTTTGTAGCACCTTTGAGATTAAGTGTGTAAAAAAGTTGTAGAAATTGCCACAGGTTCTTTCATACAGTTAATCTCAAAAGTGCTACAAGACCCCTTTGCATAGCTTCATTAGTAGACACCCAGCTGGGATTGTTTGCATTTGTACATCAGACAATATCAAGTCACGTGCCTACAAGGGGAAAAGTGCATATATATTTTAAATATTACCATATAGGTAAAGTGCACCTACATATAATAACATATATAAATAATCTACTAAATAGAAGTGAAAACAACCATTATATAATTTAACTGTGTTTTTGAAAAAGCAAATATGGAAATTCAGAATGTGTGCACTATAGAGAGCCAGTGTGGTATAATGGTTTGAGCATCAGCCATGGAAACACTGAGTGGTCTTGAGCAAGTCACACTCTCTCAGCCTGAGGAAGAGGCAAAAACAAATTCCCTCTAAAGCCAAGACAACCCTGTGATTGGTTCACAATGTCAAAAACTACATTATTATTATTATTAACCTTTATTTATGAAGCGCTGTAAATTTACACAGCGCTGTACATGCAATCTTTACATGAGGGTACATAACAACCAACTATACATGACATTACAACACTAGGCACTATTTCCAAGCCCTGTTTAGCTTATGTATTACAGTATTCATACCTTGCTTCTAGAGTTGGAAATAATTCTTGTGGATCACAGTCTTCAGTCTTTTCAGAGTCTATAATATAGAAATATTGTCAATATCTATTCAATATCTTTGCAAGCAGTGTGTGTATGTGACCAGTTTAAAGTGAGTCTTCAAAGAAGGAAGAGTTGATGCCAACTCACTCTATCCACACTTGCAAATTACACAGATGAGTTCCATTAATTCAAGGAGGGGTCTGCTCTTTCTGTAGACAAGCCTTGGTACCACACACATGCATGTGAGAAGTCCCCAAGCAAGTCTCACAGGCAAGAAGTAATTATGAAAGTGTGGACCCCTCATTGAATTAATGGAACTTGTCTGTAATTTGCACATTACAGTGGTGCCTCCAGTATCATATATATGTCTAAATATCAGTGGCTCAGAGCCTCAGAGTGCTCTTTCCCGAGGGAAACCCAATAACTGGAGAGTTGTGAGTCAGGTGGCCTGAAAATCCTTGACTAAGGGGGCATTCACATGTTTTTGTCCTGAGGAGATCTGGATCTCCGCAGTGACACAATACCAAATCTATGTTTTAATGGCGGGATACACACCGCCATATAGTACGTATACAATACGTACAAGATGGCGCCGGCCCTTCTACATGGCCGGCGCCATCTTTACGTACTGGACGCATAGCATAGCGTCCAGACGTGTCGCGGCGCTAATGACGTAGCGAATGCGCCCTTGGCGCTTCGCTACGTCATCCGTGCGCCGCAGAAAGAAGCTCCGAAATGGAGCTTCTTTTTTGCTCCGCGCGGGAGCCGCGCGGTTTGGATGCTGCGGCTCCCTCGCGGAGCAAATGGCGCTGGCGGGGGAACGCCGCAAAGCGGCGGTTTGTATCCCGCCAATGTTTACCTGCTCAAATCTCTTTGTGGTATTTAAGCCCTGGTTGGCATTCACACACATACACCATATCAATACAAAATGGAGGTTGCTCCATTTCTGGAAACAATCCTGTGTGATCTGGATCAAGTTCAATAGCATATTCGCACTGCCAAAGATCCAAATTGCTCTGGGCCTTTAAAAAAGACACGGTAAGGGATCAGGTGTCAAATACACCAGGTTAAGTGGATTTCTGAGTGCCCCCACCCCCCGCAAACAGTGCCAGGTGCATTTAGGGCCAGGGTGAATGGTTTCACACTGGGTTATTTCCGTAGTGTGAATAGTGTTGAGAATGTGCTATTCTTACCATCTTACCATTATCAATAGAGCTGGTCAAATACATTATCTGCTTAAAGCAGAGGACAAATGCCTTCTCAGCCATCCTAATCATTCGTTTTATGCTGCACGTATTGCGTCCGCGGAGTCACGTCCGGCAGAACTGTTCAGGGTAGTGAGGGAGCTGACTCAACTGCCCCCCTCCCTGAACCCTATTTTAGAGCCATCTAAAGCCTGCTGCAACGAATTTAACAACTTCTTTGCGGATAAAATCTCTCGGATAAGGGCTGATCTCGACGCCAGTACTTTTTCAGAACCTATAAGAGAGGTCTCCGGAGCTTCCATGGACTCTATTAAACTGGATCACTTTGAGTTTGTGCGTACCGAGGAAGTGGACAAGATTCTTGGAAGTGTTAGGAAGACAACGTGCTCTCTTGATCCCTGCCCTTCATGGCTGGCAGCTCAGGGCGGGGACTGCGGTGGTATTCATGCTGCACCGCATAATTAATACATCTTTCAGTGAGGGGCGGCTGCCATCTAGCCTGAAATTAGCAGTAGTTAAACCTCTACTTAAAAAGCCCTCCTTAGACCCCCGGCTACATAACAACTATCGGCCTGTGTTGCTGCTGCCTTTTTTGGGGAAGGTGATCGAGAGAGCAGTTGCCTTCCAACTCCAAGCGCTCTTGGATGAAACGGATTATCTGGACCCATTTCAAACTGGCTTCCGGGCAGGCTATAGAGTTGAGACTGCCATGGTCGCCTTAGTCGATGATCTCCGTCTGGGCATGGACAGGGGAAGCGTGTCCCTGTTAGTGCTTTTGGACATCTCAGCGGCTTTTGATACCATTGACCATGGTATCCTTCTGGAACGCTTGAGGGAGTTAGGTATTGGGGCCCTGCGCACCAGTGGTTCCGTTCCTACCTCTCGGGTAGATTCCAGATGGTGCAGCTGGGGATGTCTGCTCCAATAAGAGGGAACTTACATCTGGTGTCCCTCAAGGAGCTATTTTGTCCCCCATGCTATTTAACATTTACATGAAACCGCTAGGCGAGATCATCCGGAGACACGGGGCGCGGTGTTATCAGTACGCTGATGACACCCAGATCTGTTTCTCTGTGTCTCCGACTGATGCAGTGACTAGGGATGGCATCTCTCCTCTAAATGCCTGCTTGGAGTCGGTAATGGGCTGGATGAGGAAAAACAAACTCAGCCTGAATCCAGAGAAAACGTAAGTACTAGTGATAGGTTCCCCGGGACTGGGTGGCGAAATTTGTCCACTTGTCCTGAATGGGGTCACGCTCCCCCTGAAGGACTCAGTTCGCAGCTTGGAAGTGCTTCTCGATTTGTCGCTCCAATTGACATCTCGTGGATGCGACAGTCAGAAGCACTTGTTACCAGCTTCGGCTGATATGCCAGCTGCGCCCCTACCTGGACCGGAGGGACCTTGAAACTGTAGTACATGCTCTGGTAACATCTCGATTGGATTTCTGTAATGCGCTCTACATGGGGCAACCCTTGTACCAAACCCGGAAGCTTCAATTAGTGCAGAACATGGCTGCGAGATTGGTCGCTGGATGTTCCAGGGCAGGCCACATAACACCTATCTTGAAAGATCGCCATTGGCTGCCTATTTGCTTCTGGGCCCAATACAAGGTGTTGGTGGTTACCTATAAAGCCCTAAATGGCTTGGGCCCAGGGTACTTGGAGGACCGCCTCTCCCCCTATAATCCGCCCCACACACTCAGGTCAGCCGGGAAGAATTTGCTGAGGGTCCCAACTGCGCAATACACGGTGACCTCGCAAAGGGCCTTTTCCATCTCGGCCCCAAAATTGTGGAACAACCTTCTCAACGAGCTCCGTTCCACCACCTCTCTGGATCTTTTTAAGAAAAATTTGAAGACCTTTTTCTTTTATCAAGCTTTCCCACCATGAGTTGTGATATTTCCTTTCCCCCTATTTTGCAATTGTTTCTCGTAATGTTTCATGGATTTAACTCAGCTGGCTGTGTAATAGTTTTTAATATGATATTTTTATATATTTTTTCCTATGTATGTATTTTGATGTTGAAATTTTAATTTGTATGCCGCTTTGATCATCGCGGAAAAGTGGAATAAAAATAAATTATTATTATTATTATTATTATTATTATTATTATTATTATTATTCTGTCTACAAGCTTTCTAATTCAACATTGGCAGCTGGAGAACAGCCACCATCCTACCTAAGGATAGGGTCCTTGGTTTAATGGTGGAGAATCAATCTTGCTATGCTTGCCCTTCAATATCTGCTGCTTGAGGTGGTTGCCTTGCCTATGAGAGATCCAGCTCTGCTGGCCAAGAACAGGTGAAAAGGATTTAACTGATAGATCACGAAAGGTCACACAGTAGGCTACCTCTCAGGCAGGTAGGGTCCAAACAATTGTATTTGCCATATATGGCATATTTACTGTAACTGCTCTGAATATATTGTATAGAATACATTTCATTTTTTGTTGTACTATACCTTCATGTTGTATCCACCATAGGTAGGCCACCCTTTAATAAGGTTTTCATGGCAAGAGCTCTTCGAGGGAGAGTTGCCGTTGCCATTGCCTTTGCCTTTCTCTGCGGCTGAGAGAGTGTGAAGTGCCCAAGGTCATCCAGTGGGTTTCCGTGGGTGAGTGGGGATTCAAATGCTGGTCTCCAAAGACATAGTCCAACATTCACACCACTATACCACACTTGCTCCCATATATCCTATATATTCTGTTTGTTTATTTTGTTTTCATTTTTACAATTCTAAACTGAAGATATACCTTGACTCCAGAAGTCATCTTGGAGCCAAAGGGGCTAAAGAGATCAGTATTATATGCCAGCATGGGGGCGTAGCATACTCATGCCAGCCGCTCCCATGCTAATGTCACACCGCATGGCCAACCACACAGTGGGGGACATCATGGTGCTCTGTTGGTGCAGTATTTAAACGTGCTGCACCAAAGGAACACCGAACAGCTGCTGCCACAGCAGCAAGGACGCCCTTTCTGTGGTGCAAAAAGCTGCTTTTTGTGGTTTCTTTTTGTTCAAAGAAAGGCCAGATGGGGGCCGCGGCATGCGGTTGCCACAGACTCGATCTGGTGTTCCCAGAGGCAGCACAGAGCAGCCCCTCAGGGGCCATCTGTTGAGCCCCAAAGTTCCTGGAGATAGCTCTTCTGATATCATTTTGTAACCTAGGGCCCATTCAGACTCACCTTTTTGCACTGGGTAGAACGGGGCAGATTCGGTCCCCCCCCCCCCCCGAATCCCTTTGGAAGCAAGTGACCAATACCTCAATCAGGGTATTTTAACCCTGAATGCCCTTTTAGCTCCTTTTGGCTGCCGCTATTATTTCATATGTGAACATATGTGTTTTAAAGTTGCCTTGTTGTAGATATGATCAGCATCAGTATTAGTCTATGCAGTCCAGCTGAACTCAGCAGAATTGTTTGTTCCCTGCTACTTTGAATAGTGATCCATCCATTCAGCCCATTGCAATTGCCAGACTGTGAACTCTTCCTGAAATTTCAGGTTGAAAATATTCATTTTATGAAAATGAAGGATTTCATGGCTAGCATCCATTCTGGTGTTTTGGGGGAGGCTATGTAGCTGTGTTCTGGAAGAGTTTACTCCTGATGTTTTGTCGGTATCTGTGGCTGGCATCTTTCTCTGAAGATGTCAGCCACAGATGCTGGTGAAATGTCAGGAATAAACTCTTCCAGCCACATAGCCTGAAACCCACCCCACCCCCCAAAAAAATCACTTTTCTTTCCATCTTTTTGATAATATTTTCACAATTGGATTCTGATAAATATCCCCAAATTTACAGCTATCAAATCTCAGAGCCTTGTTTTGAATGAATGCCTCCCTGCTAAAAATCATTAATACCTCCCCCTTCCCTGACCCTGCAAGATCTAGTATAGTCTGTCTGATGCAACTTGCAAGAAACAATTCAAAAAGCAGTTTGGCAGCTCTGGACAAAAAGTTCTATATTGTAATGGGCCCAATATATCCTGAAAGTATTTCCCCATACTCAATCTCCAGCTCTGTCCATTGTGTTTCTTCACTGAAATTCTTTCTCTATGGGAAGAGTCATTGCCTGGAAATAATTGAAAGCTTGACTGAGAAGTACATATTGTTTCAAACTGACAATCTTTTTGAAATTGAGAGTGTCTGACTGAGAGGAGTGCCCATTAATGCTTTTTTAAAAAATTAAACATATTGTATGTTGCTTTGCTTATAGGGAAAAAAAGGGAACAATTCTGTTTGCAGGGAAAACGTTGCAAGGTTCTTTCTTTTATTTGTTGTCCTTTCATTCTCCATTCTCGGGGGACAAGAAAAAGGAGCTGTAAATCATTTCCTGTCCCTCTATAAAGCAGAATGGAAGGATATAAAACACCAACCAAGAATGCAAGAAGATGGAGTGATGTGGACGTTGCTGCTATAGTAAAAGACAAAAAATGTGGGAGGAAAAAAGGGAAGGGGGTTCCTTGTTGAGGAGAATTCAGCTCTAAAATAGGTAGTGGGTTTGGCGTGAGTAATCATGGTCTCCACTGGCTCTCTCTGTGGAATCCTATTGTTGCCTCCAGGACACCCTTGTGCCTTCAGAGATGTGAGACATTCATTGGTGTGAACAAGTTCAGAAAGGGAAAAGGCTGTGAAGAACCTTTTGCAACACACACTCATCTAAAACCTTCAGCCAAGACATAAACTGGAAAGGATAGCAGGAAGTATCAGTAAGTTGCAGGGGATTTCCTGGCCAGTGCTCTTTGAGGAAACTTCAGTTTGATGGCACCACGCAAACTGTCCTTAGCTGTCATCCTGGCAGCTTCTCTCTTGATGTCTTCCAGAAGCTCCAACACTGGAGAGGGTGAGTTTCTCTTCAAGAATCTCCCAAAAGAATTTCTCAGCTCTCTGTAATATTTCAGGCCCACTTCCAAATGCTTGCTCATTCTGTTCTGTTATAAAGAGACATAAAGATGCTGTGAAAATACATCTTTCAGAACATAGTTCATGGCATACAAGTGCTATATATTTCATGGGGGAAATCAACCGTTTTACTGATTCCTTAACAGTTAAAAAGAAACACCATGTCTTTTTGAAGTACCTTTTTATGTAAGCACTACAACTGAAAAGTAAGGCTTATGAGGATGTTTGCATATTGGTCTCAGAATCAGAACCTTAACATGAATGATCTGCTTTTAGGGCAACCCATATTACAAATGTTAGTCGCTACTGATTTGATCTGGTTGCATTATAATATAATGTTCTTTGCTTTTAAAGATAGTCATAATTTGATCTCCACTTTCCTTGAATTCCTGAAAAGCAAATTACAGGTTTTAGAATAAATAATAATACTCTTATTAAAATATCTTCTTTGAAATCCTGTTTGTATTGGAAGTCAGTGTGTAAAGAATCACTTTGAATTAGCCAGCTTTGTTAATGCATAAACTAGCATTTGTTTATTGTAAGAAATTTCAGAGTAAAGTTTGTGCCTGTAGGTTATCAGAGAGCCTTGCTTTTAATAGAAGCATTTTGAAATGAGAGAAAAAAATATTTGGAAATATTTGTTAGATGCTTTCTTGGTCTAAGGGAATGTAAACATTCAAGCTTTCTTGAGGAACAAGGATGAAACAGGAGCAACTAAGGTGAATTAAAGTTTAATTCTCTTCCAATAATTTTTTTTCTCTTTAAACCACTCCTTATCAGTTTATCAGTTGAATGGAATATCAGTATTCAAAGAACGCACAGTGATAGAGTGGTCAAAACAGAACAAAACAAAAAAGAGAGTGATCTCTCCTCTGCTTGTTACTATTCAGGAAACTAAAAATAGGGTTGGATTGTGTTTCATTGTAATTATGTGGTCTTAATTCATGACTAACAGGTCTCATTGATTTCAATAGGATGTAAAGTCCATGAATGAAGTCTACATTCAGACACGTTAAGGGAATCTATATTGCAACTTTCATAGAAGCTTTCCCTTACTTTTTGTGAAAGTTGGTATTTGAAAATCACAACAGCTGTTTGGAGAGAGACCCCTTAACAGAGGATCCTAAATCCATTTACTTGCAAATAAATAACAAGTAACACTGAAAAAAGGAATCCAGATCAGAGGATTTGAGCATCTAAAGAATCTTCAGTTAAATTCTGAAGAGTGTGTGTGTGTGTGTGTGTGAGAGAGAGAGAGAGAGAGAGAGAGAGAATCAATAATAGCATATCATAAAGAGGGTGGGGGCTGCAGCAAACAATAAAACCAGATAGTGACAATTAGAAATACCAGCATTTAGAACTGGAGTCGACAGCATGTGATTCCATCAGCCCTGGCCAGTATTTTTAGTAGGATGGGATGATGGGAGTTGCTGTTCAGCTATATATATTTGGAGGGTGAAAGATTTTTCCCATCTCTGCATTAGAAGATAATGTTCCTATACCATGGACACTTGTACAGACAAAAAAAAAGGGAACTTAAGATAGTGAATTTAGTCATCAATGGAAAACTGTAGTTCTTACTGTTCTAAAGCTATGAAAGGCATAGGAATCCTGTGCTCTGCAGCATCTGTTCTCCTTCCATCAGTTTAGCACACTCATGTCCTTGTCCACGTTTTCTCAGTGCATGCTTTTGTTCAAGAGTCCCTGCTGGCACTGTCCTCTCTCTTCCCATAAATTAACTGCTGCTTCTCAGCAGTTTTACTGACAGATTGGCACTCACAAAGCCTTGGCTCCTTTCAACAAAGCTCTGGGAATGTGAAAATGGGAATGTTTCTGGTCCCACCATTTTATATGTAAGAAAAGTAACACTGATCCACTCACGTCTAGGCATAACACCTCTATCTAAATAAAAATTGACAGTAAATAGAGACAGAAACACAATAATAATTTTCTCAATCCTTGGAGGGCATATACAATGGGAAAACATTTCTTCTATGTCTTTATTGAAATTCTGGATTTCTTTATGACCAATTTAAGAAGAGCAAACATTGCACCTCCTGAAAATATTTCATAGTATATATAAACTGAGAAAGAATTGTTTTCTTGTCATAGAGCTGCCTGTCAGCCATTTTTCCTTTTAGCTACAGCTTTTGGATATTTTTAAATGCCCAAAGCATCCATGCATAACCTGTGGATTTGTCCAGAAGTAGCAGAGCTGTGTGTCCACAAACCAGTATCTTCCCACATTACACCTGTTAGTCCTTCCCTTCTGCTCAGACCCAGTTAAGTGCTTAGTGTGTCCATGTGCAACATCCTTGTTTTACTAAGTCATTTTTAGGTGACTTCACCTTACATTATTGCACAGGATGTGGGTTTGTAACCTTCAAATATCTTTGGAAAGTATTTTGCTAATTCAGTCAGAAAGCAGTTCCATTTTCTTCAGTCACTGATTCTATCAATTATTGACTATAAATCAAACAGGATTTCAAAAAATGAGCTGGAATAGTACTTGCTCTTTGGTGCTCCCCCTCCAACTCTTCTCCCTCCCCCCCTTCTTTCTATATTTCTTTTCCTATTTAGGTCTCACTACTTAATCTCATTTATATGATATAGATAAGGCATCTACTTAGCCATTATTTTCTGAAAATTATTCTGCACTAAAATTAGATTTTAATATACATTAATCAACCACCAAAAGGAGCAAGCTAATTTGTCTTCCTTTTAAGCCACCCAAAGGCTAATGATTCTGCCCTGAATTTAATTTATGCTTCTTTCAAGCCAATAACCTCAGTGGCATTTCAAAAGACAATTTGTATATAAGGACCTTCAGTGGAACCAGACTCTGTAATGCTTCAGTTAAGAACAATAATCAATCAGCCAAAAGATGCTTAATATCTGCCAGATGCATGCACAATTTCTGAAAGGCCACAGCTAATCAGTGCTGCATTCGTTTTTTCCATTGGTTCTAAAGACTAGTGCTTTTTTTTCTCCTATCATCATTTAATGGAAAGCACTGCACCTGGTTTAAAAATCATAGTTGATATGGAATATGGAATTAAGATTTCCTATTAATCCAGTGTAATGACTTCTTTTTAGCATTAGACTACAGAGAGTTTGAACTGCTGCTTGACCATGGAAACCCACTAGGTTACCTTAAGCAAGTCACACTCTTTCAGCTTCAGAAAGAGGCAAAAGCAAACCTGCCTCTGAACAAATCTTTCCAGTCCTTTTTGACAACAGTGTGATAGGTTCGCCTTAGGGTCACCATAAATTAGAAATGTC
This sequence comes from Sceloporus undulatus, assembly GCF_019175285.1. Taxonomy (NCBI): domain Eukaryota; kingdom Metazoa; phylum Chordata; class Lepidosauria; order Squamata; family Phrynosomatidae; genus Sceloporus; species Sceloporus undulatus. Next base: position 88,440,393 of record NC_056522.1, read on the forward strand.
TTGAAGGCACATAATAACATTTAAGCTAGCCCAATCAATGCCAGTTTAAAATTCTCAAATAACTTCATTAGTTGATTTAATGTGGTTAATTATATAGCAACAATTATTATTGTTGTATATATACTGTATATATTGGCCTGCAGTGATACTGGGCTAGTTTAGTCAGATAACACCAGTCATCAGAGATAAGGAGAATCTGCCACCATTTGGATAGCCAAGTATCCTATTTTAATTGAGGACAATCATTTGAAAGGTTATCTAGGAAGAACATTTTGAAGCAAATAAAATAATAAGAAAGGAAAACAGGAACACTGAATTCCTCCCCCCCCCCCCCCCCCCAAACTTAGTATCTGGACAGTAGTGTAAAAGAAAGGAATAAAAAGTAATCTGGTTACAGTGTTTAGCGCTATTGAACTTCTATGTAAACAGAACTGCACTTTATTGTTGTGTGCCTTCAAGTTGTTTTCTACTAATGGTGACTCTAAGATGACCCTATCACAGGATTTTCAGGGGTTCAGAGTGTGCGACTCACTCAAGGTCCCCAATTGATTTCCATGGCCGAGAAGGGAATCAAACCCTGATTTCTATGTTCCTAGTCCTATGCTCAAACCTCTACATCATGCTGGCTCTCAAATTGTACTTATTGCTGTTATATTTGCATCTACAGATCAAAATCAATGGGTGCGGTTCAATTCTCCTTCTTCTGGCAAATCTTTTAAAAAATATTTTGCTGATGTATCCCCTACTTTTTTGGCATAGACACCAACAGGGAATTGTGAAGCTGTACATAACTTCTAAAAAAAGTAACTACTGTACTGGATAAACTGATTTGTATAAATTGTCTTATTTGAAATTGTCTTATTAGAAAACCAAACTTTATCTGTAAAAAGTAGCCATAGAAGGGGGGGAGGATAGGGATGCGGGGGATGCCTGGGCTGGGGATAACATCCTTGTGGGCGGAGCTCCAATTGAGGTTGTGTGGGGCAGGGGGAGGTATGGTGGTGGGAGAAGGGATTTGCGTTCCAGGGGAAGGCGGGATTGATGCATCATATCTATCTCACCTTCCTGTCCCCCTCCCAACCTGAAGGACCTGAGGGTCTCTCCAACCGTGCCACAAACCCTGTCGCTGCTCCTGTGCAATGCCAGGTCTCTTAACAACAAGACCCACATCCTCCAGGATCTGTTGGAGGACTCTAAGTGTGACCTGGCTTGCATTACCGAGACCTGGCTGGGGCCTGAAGGAGACGCTGTGTGGGCTCAGGCCCTGCCTGCTGGGTTCTCGGTGAAGGACCAGCGCAGGTTAGGTGGGCGGGGGGGGGGTGTGGCCTTGATACATAGGAACACCGTGTCCCTCTCCAGGAACCACATCCGACAGACCTCCTATATCGAGTGTATTTACCTGACCCTAAAGGCTAGGGACAGTCTAGGGATTCTGTTAGTGTATCGGCCACCCCGTGCATTAGCGGACTCCCTTAACGAGCTGACACAGCTGGTCGCTGAGCTGATGCTGGAGACGCCCAGGCTTCTTGTCCTGGGCGACTTCAACATCTCCCTCACGACCAGCTATGTTCCACCCGGTGCGGCTCGGGAATTCATGGATACCATGGCGGCCATGGGCCTGTCCCAGCTGATACAGGGTCCTACGCATTGTGCGGGTAATACTCTCGATTTGGTCTTCTGTTCGGAGGCGGAAAATCCGTGGGTGGAAATAGCTAATGTTTCCCCCCTGTCATGGACGGATCACTTCCTGGTAGAGGTGAAAATCAAGGCTTCTACCCAGATCCCCCCCGGGGGTGGTGGACCTGTTAGGATGGTCCACCCTCGAAGGCTGATGGAATCTGAGAGGTTCCAAGAAGCCTTAGAGGGGCTCACGGTTGGAAATGACGGCGACTCTGTTGATGCCCTCACCGGTATTTGGAATACCGGTCTTTCCAGGGCTATACACAGGATCGCTCCCAAGCGCCCTCTCAGGCCCGCTTCCAAACGTAAGCCCTGGTATACGGAAGATCTCCGGGCAAGGAAACGGGTTCTGCGACGGCTAGAGTACCGTTGGCGGAAACACCTTTGCTTAGACGACAAGACTCTCCTAGACCAACTGTTAAAGGACTACGGAGAGGCAATACGAGCAACAAAGAATTCGTTCTATGGTGCTCGTATTGCGTCTGCTGAGTCGCGTCCGGCAGAGTTGTTCAGGGTGGTTAGGGAGCTAACTCAGCTCCCTCCCGCCCTGAACCAGATCCTTGAACCTTCTAAGGCCTGCTGTGACCTGTTTAACGACTTTTTCGCGGATAAAACCTCTCGTATAAGCGAAGGTCTGAACGCCGACATTTTAGCAGAACCTAGGGTAGAAGTGTCCAGAGCCTCCGTGGACTATGTTAAACTGGATCAGTTTGAGTTGGTGAGTACCGAGGATGTGGACAAGATCCTCGGAAGTGTTCGGAAAACAAACTGCTCTCTTGATCCCTGTCCCTCGTGGTTAGCGGCCCAGGGGGGACCGGCGGTAACATTGTTGTTACGCCGGATAGTTAATACATCTCTGAGGGATGGGCTATTTCCATCTCAACTTAAATTGGCCATTGTAAGACCTATTTTAAAAAAGCCCTCCCTCGACCCCCTGGTACATAATAATTATCGGCCTGTTTCGCTGCTACCATTTTTGGGAAAGGTGATCGAGAGGGCGGTTGCGATCCAGCTTCAGGCGGTCTTGGATGAAACGGATTATCTGGACCCATTTCAAACTGGCTTCCGGGCGGGTTACGGGGTTGAGACGGCCATGGTCGCCCTGGTCGATGATCTCCGTCTGAGCATCGACAGGGGAAGCGTGTCCCTGCTGGTGCTCTTGGACATCTCAGCGACTTTCGATACCATAGACCATGGTATCCTTCTGGGACGCCTGGCAGAGGTGGGAATCGGGGGCACTGCGCTTCAGTGGTTCCGGTCCTACCTCTCCTGGAGGTCCCAGATGGTGCAGCTGGGAGACGTGTGCTCTGACGAGAGGCCCCTAAAAACCGGGGTCCCTCAAGGAGCCATTCTGTCTCCCATGCTATTTAACATTTACATGAAACCGCTGGGAGAGATCATCCGGAGACATGGGGCGCGGGGTTATCAGTACGCTGATGACACCCAAATCATTTTCTCTATGTCTCCGACTGATGCAGTGACTGGGGATGGCGTCTCTCCTCTCGTGGCCTGTTTAGAGACAGTAATGGGCTGGATGAGGGAAAACCGACTCAAATTGAATCCAGAGAAAACGGAGGTACTAGTGATAGGTTCTCCTGGTCCAGGAATGGCGGTGGTTCCACCTGTCCTGAACGGGGTCACGCTCCCTGTGAAGGACTCCGTGCGCAGTCTGGGGGTGCTTCTTGACTCATCGCTTCACCTGACTGCTCAGGTGAATGCGACGGTCAAGAGCACCTGTTATCAGCTTCGGCTGATCCGCCAGCTGCGCCCATACCTGGCCCAGAGGGACCTAGAAACTGTTGTACATGCTCTGGTAACTTCGAGACTGGATTTCTGCAACATACTCTACATGGGGCAACCCTTATACCAAACTCGGAAGCTGCAAATGGTGCAGAACATGGCAGCCCGGCTGGTCACTGGTGCTCCCAGGACCAGCCATATAACACCGGTTTTAAAAGACCTCCATTGGCTGCCCATTCGCTTCCAAGCTCAATATAAGGTGTTGGTTATTACCTATAAAGCCCTAAATGGCTTGGGCCCAGGATACCTAAAGGACCGCCTCTCCCCGTACATTCCGCCTCGCACCCTCAGAACGTCTGGGCAGCAATTACTGAAGGTGCCTGGGGCTAGGTTAGCCTCCACTACGCGGAGGACATTTTCCACGGCTGCCCCAGCCCTTTGGAATACGCTGCCCACTGAGCTCCGCTCATCTACCACCCTGGCCCAATTCAGGAAGGACTTAAAAACCTTCCTGTTTCAACAGGCATTCCCCGAATAAAAATCCTGTGGGCCTCCCTCCTCTTCCGTGGCCAAGAGGTTGGGCTATGGGGCTTTTTACCTGTTATTTTGAAATTTGCATTTTAATCTTTTTGCATTGCTTGTATGGATTGTTGTTGCTGTTTTAAACTCTACTGTAAGCCGCCCTGATCGTAGGAAGGGCGGGATATAAATAAAAATTTTATTATTATTATTATTATTATTAAAATAGGTCATTTCCTCCCTCACATACACACACTTCATCACTTCATGTTGATGTAATCAAGAATACAACATGGTCTAAATATGTCCTCCTCAACTCTTCTCCCAACCATTCTGCAACTCAAGAAGCCTCTGTTTAAAGGCTTCCAAAGAAAGAGACTCCACTACTCTCGGATCACTATCAAACAGCTCTTACTGTCAGGAAGCTCTTCCTAATGTTTGGTGAAACATCTTTTCCTGTAGGTTGCATCCATTGCTCTGTGTCTCAGGAGTGGTACAAAGCACCAGGAAGAGGCGGCCAGGAGCTGCCTCTCGCTGCATAGCAGTGCCACAGCAACTATATTGCGTAGCGCTGCTACACAAAAAAAAGGACCACTAAAAAGTGGCACCTTTTTGTGCCGCCACAAATAGCTTGCAGCAGTGTGAGCACGTCGCTGCTGCATGGCTCCATTTGGATGCCACGCAGCAGTGTCATCATCGCTGCACACACCGTCTATTCAGCACCAGACAGTGAGGACTCCCTCATCACATGTGAGGGGTGAGGGGTGTGTGGGCGGGGTGCCCCTTGCACGTGATGAGGGCGCCTTTCGGAGCTGGTATGTACTGGTCCCTAGTTTCTGGAACAGCAGAAAACAAGCTTGCTCCATCCTCAACATGACATGAGTATGTTGACCAAAAAAGATACAGAGAGATAAAAATAAATGGTTGGCATTATCTAGACTTTCTACTCTCACTAATTACTTTATACAAGTTTTGTCACATCTTTACTTCCAATATCATCATTCATATCCAATTGTTACAATAAATCATACATGTACTGGGAAAAAGAATACTCATTTCCATTTTTTATACTCTACTAAAATCAAGTAGAATTTGTTCCCTGTCATTATTTGGCTTCTTGTGCATTCTTCATTGAAACTAAAATGCTAAATTAGTTAAAGGCATGTACAGTATGGTATCTAGAATGGGAGGAGGCTGCGCTAGGGATATACAACAGAGAGTAGATGACCTTTCAATATCCTTGGCAATGGCCAAGTAGGTCTCAGTGAGAGAAGGGGTGCTAAGATAGGCAGGGAAGACTCTTTTGTAGCAAAGGTAAGAAAAACTCCAAATATGCAGCAGATTTGTGACGTCTAGTTTGGCTTGGCTTGTATTGATTTTATGCTTCAGACCACAGAATCAGGTTTGCTGATCCTGCCATTGTTGTCTTTCACTCACAATATTCTTATATCCCTTTCTTCTGCAATGAAAGAAAGCTAGTGCTATTTACATCTGCCAAACCGATAAACCTGGATAAGCAGCAACAACTGGTATTTTAGACATTGTAAACTGATGATAGTTTCCAATTGGGAAATATGATCCTATGTATACAAGTAGGGCTTTCCCATTGTTGGCAATTGCAAAGGAAAGAGTCCAGTGAAGACACATCCAGCTCATTTAGTTCTCAATAGGAATTCGTTTTGTCTATATGTGAGTTCTGATTTGCAGCCAGTGTGTTTGATTTGGTCTCTAATAACAACAGGTGCACAAAAATCATCAGCAGTTTTATATATGCAATCAATTTGTATTCCAAATGTTTCACAATAAATAAAAGTTATTCATCTCAATTGGAAAGCTCTCTCTCTCTCTCTCTCTCTCTCTCTCTCTCTGTGTGTGTGTATAAAACCTTTCTAGTATAGGCCTCCTCTCCCTTTAACAAACAACAATTTTAATATGTCTATAGAAATCAATGAGACCATCATCTGCACCAAGGATCTGATTGAAGTGGAAATCCCAAGTATATTTTTCCTGTCCAGGAATCCTCCAATATTAGTAAGTTCCTTCTTTCATAATTTTAAATGAGTAAATCCATTTCAAAAGGAGATCATTCCCTCTCAATATTTAAAGAAACTTGTTGGAAAAAAGTTCTCAAGTAAGAAATCCTTAAGGGGGCAGGATCCAAATTAGCTCAGTGAGGACTGAGCATTCTCAGTCTAATTGGTTTCAGGAGAATTAAATGGAATTGATATAATGTCCTGGAAGTGGACATAACTAACTGGGTGAAACCCTGCACAGGAGCATTCTATACTGCAGCATTATATTTCAGTTTTCACTTATTTTGTTTTTGAATATTGGATTATTTTTAACTTGTTGTTGTTGTTTTGTGCTTTCAAGTCATTTCTGACTTATGGCAACCCTAACGTGAACCTATCATGGGGTTTTCTGAGGCTGAGAGTATGTGACTCACCTAAGGTCACCCAGTGGGTTTCCATGGTCAAGAGTGGAAATGAACCCTGATATCCAAAACTGTAGTCCAATGCTCAAACCACTACAAGTTGACAAACCAAGGGAGACTTTCAGCAAATGGGCAATGATTTCTGACACCCATGGTGAGAAGCACCACCACCAGCAAACTGTGCATGACAGCTTTTTTCCCCACAATGCCTGTTTAATTTTTAAATTCTCCATGAATTTTCAGTAGCAATGGTTACAACTGCCAGCTCCAACTTATTATGAATGCAAATATACCAGTTCAGTTTTTACAGCTGTCTGCTGGCTTTAATATTCTTGACTAAAATACAGATTCAAAAAGTGGACCTTGGGAAACTGTGGTTGAAATTTATTGACTGTAATGTGGCTGTTATAGGCACAGGTTCCCCAGGCAAGGAAAAGTGGCGTTCTTAGCTTACAATAATGCCATACTTTCAAGCAGAGCTCGGAAGCAGCTAGTTACTTGTTATTAATTACTTTCCCCTATAATGATGGGGATACTATACGTTACAGTGAGCTTAGCTATCCTCTAAGGTTTGGTTCTAGAACCCCCCCGGGGATATCAAAATCCATGGATGTCCGAGTGCCATTAAATACAGTGGCATAGTGAAATTGTGTCACTTATATAAAATACTGTAGCAAAATCAAGGTTTGCTTTTTGGAATTTATATTATTTCTAAAAATATTTTCAAACCATGGATGGTTGAATCTGTGGATACAGAATTCAAGGATATGGAAGGCCAGTTGTACGTTATGACCTAAATCTAACTATTTTTTTAAAGACTAAATCAACCTTTATATCAACAGGAATTTGGTAAATCAACACCTATGTAAGTTCCACTGATTCAATGACTCTACTGTAGTTGAGATTATCAGATGCAGACCAGTGGTTTTAACTGGAGCTTGCAACACTGGCCATGCTTTTCTAGAAATTGTAGTTTAAAAATACAGTGTTTTGAAGTTATATCTGTAATTTTAGAAAGTAACATTACTTTTTTGTGGTGAAACTGTAGCTCTGTAATTACTGTTAGTTATCCATGTATGGCATCTGAAATGATGGAAGAAGAATATTATATGGTTCAGTTGCAGGTTCATTCTGCATCTTGTGCTTCTACCTCATAATGTCTTGTAACTGTTGAGTGATATGGATGGGAAGAGAGTGTATTTTCCACTGGAAGACAACAGATTGTAGTATTCAGAAGATTTTATAAAGTAATTAAGAGAAAATTATTTTAACTACTCTGAGATCTGGAAAAATGTAGAGTAACCTTTTAATATAAAATCTAACTATAATGGTAACTATTTTTGCAGCTCTTGAAACTGTAATTTTATGCTTTTTAAGTGTAACTCCAAGCTTTGTTTTCAATGAAATAACAGATTTTATGACCCAGGATATATTAATTGGGTTGTTTAATTATAAATATGATGTTGTTGACTATTTCACTGGAAAAAAAATTGAAAAAAGGTAAAACATTTTTTGCAGATTTCTGATTTGCATCTCAATGATCCAGAATGTCATGGCACTGAAGTAGGAAACCTCTATGTGTTCAGGATTAAGACCAACTTCACAGACTGTGGAACACAAATGGTAATAGGCAAAAAATGTTGCTGCGGTTTCTTTGTGATTTCTTTGTATGCCACATTTGTTTATTACTTCTGTTTAAAAGTAACATTCCAGACCTGTGCCTACAATGAACATACCACTCCAGTTTAGGGGTGTTGGTCTAATCTTTAGTGCAGAAATAGTGAAGTTTGATACTACTAACTGCCACAGTTCAGTGTTATGGAATTCTGGGATTTGTAGATTTGTGAGATATTTAACCTTCTCTGTCAGAGAGCTCTGCTGCCACAACAAACTATGAATTCCAGAATTCCATAGCATTGACTCTTGGCTGTTAAAGTGGTGTCAAACTGCATTATTTCTGCAGTGCAAATTAGACCCTTGATTCTATCATTTTCTCTTCGAACTGGAAGAGCTGAAAGTGGTCTCATTTAGCACTTGTGCCAAGTCTGGATGTGTGTTTCATGGACTCTTGGCAAAACCTGATCTTGTGCTAGCACAAGGCTGGTCACAACTTTCCCGATGTTTTTGGCATGCAGCTCCCTTATCCCCTTTCCACTGGCTATGTTTTCTAGGGCAGCTGGAAACTGTAGGCCAAAAACATCTGGAGTGCTACAGTTGTCCACTTCTGCTCTTGCTAGCTGAGGAGCAAATCTTCTCATTTTCAAAGTGCAATTCAGACAGAATCTAACGTTACCAGTGTCACTATGTTACTATTAGGGGCATGAAAAATATTCTCATTTAGAATTTGTACAGAAAAAAACATTTCTGTACAAAAAGCAATGCTTGGCACAAGCATATTTTATACAAAAAAGTGCTTCTTATGCAAATGAAGTTTTCACCCAAAACGTTATTGAATGTTACAAAAAAAATTTTAAGTGGGCAAAATGCTGATAAACTAGATTCCGGGGGGGGCGGGGGGAGGGGGGCTTGTGATTTTTGTTTCATTCTTTAGTAACTTTTATTTTTCCTCCTGGAGAACCTGAGACTTACTGTGTTGTTGCTTTTTAATGCTTTTTAGGATTCAGATGGTTCTTATATAATTTTCCTCAACACTATTCAGAACAATTTCTCTGATGTAATCACTAGAACTTTCATCAATATTACATTTGCCTGCCGATACCCTATTAATTACATGGTAAAGCAACCTAATGGCGAAAATAAAATCAGTGTTGATATCAGGTAAGACCATTCTTGTTTTTCTTTATGTTGACATTTTATAGCCTGGAGTAAGGCCACTTGAGAGGCATCTGCATCAGGTTGATGTAATCATTTTACTAAGTACACTAATGAAATTGTGGGGTTAGTGTAAGTGTAACCATCTGAGATGATTTCCTTGAGAAGTCTGGGCCTATCAAATATTTTTCTCATGGGAGGAAGTTCACCTAGTGAACTTCTCATGTCACCTTACTGGGAAAAGCAGCTCAAGATTACTTTCTGTGCCTTGTATAGAAGTTAAAAGTACTAGGGGAAAAAAGGATACTATCTATAGTAGTGCATTTGTGGTCCTTTAGATGTTGCTGGACTCCACCTCCCAGCAGTACCTGCCTGCATGGGCACTGATGAAACATGATGCAAAAAAAAATAGTTCATCATATCTGAAGGGCTACAAGTTCCCCATGTCACAATCTAGAATTACTACATTTTTTGCAGCCTGATCTTAAATGTTTGTCTATTAAACTGCTCCATTGGTGTAATAATTCTAATTTATATAGCTGATCCATAACTTGGCCTAGATTAACATACATTTTTATCAGTGTATGATTACACCCTCAAATTTCTTGAGGGATGCAGGAACTCTTGGGGCCCTTGCAAAAACAGCCTTGGTGGGAAGGATGAAGTGAAAAGAACATACATAACTCATTGTGTCATATAGTCACCATGACAATTGTATTATTTCTGCAGCTTTGTTTATTTATGCTGTGCATCTCTGTCTCTTGTTCAATAGGTCCATTACACTGAACACTGAAGATGGGAACTTCTCTGTGTCCATGATGCTGTACAAGGACCAACATTTTGAAGACATGTGGACTACTATCCCTTTTCTGACTCTAGAGGACAACATATTTGTCAAAGTTAAAATGGTACCTGTCTGGTATTACTGAGCCCTCAAAGAAGCTGGGATTCAAAGTACTTCATAGGTAGCAATGAAAAGGCAATTTTGTCTTACCAGGTGTAAGATAAGATTCATAAGAAGAAAAACAAAAATGAAAGGGGGGAGATTTTGGGGCTATCTATACTTATATTCTCTCACGTGTATTTGGAAGGTCCATGAAGTATATGTCAAAAATCATTGAAAAAGAAATTAATATCAGAAGTGACATCATGTGGAGGAGGCCAGTGGAATTAAGGAGGTAACTTGCCTTTCTGGCATGAAGGACAAAACAAGAGACTAGGGGTTGAAAACCAGTTTCTAAACCAGAGAATTCACATTCATTGGAGGGCCCCAACTTTACTTTTTTCAGCTATATATGCTCTTCTTTTAACTTAGGTGTTTTCACCTAAGCTCACTGTGCCTCTCTATCTTTTATAGTATCTGTTTAGTCTGACTGGCATCCTCTTGATGAATTATGATGCCATGAATTATCATTTATCTATTGGCATAATACCATCCCCAGTCACTTTTTTGTTGCTGTTGCAGAGGTTGGAATTTTGTTCCAATTATGCAAAGCCAATATCTCCCCCCACCCCCAACTCACCTTGTAAACAGCACAGCCCATCCCCACATGACCTTTCTAGGTTGCTGGAGAACAAGGAGATGAGCAGGAACATGGGCAGCTATGTTCCTGTAGCTGGATGCACCATAAGAGGCATCTGCTGAGATTTCCAAGGGCTCCAAGAAGGTCTGTGCAGAGCATCTCCTTGTAGAACAGCCAGCTGCTAGAGACATTCCTACTAATCCCCCTGTACTCCAATAACATGGAAATGGCTCTGTTGGGGGAACTGTACAAGAGAGTTTGGGGGCTAACACTGGGAGACGTAGCCACAGAGACATAGGTGCATGATCTCCTGAAGCAGGATCTCACTCTCTGTTTTGTTTATGGTAATTAACTTTGGAAGTTATTAAGTTCTCCTCCCCACCCCAACCCTCATTGAAAAATGCTCTCAAGTCAATCCACTGAGTCTTGCTTATAAAAGAGAGATGGGGAGAGAGGACTCAAATGAAAAGGAGGACAAAGAAGGACACCAGTTTGCATAAATTTAGCATATGTTAATTCATGTGCATGGGAGCAAATTTAGAAAGAGAACTGAAAGAGAAATGTGCCACAACTCACCATAGTGGGAAACATGGTAGTTTTAAAGAAATCATTATTGGATGTCCATTTTCTCATGCAAATGGTTTGTCAGTGGGTGTTTCTTTGGTATATATAATTCTGATATTTGGGGAGACAAATGAATTTGCAAGTACATTTACGCACACCTTATTCTCTCATAAAAAGATGTAAAGGAATCTAGTAGCACATTTCAGCACTATGGAGAAGAACTTTCTAGAATAACCTTTTGTGGACATAGTCCACTTCATCAGATCTTTGCCTTAGTCAGGATAATTTCCAATCTGAATCTATGTTCTTGGCTTGTTGATTAAATTATATGTATTCCTTTATCTCTACTAGATGTCCAAAAGCTAGTACTGAGTGTCCATTTAGACTCACAACTATTATTTAAAAAATGCCTTAGTGGGAAAAACCTGTGTGCCTGCACAGGTGCTGACTCTTATGGGCAATATCAAAATCCCCGTTCTGGTATCTTAGTCTCTTTTATCTTTAAACCCGGTTTAAACTGGATATCACTTCAAAGAGAGGATACCTTCAAAGACGGCACTGTCCTCTGTACACCCTATTAAAAAGAGTAAGGAGATGGCAACTGCTTCATGGTGTGTGCTCCTAGAATGTGATACTCAAGAGTACCTGTACCTGTGATCTGTGATGGCTGATAGACCTAACCTCTGTGAATCTATTTAACACTTTTGAAAAGCCATTTCAGAGCTCTGCTGTGACTTCACAGGCTCTTTTATCTTTAAATCAGTCTTGAATGATAGTGTTCAAATGATAGTGTTCAAAGCTTACATAGCTTTGATCGTTACAGTATTTTGTAGTAGGTGGTGCTGTAATACAGCCAGGACTCATAGGGTCAAACTGCTGGTTAGCAAGAACAATGAGGTCATTCATTTGCCACTCAGTTCAGATTTTCCAATTTACAGAATCATAGAATCATAGATCTGTAAGGGGTTGCATGGGCTGTCTAGGCCTATAAATACAGGAATACACAACAAAAGATGCCCAGCCAATCTCTCTTTAAAGATCTCCAAAGATGGAGAGTCCATCACCCTCTAAGACAGTCTATTCCACTGCTGAACAGCTCTTACAGGAAAAAAGTTCTTCCTAATATTTAGGTAAAATCTCTTTTCTTGTGATTTGAATCTAGTGTTCTAGTCTCTAAAGAAGCAGAAAACAAGCTATCTTTTGCATGAGATTCTTTCAGATATTTAAAGATGGCGATCATGTCCCCTCTCAGTCTTATCTTCTACAAGCTTAAGCATACCCAGTTCCCTAAATTATTCCTCATAAGGCTTGGTATTTTGAGTTGGCTTGGTCTTGTATGAGCAATTAAGACTCAGTCACTTCATAAAAGACATGCTTCTGATGGAGATGGAAACTATGGAGATTATAACATGGGCTTTTAGCCTATCGTTTTCCCGATGTGATAAATGCATGTTTAACTTTAAAGATGGGTCTTACCATATTTTCCCATCTGCAGCCCATTTGTAACCCATGCTTGTCCCATAGCTTTTCAAGCACAGGATTTTCCCATGTTTGGAAAGCTGTGGGATAAGCCCAGGTTGCAGCTGGGCTGCAAATGGGTGAATGCAGTAAGATCCATTCTTAAAGTTAAACACATATTTATGCTGTTGGGAAAATGATGGTATAAAAGCCCATGTAAAAATCTCCTGTTATAACTGATTTGTTGACTTCAAGAGTGTTCTCTCTGGTTCTGGGCAAAGACACTCCTGTTCTGTTCAAGAACACATTCTTATCTATTGATGAACTATACATTTCTAACCACTTTTGTGATTACACAGGCATTCAAGGACTGATCTTCTTGAGCACTGTTAAATCATAACAGCATCCATTACATCATAAGCATATTAACCGGCATCTATTATAAGCATAATGGAACAAATACCTATTTTAGCATAGATTTACCAGTACCAGCATATATCAGCATGTTCGAACAGATCATCAGTCTATCAGGAACAGTGTAGCCTTAGCCTGAGACAAAAATAATATATAATTCTATCTGATATTCATAACTTTGCACCTGTTTTATAAGAGAAAGCTTTCCTTTAATTTTGTCTCTTGAGTAAATTAAAATCAGTCTAAGAGTGTGTGTCCTGGGATTCACTCAGTGCATACATGTGCCTACCAATAGTATGAGATTTTCTAAAATACTGTTGTTTGTGGGAGAGTTTCATTGTTGTGGTGGGTAGCAGTCTTTCTGCAGCTATATATATTAGATACCAATGTTATGTATTAATAGTGATTTTTACAAATTCCAATTTGTGTATGCTGTTTCTCTGTTTTGTCAGGTTCCAGGTAACTTCATCATTAGACTTGAAAACTGCTGGTCTACCCCAACAAATGATCCTGTCCATGTTGTTCAGTATTCCTTTATTAAGAAGAGGTTGGTGTCCCACCACCTAAATTTCTGGGCAATTCCAGAAATATGTGACATATTACCACAGAGAATTTCCTCTGGTCTTCCTTCCCTTCTTACATTTCTGTAAGCAGGGTAAACAATTTATTTGCACTGTACTGCATTTTCTTTTCTTTTTCTCATTTTTCTACAGTGATGGTGCTAAGATGGTATAGGACTTTACCTCTCTGACATGTTTCTTCCATGATTGTAATTTAAAAACAAACAAACAGATATACCAGACTGTGAATATTGATACTTTGAGAGGAACATGAGGCAGAATAATTAAGTTAATGGAGAGAGACAATGTACTTGTACAGTAGGCTAGCTATCAACAGTTTGGAGTGTCCACAGCTAGCCCTGTACTATATAAGTCAATGGCAGCATGGATATGCATGTGTACCAAAGTGGACGTGCACATGTCGCTGTCCATAGATTTATATGGACTTGAGAACCAAATCCTTACTGATATACAAGGCTGAGTATAGTTAACCACATATCAAGCACAGGGGGAAGAGTGGACAAAACTCCAGTATATGTAGGGTATGATTGGACATGAATGTGGGCACAACCTTTTGGAGGCATGGCATGGCATGACATCTAGAAACAGGCTAGCTCAGCATTCCTGGAAATATTGGTCTGTTCCAGGAGCTTTCATACTTTGATCCATACCAAATGTTTTGTCATCTATGAATGAATCAACATCCTTATAATTTACAAGGCATCAGATCAGATGGAAAATTTGTTTTAGATTGTTCTACACACGTCTGTTTTCAAAGTATGTGATTACATGAGTATCCCACTTGTAGCCTGAAATGTTACAGTTTGAACCAGGTTTACTATTTCATCTACATAAGAAACTCTGCACATCAGTATGTGCCAAGGTACTCTGTAAGGAAAGGACTAGGAGTGTAGCTCTCCAGATGCTGTTGCACTGTACTCCCATCTTTTTCTCACCACAGCTATGCTGACTAGGGCTGATAGTAGTTGCAGTCCAACAATATCTGGAGACCCACTCATTCCCTGCCATAAAAAAGATAGAGCGATTACCAGGCCTGGCTTGTTTCACTCTTCACTCACTCATTCCAGCTCAGATGAGCCTGGTGTTTACTGGATCCATTGTGGTGATCAGGTTTTTTAGAGGGGCCTCACATTGTTCCTCCATTTGAAGAAATTCCTCTCAATGTGGTCATGTTTTCATTATTTGTGTTTCTGTGCAGTTGTCCACAAACTGTAAAAGATGAAACTCTGTCAGTAATAAGAAATGGAGAAGGAGAAGAAGCAATGTTTAGGATCCAAATGTTCAAATTTGTTGGCATCACATTCAATCATGTTTTCTTACACTGCACAGTTCAGATTTGTCATAGTACAGCCGATACTTGCAAACCGGTAAGTTGATAAATATGGAGCCACATATTAATATGTATGCTGGTAATATCTGGATTTTGGTACTTTCCCCTAGCACTGAAAAAGTCAGTAGTGAAGAAGAAACTAAATTTTCTTACTCGCCTGCTAAAAGATTTACTTAATTGATTTTCTTTTCTCTACCAATTAGGATATTATGCATCAAACATTAATTTGTTATCCCAAATGCATTAAAATGATCAACCATGACTTTAAAATTCATTATCTGAATTCTCACAGTGTAGCTTTTGAGTAACAATAAACATTTAATGAAGCATTAGTCCATTAGTGGTGTGGTGTTCAATAGTGGTTGAATGATTTTTTTAACAAAATTATGATTTTTATAAAATTTCCTGTATAGTATAACTTTAGTAATTTATCTTAAATTATTTAGTGATAGTGTGGTAGCATTAACACTAGTACTTCTAAAGCATTGTCCACAGCCTTTTCCTCTCAGGTCTTCCTCTAGACAGATTAAAGAAGGGGGGGGGGGAGTCAGAAGAGAGGAGGAAAGAAGAAGAGAAGAACAGCAATTTGAAATGGAGTGGGGAATGAAAGGCAAAGAATCCCCAAATCCCCAAAGGGTTTCTGAAGGGAGAACTTTAGAGAAGGAGAAGGCTCAAAGTAGAGAATTGACTTGATAAGTAGACAGGGAATGGTTTCTGTGCCTGGCATTATCTATTATTTTATTTATTCCTATCCTGCCTTCATCCCATTGCTGGAACCTCAAGTGGCTCACAATATGGCTAAAAATAAGTAGGCTATCATGTTGAAATATAATACAATGGATAATCTTATTAAAACAAGCAACCAATTTAAAACAATTTTAACAACACATGGATTAGGGCACAAAAGTGCAGCACATCCCATTAAAAGGCTATTTTTCAACAGTGAGTCAGTTGTCAAGAGTTTAATAGAGTTTTTCAAAAAGTTCTTTCTTCCAACAGAAAGATAACACATAGAGAAAAGTAATGCTACAATATTGGAACAGTCACCAAAAAGGTCTGTCAGTATGGGACCCTTTGTGGATTCCCTTCCATCCTTATTTTTTAAGCTTGCAGCTGATCAAGGGAAGTCTGGGAGAGGTTTTGGGAGGAAAAGAATGTGAGCCCCACTTTTCCCAATTTCTGAATCATCCTACCCTTTCAAACACATAACATCACAGGAAAACATCTGAAGGCGCTTCATGGCAGTTTAACTAGATGACCTTTACTGGCAATCTACTAAAATATTATCTTGGTAATTGAGACAGAATTTTCAAATGGATGCAGCACAATATCCTGCTCCTTAAAAGGTGTTTTGTACTTGAATCATGGACCATAGGTAGGTGACAATGGAGCATAAGCTTCACTCTCTCCAGTTTTTTTAAAAAGAAAATAGATGTGTTTACCTTAGCAGTAAGTGCAGTTGTAGAGATGAAGCTTCACAGAAAGAATTATTTTTCTATCAAAAACATAATTAGATTGACAAAAAAAGCAAGGTCAGATTGAAACCAGAAGTCAGACACTTTGGAAGGAGGCTGCTATAAAATCAAATACTAACTCCACATAGCTGGTAAAACTCTTCAGGCCAATGTGATAAACAATAGCAGTGAGTTTCCAACTCCAATGCAGGAAGAAAACTTTTATGGAGGAGTAATGATTCCAAAATGGTGAGTCATGTCCCATAAGCAGATCATAGTGAATTTTCTAGCTAGGTCACTCTGAAGTCATTGCTCACTTAATGAAAGTAGAGCTGCCTAAAAAATAGAGAACATAATACAGGTTGAAAATCCCTTATCTAGAATTCCAAAATCCAAAATTGTCAACATGGGTGGCTGAGCTAGTGACGCTTTTGTTTACTGATGGTTCAGTGTACACAAACTTTGTTTCATGCATAAAATTATTTAAAATGTATATAAAATTATCTTTAGGCTATGTGTCTAAGGTGTATACAAAACAAATGAATTTTATGTTTAGACTGGGGTCCCATCTCCACAATATCTTATTATGTATATGCAAATATTCCAAAATCTGGAAAAATCCAAAATCCAAAACCATTCTGGTTCCCAGCATTTCAGATAAGGGAGATTCAACCTGTATGTCAATTTACTTTGTGGCATGTAGGAAAGCACCATAATCTTACTGATTTCCATGTTTTTGAGTTGTTTCTCCTGCAATACCTTCCAGCTCCTCAATTCTTTCTCTTTCTTTCTCCCACTCCCTTCCTTCCCTCCACTGCAGTCACACCATCATTTTTTGTTCCCTTACTGCATTTCTTTGGTCATTTCACAGACTGCAATGAAATAGCAAATTACACATCCGTTCTAAGAGTCCAGATAGTGTATTCAGAAGGTTTATGTTTGGGCAATAACATATGCACATAGTGTAACTGGAAAACATTGCTAAAACATAACATTTCATTTTAATTGGTGAGATGAAATAACTACTTTCAATAGCCATATGGGATTTTACTCCAATCATTTGTACTAGTCTATATTGTCACATGGCATATATGCATTTATTGGGTGACATTTTTTCTAGAACTGCACAGATGATGATAATCTAATCAGAAAGAAAAGAGAAGTCACACCTTTTTCTAATCACATGGTGTCATATGGGCCTATCAAACGAAAGCTGATAGGTAATGAAGAAACTGGTATAAGTAAGTAATTAATGTACACGTGCTTTAAAATAAAATCCCTCAAACTGACCCCTAGTAAAGAACACTTTTCTCTTTTTACATTGTATTAACTCTATCATCTATCTATCTATCTATCTATCTATCTATCTATCTATCTATCTATCTATCCATCCATCCATCCATCCATCCATCCATCCATCCATCCATCCATCCATTGTCT
>NC_056522.1:88458311-88533698 GCF_019175285.1 Sceloporus undulatus
GATGTGGCCCTACAACAAATATGATGCTTCTGTTCAGAATTCTAATATCTGAGTTCCATTGGAACACAGTCCCACCCCTAGTTTTCCTTTTCTACTCCAATGCTTATTCAACATTTTGTAACCATGGGTGAAACAAAACCAGTATCTCTTCAGCATTTGTTGGTTGGAACTCAGTTTTCATTGTACTGTATAGTTTGGGTTACCAATTCCCTTCTGATGAGTCTATGGGGTGGGTGTGGATGAGTGGTGTTGAACATGGATTGGGCCATCCTTGAAAACCTTAAATTACTTCATCAGTATCTGTGGGCAACTTTCCATCTCTCATAACTTTTAAAAATAGCTTCTCAATGTATACAAGTTACTTTTTTCTGAATATTTCTATTTTTCCTTCAACCTCCTCTCCCGTCCACTCCATCTCTCTCTCTTTCTCTCTTTTGCATGTGCATTTCACCACAAACCTGAAACCATTTCATTCATAAATGGAAAGTTATATGGATGTGATTACAAAAATTTCATGTTTCAGGAATCAGCATACCCCATACCTTCACTTTTCCCCCCTTTCTAAATGAGATTTGTTTTCCAAAGTCTTGTCTATCATTGTTGCCTTTTTGGAACCAATTTCAGTTTGTCCACATCCTTAAGTCTGGTGCCCAGAACTAAGTGCAATGCCCACCAATAATTATTAAACGAAGGTGCCATTTTCTTAATGGATTAAAAAACCCTAAGTATAAGCAAATGAGAAGATGTTCACTGTCCGTTCTCACTAAAACAAAACCCTTGGTGGGAAGTTATCAAATGCACTGTCTAATAGTATGAAGAAAAAGCACAGACTTTACATCAAGAAGTTATTGGAGCTGAATTTCTGCCATTTCTGAGCAATGACCATATTGGATAAGATTCATGAGGCTGAAGTCCACCTTTGAAAAGACCATAGATTTTTCATCCCCCCTTTTTTCTTACATGCATATCTCTGCAGATTCCAGATTCAAGGGTATCTCAGTGACTTAGTACCTGAACAGACAGGCCAAAATAAAGCTGCTTCGGGTCATTTGAGGTATTTTATTTAAATGCTGCATGTGTCCTAAGAGGCTGGAAGTTTCACCAAAGCCATGCTCCAATCCTAAGGACTGGAGTGCAGCTTTGGTGCAGCTTCTGGCCTCTTAAGATGTGTGTGTCATTTAAACAGCATACCTTCAAAGTGACTTAAAGCAGCTTTATTTTGCTCTGTCTGTTCAGGGCCTTAGGCCCGATCCAGACAGGCCTATAGTGCGCCCTCGTCACGTGCTAGGGGTTGGCTGAGGGCGCACTGCCCATATGTGTCTCACCCCTAGCATGTGACGAGGGCGTCAAAATGGCAGCACCTTGTACAGATGGGCACCGCCATTTTGATGCAACAGATGCCTAGAACCATAATGATGTCTTGAGTGCGCAATTGGCGCACTGCGGCATCATTATGGCGCTGCAAAAAGAACCCGCGTTTTGTGAGGGAGCCACACAGTTTTTCCACTGTGGTTTCCTCATGGAGCAAAACAAGGCACGGGAAGACCACCCTTTTTGGGCGGGCTCTACCTCGCCTTAGTTAGACTGGAAACAGCATCTGATGGTGATGCCGAAGCAGCCAAGTAGAATATGTTGGACTAAAATGGATGATCAATGGTCTAACTGATGTAGCTCCATGCTTTTGTTATGAGTGTTTAAGACCAATATATTCACCTTCTCTGCCATCTGTCCAAGTGAAATTAATCTTTCTGCTTTGTTAAGATAACATGTGCAGTAAATATAATTCAGTTTTGATTCTTTAAAGTTAGATTCATTGGTAAAGTGTTCACTTTTTCTGAAAACTGCTATCCTCTCTTTCAGATAAAGGAAGATTTTCACCACTAGAAATGTTGGTCCTTGGTGGGCTTCTACTGGCTGTTTTAGTGATTACAGGAGTTCTGGGAAACCATTTGCTTCATTCAAGAAGGACATACCCTGCTATGCAAGCACAGCTGACAATGTCCCGTTTCCACCATTCTGAAATACCACAACATTGAACAGTTACCCAATAGTATCACAGAATCAACCCACATTCCAGCAACTGAATTGTATTGTACTTTATAAACATTAATTTGCATAGGTTTGTATTTTTTTCTTCATTTTCATCTCACAGGCCTAGGTTAGTAAGGATATTTATCACCATTTGTAAATCAAGCTTACCAAAAGTGAGATGGAAGACTAAATAATAAATTTAAGTGATCCTATAATACGTTGTTGAGTAGGGCCATGTGTGATCTGAACAGTGTTTTTATGTACAAAAAAGGACATACATCTGAAGAAGTTTAGACGTGTGATTTTGCTTCAGATTACACATCTGGAAAGCATTCTTTCCCTACAAAAGCGTGTTGAGTAAAAAAATTGTCATGATACTTGAAGTAGCCCTATTGCACTTCTGTGATAAAGATGATGAAGCTTTTTTTTTCTAAAATAAAGGTCTATTTTCTAACAGAATTTGCTTCCAAAGAAATAATCAAGTGATTTTTTTTAAAAAAGTGTGAAAACCTAAACAATTGAAGGATATGGTTCAGTGTTTATATATTGTGTTCACAAATAGGGCTCTTCAAGGTAAGCTCAAGACATTTTGCAGCTTGATGTGGAACAACAAATGGTGCCCTCACCTGCTCAGATCAAGCTGCACATTACCTAAAGGTGTACATGTCATTGGTACCTGAGGTGGAAAATCTTCATTTTCACTTGGAGTCACTCTGTGCATTTTAAAAACTTTTAGCTTGTAAGGTCCAACAGAGAGTTAGTGCATGGAAGAGTAATTACTTTTATCTATAAGTGTCACATTTATTAAAAATATGCTGTACAGTGGTGCCTCGGGTTACGAAATTAATTCGTTCCGCGGCTAATTTCGTAACCCGAAAAACCTTCGTAAGCCGAATTGCCATAGGCGCTAATGGGGAAAAAAGCCGCGGCTCTGCCGCGGCTCCATTTAAAACAGCGCCGGAGTTTTTTCATAACCCGAAAAAACTTTCGTAACCCGAAACAATAAATCCCTATGGGATTTATTCGTATCCCGAAAAATTCGTAACCTGGGTATTTCGTATCCCGAGGTACCACTGTATTTTAAAATGTTACATAAGGACTTCAAAAGATGGCACATGTACTGAACAAAGTTTTGAATCTACAGTATCCATGGTGTAGTGGTTTCTGCATAGGACTACAACTCTGGAGACCAAATCCCCACTCAAGCATAAAAACCCACAGGGTGACCTTGGGCAAGTCACACTCTCTCAGCCTCAGAGGATGGCAATGCCAACCTCCCTCTGAAGAAACATGCCAAGAAAACCATATGATAGGTTCATCTTAGGGTAGCCATAAATCAAAATCGATTTGGAGGAACACATCATCATCAACAACAACATCTGAAACTACTGGAATAAAATGCTTCTCATATTTTATGCTTGAGCAGATATGACCTTGTTTGAAAAATCAAACTACTACAGTGTTTCTCAAATAGTGGGGCGGGCCCCCCAGGGGGGGGCGCGAGGCTCTGTTATGCAGAGGTGTACTTATAACAATTTTATAGACAAATGATACTATTTACAGTCGCATGGGGCACGCAAAATGTTTTCTTCTTCCTGGGGGGGGCATGACAGAAAATTGAGAAGCACTGAACTACTATATGAAATTATGTGCCTGGAAAACAGGACTTGGTGTGGTTGCTCCCACCCCAGCATCCAATCCTGCCACAAGCATACTGGGGTTTTTTGATCTTACTGACATGGTGTGAATAGATTTCCTTCTCTCTCTGGAAAGGGTGGGAAAGGGTGCATTTCAGTCCATGTCATCATTCCTGGGAATGCTCAGGATAGGAAAGGAATCAAGAAAAGGAAGCTAGATGGGGAATTTACCCTAGCTGTTTCCAAAGCTTCTGTACATTTCAAGTGAACGTTCTTCTGTACTGGGTGCAAAACGTTGTGGTTGAATCTGCAAAGGCACCCTCAAAGGACCAGGATAAGAACAGTGTCACCTGCAGCTCCAAAAATAGCCCACTCAGTATAGCAACAAGTCGGCCTCGTTCACAAAGCTTTTGCCCAGTCTGAATGAATGATAAGAAATAATCAGGTTTTGGGGACATTTTTGTTGTTGTTGTGTGCCTTCAAATCATTTCCTACTTATGACAATCATAAGATGAACCTATCACAAGGTTTTCCTGACAAGTTTCTTCAGAGGGGATTAACCATTGTGTTCCTCTGAGGCTGAGAGAGTGTGACTTGTGCTGGTCCAATCAGTGGGTTTTATGGCTGAGCGGAGATTCAAACTGTGTTCTCAAGAGTCACAGTCTAATCCTCAAACCACTACACTACGCTGGATACTTTAGACATGTAAAATTATTTTATTCAAGGTTAAAAGTTTCCTTTAATGAATGCATGGTTGATAAGCTTAAACACTTTCTCTTGTCATTATTTGTCTCTCCTTCCTCTCTGCCCCCCCACCTTATTTAGTTATTCCATTCCCTAAAATGATTCCAGCTTTTGAATTTGTTTAGCCAGAAAGCGTAGACTAAGGTTCAAATGTTTGTAGGTTACTCTGACTACTAGCCTCTTGAGCACAGGATATTATTTTTGCTTAGTTTAGACGCTTCATTTTCTCCATTTGCATCTAAAAAATAGTTGAAAATTGATAACAACCTCAAATCTGTGTGTAATATTTTCTGTGTGAAATAGTATTATGCCACAGAATTTAATAGAGAGGGTGCAAATTTAGAAGGAAGAAATTAAATTATCCAGTGATGGGGGGTGGGATCTTTAAAAGACCAGCAGAACACTGAAATCTCTTCCAACTCTGTGATTCTATAAGTCTGGAATAACTTCAACGGGCAAAGAAATCTTGTAGCACCTTTGAAGCTAACAGCATAGGAGTTTATCACACGGGGGACAACTGGAAGTATAAATGGTGATTAAACTTTGATAATCCCACAATTGCGCTAATGGTTTTCACACGACATCGTGTTCAAAAGTGATATTATCCCGTGAATAACCCAGGGATGTAGCCAGGGGGGGGGGTCGGGGGGGCCGGACCCCCCCCCCTTCCATTAGAAAAATGAATGGTGTGTGCTGCTGCGCCGCCGCACTCAAGCCCCATTATAATGGTGGCACTTAGTCTGGACCCCCCCCTTCCTAAAATCCTAGCTACGTCCCTGAATAACCTGTTATTATTTGCGCAATTGTGCTAATCGTTTTCACACAACATCAAGGTGAAACCTGATTAAAGTGCCATTAACCTGTGAATAACTATGCAAGAAAGAGCAGCAAATCATTCACAATATCTTCCTGTGGATGACTTTTTGCTGTTTATTGCCTGGTTATTCCCTGGTTATTCACAGGATAACAGCTCTTGTGTTAATCTCATTTTAATCATGTTTTAATGTCAATTGCATGATTTTCTCGGGATAATCACTGAAGTCCCAATTTCCTCCCATGTGATAAACTCCATAGAAGAAGCTATAGCATGAGCTTTCGTAGACTTGGTCCACTTCCTCATCTGAGAAGGTGGCGCAAGGATGCGACTTCTGCATTGTAGAAATAATGCAGTTTGACGCCACCTTCAGTGCTGTGGCTCCATCTTATGGAATCCTGGGATTTGTAGTTTTACAAGGTCTTTAGGCTGCTCTGCCAGAGTGCCTCACAAAACTAGAAATCCTAGGATACTGTAGGATGGAGCCATGACTGTTAAAGTGGTGTGAAAGTGCATTATTTCTACAGCACAGAGGCACCCAGAGAGGGAACCTCATCTGCTCCACAACAGCCTTGCTCCCTGGTGCAAAGTTGTTGTTGTTGTTGTTGTTGTATGCCTTCAAGTTGTTATGGTGACTCTAAGGTGTTTATCACACTGAAGTTTTTGCAGCTCAGATCCGGTTGACTCCTGGCTCAGCTATGCGAATTCACATTATAACGTGAATGTTTTATCACACCTGGTTGCCCTTCTGTTGCACGTCTGAATTGAGGGGGAATCGAATGCAAGGCAAGTCATGTGATGCGGATTCACGCAAAGCGGAGTGACTGAAAACTATATTACCACATCGCTGGGATTCAACAATTCAAATCGGCACCCTTGCGCATGCTCAGTGGGGGTCTGAACGCATTGTGGCCTTGTACGTTTCTGGGGTGAAAAGGGGCGCAAGTTCTTGTTCCCTGTTTCGCGTAATTGTGTGATCGCGTGAATATTTGCTTCGTGAATATTTCTGTGTCTTCTTCATCCCTCTTTTTAATTTTCCCTTCCATTTTAGCAATTTCAACACACACATAGATAGATAAACAGACATACATACAGTATCTGTATATTCACATTCATGCACACACATACACATACATATTCCCAAAAAATGAGTTGCCCTGAAAGTGAAAGGACCACTGAAAGGAAATGGGGGGGGGGGATTGCAGCGCCGCATCACGGGAAATGTGCAACCCGCCCGGGGGGGTGGTGGTTGCGGTGGTGTACCAGAGCAGAAGCAAAGTTGCATTCCGCACCAGACCAATTCGGAGTGAAATCGAAGTGAGCTTGGAAGAGAATTCTGTGAATTCACTTTTTTCCAAATTCATCAAAATGAGGAGTCACTTTGGATTCACTGCGGAAGCGCTACGGAAGGAGCCCCCATAGAAAGGAATCGCTTGTGATAACACATTCATGTTATTGCGTGAATTCGCATCGTTGGACCCAAAAACCTCCGTATGATAAGGCTCTAAGGCAATCCTATCACAGGGCTTTCTTGTCAAGACTTGTTCATAGAGGGTTTGCCTTGGCCTCCCTCTGAGGTTGAGAGAGTGTGACTTGCCTAAAATCACCAAGCAGGCTTCCATGTATAAGAGGGGATTCGAACCCTGCTCTCAAAGTCCTAAATCCAGCACTTCAAGCACCACAGGCCCCTTCTCCCAGGGTGACCAAATGTCCTCACCACAAAGGAGGACAAGGCTCCATTAAATGTAGAGCACTGAAGAAAAATGGAGGACACGACCAAACTAAAGCTGAAAAACCACTTCTAGAAATAGAAATTGTTGCTTTTTGGTTCTGATCAAAATGGAAGACCTTTTGGGATTCCTCCTGGACAGAAGAAGGTCGAAATGTAGGACACGGCTTGGGAAAAGGAGGACAAGCCTGGTCACCCTGAGGTAAAAACAAAACAAAAAACACTTTTATAAATGAGTGTTTAAAATGTAATGTAGGACAGGTCCTGCAAAAAGGAAGAGCTTTTGCTCAGAGGTAAAATAAAACCTCAATACTCCTAGAAATGATGATGATGATGTTGTTTTGATGCTGTTTTAATGTATGGTTTTTAAATTATTACGGTTTAATTGATGTTTTAAAGGGAGGGAGGGATTGGGAATATGGGATTGTATGTAAATTTTAACTTGTAAACAGAGAGAGGCGGGATATGAATAAAAGGTTTATTATTTATTTATTTATTTATTTATAAATGTAAATCCATGATGCTGGGTCACGCTCAAAACGGAGGACGTCCTCAAAATTCCTCCTGGACAGAAGGAGGCTGAAATGTAGGACGTGTCCGGGGGGAAAGGAGGACAATGTAGGAGATTGAAGGGGGGAAAATATATGTAGGACACATGTCCCAATAAAAGCTAGAAACAGTCATAGAATATATAGGTCCGTGCTCAAAATGGAGGACATTATGGGATTCCTCCTGGACAGAAGGAGGCTGAAATGGAGGACATGCCCTGGAAAAGGAGGGCCTCTCTGAGGTAGAAGCTCTTAACACAAATGTAAAAAGGTTGTTTTTAATCTGTTGCTTGCCTCCTTTGTATTAATGTGTGTTGTTTTAGTATTTTACTAAAGGTAGGCTTATATTTATGTAATGTTATCTATTTATTGTTTTATGAGCAGCGCTATGTAAATCTACAATAGATCTCAAGTGTAATAATAACGAAATGCTGGCCCTCTGGTCATACTGCCTTCTACTTATGACAGGCGTGACGTCAGAGGGGTGGGCGGGGCCAGCGCCGGTGTCTCGCCCCCTTTTACGACACCCCGCCCCCGCTGTGTGGAGCCAAGGCGAGAGAGCCGCCGGAAAGCGAGGCGGTGAGGCCGCGTAGCAAACGTCGCCCTTCTCCCTCCCTCTGACCGGAACCGGATCGAATCTTGGAGGGCCTGGGCGGGGCCGCCGCCGCCGCAGCAGAAGCAGAAGCGCTGCTTGGTCTTGGAGGCTCCTGGCGCAGAAGAGGCCGAGACGCCCAGTGGCCCGAAGACGGTGAGCCAGGAGGGCAGGCGCTTGGGCTCTTCCTTCCTCGTTTCTTCTCTTCTCTTCCCACCCGGTTTACGAGGAGGAAACAAAGGGCGCCGGCGTCGGAGGCACCTGGGTGGGGGCTGCCTTTGGCCCAGGGAGGAGGGCTGCCCAGGAGGAAGGCGGCCATGACTGGGCTGACAGCTGGTGGCTGCCCTTCTTTATGCGCTGGCACCGGAGGCTGCGCTGCTCGGGACAGGGGCACGGGGGAGGGGGGTTATATATGTGTGTGTATATATATATATGGAGACATACAGTATACATGCACACACACACATTTTAATATATCTATACACACACACACACATATATATATGTAGACATACATATTCTGTATATACACACACACACATATATATATATATACACACACACACAAATATAGGTACACATATATACATATATTCGCACATACATTTTCATACATACAAATATATATATATACACACAGTTTAATATATATACACACACATATATATGTAGACATATATTGTACACATATTGTGTATACACACACAGTTTTATATATATGTATATACACATACACATTTATTATATATACACACACACAAACATGTACACACATATACTTACATATATACACACACATATAAACACACATACAATATATATATATATCTATACACACAAATATACATATATGTATACTTGCACATACATTTTAATATATAGATGCTCATATATATACACATATATACATACACACATATATGCACACACACACACACACACACACACATAAACATACACACACATTTGTATATAGATATATAGGGTGACCAGACAGCCTCACTGCAAAGGAGGACAAGGCACTTCAATGGAGGACAGTCCAGAAAAAAAGCACTGCTATAAATGTAAACCCAAGCTTCTTAGTCCTGCTCAAAAGTGGAGGACAGTATGGACTTCCTCCTGGACCGGAGGTTGAGATGAAGGGCAGTTCCTGGAAAAGAAAGGCACCTAGTCACCATGAGGCTAAAAACACACTCCAGGAAATGTAAATGCATGCTTCTTAGTCCTGCTCAAAGTTGAGGATGTTTGGGAAGTTCCTCCTGGACAGAAGGCTGAAATGTAGGGCAGGTCCTGGGAAAGGAGGACCTCTGGTCATCCTGTATGTATTTTGAGCGTTGGAGTAGGACCCTGGAGAACAGGGCCCGGATCCTCCCTCGGCCATGAAACCCAGCGGTGGTCACACTCTCTTGGCCACAGAGGATGGCAATGGCATACTCCCTCTGAAGAAACATGTCAAGAAAACCCTGTGATAGGTTTGCCTCAGGGTCACCATCAGTCAGAAACACCAAAGACTTGAAGGCACCCAGCAACAGCAGTAGTTCAGGCAGAACAAGCCCATGCTCCTCTCCTCCCAAGCGATGCAATAAAGAGCCCTGTTGTGCCTGACAAGAGCTGGGCGGTTTCCCCGGATTCACCCCCATCCCAGCTCAAGGCAAGGTGTTAAATAATTTTCTCTACAGAGAAGTGCTCTGGACCCACTGTCTGACAGTTTCTGACTTCCTGATGTGAGTATATAGTGTGGGAAATGGCTACGTGGAACTGGATTTTTCCCCAAGTGACTGGCTCCAGTGAGGAGGGCTGTCTTATGAAGGAAAGTCTGTGCCTTAAAAGGAGGTATCACTGCTCCTGGCTCCCCATGAGGGCCAGAGGGAAGGATTCTTGTTTTAGTCACCACTTTGTAAGGAAGAGCAGAGCTCTGGTGAAAGTAGCGTTGGCTTTTAAAATTAACTTGTTGAAGCCCACTCACCTTGGAGGCACACATAGGGCATGAAAGAGAGCCTGCTTGAAGGGAGTAGGTAATGGTTACACTGTGCAATATTTGAAAGTAGAATATAGTTTTTAAAAACCCAGCCAATAAGAAAAGTGTGTGAAATTACAGTGAAATGTTTGCAAAAAGGCCAGTGAACATTGATGCTTGGACTTATTCTTAGAGAAGTTAATGTCAACGCTGTGCTTCCCTGCACAAAGGAGCCACCATATTTCTGAAGCAATACAGTATATAGCTTTATATAGCAGTATACTGTATAGGCAAGGAATGCAAATAGGATTAACATTAAAGCGAGTTACTTAAACTGGGACATTTAAAAAAATCCGGAAGGCAATTCATTGTCCAATTGGAATGTCCTTTTAAACAGCATGGTCTGTGTCTTACAGCTGTAGTGCCTCAACGCATGTTTTAGCTGAGTCACAGTTGTCAACTGCTCTTTGAAAACAAGGCTTTGAAATCATTCACATTTGTCAAAAATATTAGAGCACAGGAGAACAATCTCTATGAACAAAATAATTTTAATATTTCGTATTTCTTTAACCATTTAAATGTCATGTGGGTGGGGGTCCACACCTTCAAGTCGCCCATTGGCTTATGGTGTGTATGCTGTGTACCTTCAAGGCATTTCTGATTAATGGTGTCCCTCTCATGGAGTTTTCTTGTCAAGATTGGTTCAGAGGAGGTTTGCCATTGCCTTCCCCTGAGGCTGAGAGTATGGATTTCCCTAAGGTCACCCAGTGGGTTTTATGCTGAAGCTGGGAATTGAATCCTGGTCTCCGGAGCCTTTAGTCCAGCACTCAAACCAACTACACTGTGGGCATAATTCAGTTGTTAGTCCCAGCTGGAGTAGATTTAGGGGCTGTGCAGACTGGCCGTTGAGCATCTCCATGACACACGGCCTGCTCTGTCCCCAGGGCGGTGTGATGCCACACAGTGGGTAGCATTATGGCGCTGAAGGAGCACTATACAGTGGTGCCTCGGGTTACGAAATTAATTCGTTCCGTGGCACCGTTCGTAACCCAAAAAGCCTTCGTAAGCCGAATTGCCATAGGCGCTAATGGGGAAAAGCCGCGATTCCGTGCGAAAAAGCCGAAAAAAGCACCAAAAGTTTTTTCGTAACCCGAAAAAACATTCGTAACCCGGAACAATGTTTTCCTATGGGATTTTTTCGTATCCCGAAAATTTCGTAACCTGGGTATTTCGTATCCCGAGGTACCACTGTAAAGCTGTGCCGTCGCTGCTATGGTGTCCTTTGCAGGGTGCAAAAAGGAGCCGCTTTTTGTGGCTCCTTTTTGTGCCCTGGAAAGGCCGGATTGGGGCAGCGGTGTGCAGTTGCTGCGGCCCCAATCCGGCTAGGAAAGGGGCGATGGCATGCCACTCCTTAGGGGCTGTATGGACCACTCCTTACTGAATAATTGCTGAATTTCCATTGATTTCTTGTGTATAGTCTGCCTGGGATTAGCCATTGGATTTAGGGTGCTAAGTAGTGGACAAACTGTTTCCAGATGAAGGAGGTTAAGAAACTTTAGACAACATTTACATACTGGGGAAATATTTAAATAGCATACTGGTATATTCATTTGTAATGCTTAGATTACTAGTTTAGATACTAGTATTTTGGAGGATTGAATTTAATACTTTTAGAATACCATGTCCTAAACATTCATTTCTTGTTTACTTTCAAAGGAATTATTTCATAGACACCCTTATTTCACCTTTTTTCAAGTATATACACCCCTCCATACATCTTTATGGTTTACTCCCAGGGTTTTATATTTAAGATGATTGCTTGATGTAAATAGGGTGCAGTATTGATTGGGTTTGGCTATTTGTATTAAACCCTCCAATGCAAGGAATGGGGTGAGGGTTTTTTTGTGTTATAATCTGTTGTTAAAATCAAAGAAAGTTCATGAATGTCATTTTTTAAAATCACTAATAGTGCTGGCTAAAAACATATTAGAGCAAGAAGTAATAATCCAATGTGTCTTGTTTTAAATAAATGCTTTAATTCAAGTAGAATAAAGGCTTTCATAAACAACATGCTCCCAGCGTACTCAGTAAGGCTTATACTAGTATGCATCTGGATTGCAACCACAGCCATATAAAACTCAAACATCTCATTCACAATTTTTGCTTTGCCCCCACCAAGCAAGTCCACCTTCTAGTTGTCTTTATTGTATGTGTGGGTGTCAACAGCTAGAAGGTTTATGTCATGGCGCACAGATACCATGCATATTATATCTCAGAATATCTGTAACAGTTAAAAATAGTATTTTATTTCAGTATAGCCAGATACAAATAAAAAGTTTAGAATATACAGTAAATGCTGATTAAAATGAGGTATTTAGCAAGTAGATGGCTCCACACCACTGAATAGATCTACGGATAGCCTAGTCTTTATTTGGGAATTATTTCACAGACTTTTTACTTTCTTTTATTTAGTCTTGCCAAGCTCTGTGCAGGCTTTTCTGAGGGGGAACTACATTGCTGTATAAAAGTTTGTGTGTTGTTGTCTGCACCTTGCAAAAGAACTGCAATACTAATCGAAACTTACATTTTGCAAAATGTCATGTGATATGTGGCAGATCTCTCACCCTAGCCCTTGAGTCAAGATCAAATGTTCCTTTCTTAAAACTGGTAGTGATGAAAGTGATCAACAGTGCTTTTGTAGAGACACGCTGTGCAAAGATGAAATCCTGAAGACCATTTTCAAAGAAGAATGGGCATTTTAGGGGATGCATTTCATGTCTAAAAATGCTTATGGTCAAGTCAAAACATAACTGTAATATTACCTACTGTGCAATTATTAATTATTAAAGTTAAAGAATTGTAACAAGGAACATAAACAATTTACACTATATATAGATATAGCTATTCACAGAACAGCATCCCAGATCAAAAGGAAGCCCTTTCTACAGTATATGTAATGAACTTGCTAGTATTCTTGGGCTTTGCTGGGCATTTTCAGTCCATCCTGCTGTAATGTCTTACTTGGTTTGGCCTCATGCTTTATCATGAAACCTGCATTTCAGGCAGTTCTTGTTTAGAGATGTTTGTAGCAATGACATATGGCTGTAGGATAACCTCACCAGTAGGATTAAACCATATGGTTAATTAGCAGCAGGGTAAGGCAAAGACTCACTAGAGAGAATTGCAAGACATGTGTGCCTTCTCGTTGTTTTTGATTTCTGTGAACCTATCATAGGATTTTCTTGGCAAGATTTGTTCAGAGATAATCTACCTTTGGCTTTGTCTGAGGCTGAGAGAATGTGACTTGCCCATAGTCACCCACTGTGTTTCCATGGCTGAGCAGACATTTGAACCATGGTCTCCAGAGTCCTAGTCCAGTACTCAAGCCACTACTTCACATTAGCTCAGAAGATCTAAAATACCTGAAACAAAATAAAGGATAGTGCATATACCCTGACTTCTCTCTCTTTCTGTGTGTTGTGTGCCTTTTAGTCATTTTTGATTTAGGCCAGCCCTGTCATTGGGGTTTCTGGGCAAGATTGGTTAAGAGGAGGTTTTCGATTGCCTTCCCCTGAGGCTGAGAGCATAAGACTCCCCAATGGGTTTCATAGGCACAGTACAGATCATGTAAATGTGCCGTAATGGCACCGATTTTAGGATTATGGATTGTGTGGCAACTGCACGGTCCCTAACCCTAACACAGTGTGGCGCCGTAACAATGACGGCACCCCGTGTACACGGGCGCTGCCATTCTTATGTAAGTGCTATGCGGCGTCCACATGTCGCCGCATGTTGCTTACTTAGTGAATGCACCTCTGGTGTACTCGTTATGTTGGCCCTGCTGTGCAAAAAGAACCTGCTTTTTCCGGGTTCTTTTTCCTCCAGAGGTAAGCCGCATGGTTTGGCAGATGCAGCTTCCCTCCGGAGGAAATTAGGCCACTGGCAGGCCACCCTTTTTGGGCGGTCTGTCCCGTGCCATAGCTGAGCTAGGAATTGAATTCAGGTCTCCAGAGATGTAATCCAACACTTAAACCACTACACCACAATGGCTTGCTACCCTGACTTCTACTAGCAGCACCTCTCACTCACCCTCAGATTACTTCAAGACAAAGTAAAAACATTGGAATTTGTATTGGTATACTTGGATTCACATACACATCTTTTGAGTCATTTCCCAACCCTAGGCTAGTTCTTAGGGGCCTAACAAGAATACTTTTAAAACATTTCTTTTCTTCTTTCCCCTACAGAGTCTGCTGTTGCAAGGAAGAAGACATTGAGCTGAGTGCAGAAGTGCCTTAAATGTGAAATCAGGCTCTCTGCTTTTGTCCCCTGTGTTACACACTCTTCAGGTACTGCTTCTGAATACCTTCTATTTTTATTATCTCTGGAATAATGTATATACTTGGCTATAAGTCGACCTCATGTATAAATCGAGAGCAGGTTTTGGGGCCAAATTGATGGATTTTTATATAACCCATGTATAAATCAAGGGTAAAACCTAGGGCCATGTAACAAAGGATGAAAAGGACGAAGGAAAGAAAAATGATGCCAATGCACACTGCTATTTTCCCACACAGACATTCAAAAAGGCCAGAAATGGCACCGCAGTGGAAAAAATAGATAAGGGTGGTTCTTCCTTTAGTTTCTTGTAAGATGGACTAAGCTTTTGCCTTTTGCCACTCTACTCAGAAAAGGGGATGGTACAGTACTTACAGTGACCCATGAATAAGTTGACCCAGGTTTTGGGAATCATTTTTTTGACTAAAATTTCTAGACTTATACCTGACTATATATAGTAAATGTCTATAATAATCTGTGTTGTCAAATGAATTATTTATTTAGGAAAGTTTAGAAAGGAAAAGGTGAAATATAAATAAATCGTATTATTATTAATATTATCATTATTACAGAACATGATTTGGAGCTCTACATACAGGTTTGCTGCCTGGTGACTGTAATATTTATCTATAGTGGTAAAGAGAATTAGGACAATACATATTTCTAGTATATGTGACATTTAATTGGTGCAGTGACTTAGGTTCAAAACACACTGCATAAATAATCCAGTTTGAGACCACTGAAGCATTGGCAATGGAAGAATGGATTATTAAAACTGCTGAGTTATATCCAAAACAGACTACAGAAAGAGTCCAGTTTGAGACTGCTTTAACTGCCTTGGCTCAATGCTAGGGATTTTTGAGAACTGTAGTTTTGTGAGACATTTAGCCTTCTCTGTCAGAGAGTGCTGGTGTCGCAATAAACTACAGTTCCCAGGATTCCCTAGCACTGAGCCTGGGCAATTAAAGTAGTCTCAGACTGGATTATTTCTACATTGTGGTTTGGACCCAAGAAGTATAGAAAAATTTGTTTACTCCCAATGAGTTCTGAACTTTATAAGTGTCATTTAGGGGCTGTACAGACGGGTGGCGGGATGCAGCCCCTGTTTGCCCCAGATTGAGGCCGCAGTAACTACATGCCGTGGCCTCTGGAGGGAGCAAAAAGAAGCCCCGAAAAGGGCATAGGCACACCGGTGCACCATGCTGATGCCCCCTCTGCACTGTTTGGGCGCTGTGCCCAGTGTGCATCATCATGGTATGTGCTGTGTGGATGGGCGCATGCCAAAATGGTGCCTGGGTGGCGCAGTAAGGGCTTCAAGCGTGTGGACACTCAGCCCTCACTGCGCATAGAGGCCAGCACAAAGTGCCGGTCTGTACAGCCCCTTAGTTATAAACATAGTCCTCATGAGTGAAAAATTAGTCCTTGTAAGTATTAATTGAAGAAAATGATCTGAAGAAGACCTGTCAGGTCAATATGTCCTGTTTAATATCTTAGGAATGGATGTCTCATCATCCTGTTTGAGTTACTTGTATCATTTATGTACAGCTGACCCTCTGTTTTTGTGGGGGATCCATCCTGGACCCCCTGCAAAAGCGGAGGCTTGCATCTATTCAAGCCCCATAGGCTTGAATGGGGCATGCGGCTGGGCGCACGTGCCATTGTAAATAGTGGAGGTTGCCCCTCTGTGCATATTCAAGGATGCGGATTTCAGATTCGCGAGTTAGGAAGGGTGATCGTATTACTGTTTTCTGATCTTTCTGTACATTATATCTGTACGCTATGTATAACTACGTTTGAAGCTTCTATAAATGGTTTTGATTATCATACAGTCACATACAGTGCACCCATGTCATACGTGGGCGCCTTTTATGTGGCTTTCAGCACAACAGGGTTGCAATGGTGTATGCTGCGCCGCACGTCATACATGCGCCTCATTATTTTCAATGGGGCTCAAGCATACCCTCTGTTTGCCTTACGCAGAGGGGTCCGGAACATATCCCCCTCATAAAGCAAGCCGCACTGTATTTATATATACTTTATAGACAATACAGTGGTGCCTCGGGTTACGAAATTAATTCGTTCCGCCGCGGCGTTCGTAACCCGATGCATTTCGCAAGCCGAAAAAGGCTTTTCCAAAGCGTGGCTAGCGGTCGCGTTTGAATTTCGCGCCGAAAAAAATTTCGTAACCCGAAAAAACCTTCGTATCCCGGAACAGTTTTTTTCAATGGAGCTTTTTCGTATCCCAGGGTACCACTGTACATACATTTACGGTATATTCCTCAGTCTATTCTGGAGATTATAATGTTTTGTCATGAAAACATTATGAAAGAGACCTGTCAAGTCTGTATTTCTGAAATACAATCTGGAGACCAAATACTTGAAATTATATTTACAGCGCTTCATAAATAAAGGTTAATAATAATAATAATAATAATAATAATAATAATAATAATAATATATTGAAGTTTGTACTCTAGGTATAAATTCAGTGTGGCTTATTCACCATAAAAATTGCAATGGAGAAACAAAACAAGTCCTTTTGTCCTACATATCGGAAGTAACAGTAGTAGGTGATCTGTGCTTAGTTTTGTTACAGTTTAAAATTCTATGGTTTATATAAGTTTCTATATGTATTTCATGAAGAAACATCAGTATTTTTTTTCTGCCTACTTTCTGAATGTTTTGTTAGCCTTGTACAGGAAAAAAACAACAACACGTTTCTGATGCAAAGCAAATTTTTATAGCATGACCTGTGCAAAAGTTTGAATATATTAGATCTTTGATTATACGTATGCAAATCAACCTCAGTCTTTTTGTTTAGCTAAATTCGTGAGAGGTGCCATTTTAAATGCGAGTGAAAGTAAACTTAAAAGGCCAACAATTCTAGGAAAATATCTGAAGTGGTTTAAAAATAGAGCTATGATAGCAAGAGCACAGCTTATTAAAAATGTTAATAAAGGCATATCTCAGTTAACAAAACTTGTGACATAGAAGCTCCTTTTTGCAAAGCCTTTTTATACCAGCCCAGTCCCCTTGTCTCTTTGTCCTCTATCTAGCTGGAATTTCTTTTAGCAACATCAATATTAGGAATGTAGTTACAGAGGATTACAAGAAAAGAATTTTGGTGCCAGGTTGCAGCAGCATGTCTGCAGTAAACAATGTAATAAAGCTCAAGCTGGGAAAGAATAGGATTCTGCTGGAGCACACTTAACTGTATGTGCTTGCCTATAACAGGCAAGGCAGACAGCAATTGCCTTTAGAATCCCTTAAAGAGCATGAGTGAACAGTGAAATGGAAAGAAAAGGGGAGAGCAGATTAATCTGTCTGACCACCATGTTTAAAAAGCATAGATCTGTAAGTTTGGAAATCATAAAAAAGTGAAGGCTGCTGAAAAAAGGGGGGAAAAACATCCCTGGATGCATTTTGGAACAAGTTTTCAAGTGGCATCTACAAGGCTCAAAGTGTTTTTCTCTATGCAAGGCTTACCTGACTTGTTGCTTTTTTTATTTCACATGTTTATGTTATCAGTTTTGAATGAAAGGTTGGCTGAAACACATTGAACTGCTCTTCTTTTTTCTGTGGTGTTAAGCCAGCTTGGTATAGTGGTTTCAGTGTTGGACTATGTCTCCAGATGCCAAGGTTTGAATCCCCATTTGGCCATGGAAACCCACTGGGTGACCTTGGGCAAGTCCCATTCTTTCTATTTCAGAGGAGGGCAAAAGAAAACCCCTTCTGAACAAATCTTGTCAAGGATACCCTATGATAGATTCACATTAGGGTTTCCACAATTTGGAAATTATGCACAACAATAAATACCTTGTGTCAGTGTGGTGTAGTGGTTTGAGTCTTGGACCAGGACTCTGGAGACCAGGGTTTGAAGCCCAGCTTTGCCATGGAAACCCACTGGTTGACCTTAGACAAGTCACACTTTCACAACCTCAGAGGAAGGCAAAGGCAACCCCCCTCTAAAAACTCCATGGTAAGTTTGCCTTAGGGTTGCCAGAAGTAAGAACCAACTTAAGGCAAACAACATCAAGGAACCTATCCCTATTCTTTCCATGTTATTTCTGCTTCCGGTACCATATTTTCCATTAAAGAAGTAATGTCTTGGAACACATTTGCCTTCTCCTTTTGTATCTTGTCTCTTTAGATTCTAAGCCTGAGGGCAGGGAAATGTCCAGTTAACAATTTGTCAGCCGCTCTGATAACCTTTTGGCTGAAGAGCGGGGTATAAGTAAACAAATATTATATTATTATTATCATTTTCTAGTTTGACTATAGTGGGAAGATGGTTAACTCCTGCTTCCTAGCTTCTTTGAATTCATTTTATTTATACCTCGCCTTTCTCTCAACATGGGATCTGTTTGTACTAGGGACATATGAAGTGGTTAAGCCAGCGTTTTATTGAACATATCCCATCCAGTTTGTTCTAACTGTAACATATTTCTCTGTGCACGTGAACAAAAGCATACTTAGAAATTGCTTTGCCTCAGGAAATGGGAGAAATTGTGTCATGGACGTCAGGGTGAATTTATGAAGTGCAGTGCTGAGCCAGTGAAAAAGCAAAAACAGACAAGTAGTTCAAAATCAAAGTTTTCCTTTTTTTATGTTGGGAAGTTCAAACCATGGTATGGGGTTTCAGCAGTCAGTTCCACAAACTTTGGTTTGATGTGATGTCTGAGTCCAGCAAATTAGTAGGAAAATTTGTACTGACCTTCTGGTAACATGTTAATTATATAAAATAGTTAAATACCTTCTGAACTGGAGTTATAATTCCTCTGTTCAAAGTTTAAAACTGTAGCTATAGTAACTGGATACACAAGAGGCTGAGAAGGATTTGGATTACACTTGGAATACCACGAGCTTTCTATTTCAATTCATTATTATGATCTTAGTTGTTCATACAAACATTGGTCATAGGGTTGTTTGCTGCAGCTGGAATTTTAGCTGTGGCAGCAGACCTTCCAGACACTTTGACAACTCTGGTCAGCTGAGTAGTATGTACAATAACATCAGGTGGTGTGTACCTTCTGAGAGCAGTGAACATCTTACTAGAACTGTGTGTATTTTTAGGTTTCTTGGTTGGTAACAGGCAAGCATGCATACTTCAACATCTCAGATGAACTGAACTTACTTGCTGACATTGCCGAATCAGAAATGAGCAGCTGTTCTTTTAGGTTTGTTTGTTAGATAAGAAACTATATATCAGAGGTTGTTATAATAAAAATATAAACAAATTTTTATTTATATCCCGCCTCTCTATCAAAGATAATCAATATTATGCTCTTAGCATGCTGACATTTTCATGCTTTTTGCACAAATTGCAGCTTAATGCAAGGATGTATACATATTTTTTTACCTTAAATCTTTGTTTTTAAAAAGATAAGATAGTGTGTCTGGAAAAACTGCATTTCTCCCATCAGATCTGTAAATTATAAGACAACCAACCCTTTGGAATCATACACCTTTAGAACTGAAAAAAGTTGTTTTTGTGTACAAAAGATGATAACAAATGTAAAAGTCAGAAGCAAATGCTACTTAATATAAGCTTGTCAGTATAGAATTAGAAACCAAAAATGTACTGTGTACTTAGGCTTTTTCAAGTCTGGTACTTAAAAGTTTGTAATAAAATCTGATAATAATTGGAAAAAAATATTCTATAAGCATTCATGCCCAAAGCCCTAGAGCAGGGATTCCCAACCTTTTTGACTCATGGAGCCCTTTTTAGAATCAATTTCTATGATGGAGCCTCTAAGAGACCTACCCTATGTTTTACAAGTTAATGGAATAGTGTTAATTTTGTTTCTTATCCTTTAATTTCATTCTATTTTTATTCCTTTTGTTTTCCTCGAGTGGCTGCAGGGCACCTGGGAAGTGCATTCAGAGCCCTAAGGGCTCCTTGGAGCATAGGTTGGGAACTGCTGCTGGGGTGTAATAAGTGAAATAAATTTGTTCGAGTTAATAGATTTACTAGGCTGGATTGCAAGCCCATTATTCTTGTTTTTCATTGGTCTTCTTTACAATAAGACCAATGTGTGGACTTGTATGATGTAGTATTTTAAAAAATCTCCATATTTGTATTTTTATTTAAAAATCCTGTCTCATAATGGTTCTAAGAACATGGAGTAGGGTTTATTCGCATTTCTAAACTTGAGATGGCAGTAGTACCTGTGAAGCACAACTTCCAGAAAGGTTTTGTTTGGGTTTGAAACACTGCTGTCTACAAAGGAGACACATCCCTCCTCCAGTAAATTATAAAATAATAAACTGCGTGAGTTGAAAGTAAGAAAATGAGATCTTTGAGACAGAAGATGAGAGCTTTCATTAACTGTGGATATGTTGCATTTTGACAGAAATGATTAACTAAAACTAACAAATTAGGAAAGGAAAATTCTACAGATCAAGATCTATAGAAGCAGTCAAAATATGTTTGAATAGCATTTATGGGATTTATCATAATCTGCAGTCACATGCATTGCAATTGAACCACAAGATTGCTACTTCTAACTATGCAAACCGGTTTAGTGCTTGGATTACTAGGAATTAAAATATTATAGCCATGAAAAGAATGACACAGCACAGGATTGTGAAATACAAAGTGAGGCATTCTATTGTCATTGGCATGGTATTCTGTCAGTTCGATGTAACTTGATACTGATTACTGAACACTTTTACTTGAAAATCACTTTGTTTATTTCAGTGGAATGTCTGTAAAAGTGTACTTTGATTCTAATATAATAGCCTAGCTACACACAAGTTACAAAATTCCCATGACTTAATAGTATGAATGAACAAGTATGCATGACAGAGCTTTGTTGGGCAGTAACTTTGGAGAATATTTGCGAGGCCACCTATAGTTCCATCCACAGTATATGGCAGTGTAAATTCACATCAATGATACGACAATGGATTTTTTTCTTTCTAATAAGTCAACATGCATCAAAAAGTTAAATTAAAAGGAAAGGACACACCTCATTAGCCTTACTATACATATTTGTCTTTTTTGTTTTGTTTTGTTTTTACAGGAAAAAATAAACCAACCACCATTCCAGCAATAATATGCAGGTAAGTTAATAGAATTTATAGTTTATAGTGTATAATTTATAGTTCATAGACTGGAGAGATGGGGTGAACTTTGTTAAACATGGTATCATTTTGATTAAACTATTTAATTACAAGATAGTCTTAATAAGATGTAATATTTACACCATTCAACCCTGCCATAAATGGGAAAGGGATTATGATAACTGGTAGCTTCTGATATTTGATACCCAAGCTCACTGAGTTTTGTTCAGTTTTTATTTTTGAATCTATTTTACCAGCGTGTTGGCTGTGGGATTATCCTCACCTGCATATAACAGAAATGGAGAGTACACAAAAAGTCCCTTTGCTTTGTTATCTCTTGGAAGGTCTTGATTTGGTGAGTCAATTTTTCCATCTAAGAATGTCCAAGATATAATTGGTGCGTGAAAGAAAAAAGATCAGTGCTTATTTTGGTACATTTAGAAGCCTTTTAGTCTGTGCTTGCTGGTGTTTGAGATGTGTGAACTGCAGTTTCCTGGTTCAAGTCTTGCATCGATCACTGACTCACAAGGTAGCTTCAGGAAGCTTCCTTGGTTTTTCATCTGTAATGTGAGATTCATACTGGTCTGTGGGAACTTGGTATTTGGAACATTTGAAATGGTTTATGTAAATTGTAATTATTAACACAAGTAATGCTTTTTTGGAGAGAGTCTGGCTATACTCCCAACATATTAGGGTCATAATAAGACATTAATCATTGCAGCAAACTACATTAACATGGATTAGTGCTTCTGATGCTTGATAGAAAATCTTGAACACTGCTTGAAGAAAGCAAACATCTAAGCTCATTGTTTCAAGAAAGGATTAGTAATGGTTGATACAAAACAATCCAGGGAAATAATGGTTTCTCTAGTTTTCCTAGGACAAAATCCTTAGATTATCTGTAAAATTGTTATTTATTAATAAAGCTGGTTGATACTTTTGATGCCTCTGTTGTGGCTGGAAACTTCTAAATACCGATTAAGTGCCTACATATTCAGGGTGCTTCTCTGGTTTTTGAATCATAAACACAGTTATCCTTTTATTTGTCTTATTTTGCCTTTAAGAGATGAATAAATTTGACAAATGAGGGATTAAATTATTTTAATGCTATATGGGACTCTCTGGGAAGTAGTAATATGTCCTTTTCTCATTTAATGTCAATCTTTTTTTTCAGGACCTCTGAAAAACTTGGGAGAATATATTCAAGTATGTATCTATATTAGTAATGTTTGGTTTGCTTGGAGGATAGAGGTTTTTAAAAATAAATAAATAAATAAATAAATAAATAAATAAATAAATAAATAAATTTCTTTACAGTACTTGTGAGCTGGCAGAATGTTGTGTTCTTCTAGGCTTGTAGGCAAGCTACCCAAAGGACTATAAGTATTGTAATTATAATATAGAAATACAGCTCATTTGAATAAGTTGTTAAATAAGCAATTTTTAAAAAATCTGTTTTTGCAAATTTATTTGAAATAATCTAGTGATTACAATCTGTCTTAATAACAGGTATCACAGGATTCTGGAAGAGAGAAATATTTCTTTCACCATGTTTGCACTGTTGGCAGGAGATGGAATTCCTACTGTTTCAGCTTTGAGTTTGCCTGAAGGAAAAAAGTAAGTATTAAGACTCCAGTGCTTGTAAAAATCACTGTCTTAATCTGATCCTGAGAACAAATTGCCCCAGTTTCA
The DNA here is from genome assembly GCF_019175285.1 of Sceloporus undulatus. NCBI lineage: Eukaryota > Metazoa > Chordata > Lepidosauria > Squamata > Phrynosomatidae > Sceloporus > Sceloporus undulatus. Next base: position 88,481,459 of record NC_056522.1, read on the forward strand.
TCAGTGTTTTGAAATTAAACATTATTATTCCAATTTAACATTTATTTATTTTTTTAAAACTATGAAATTATAGTACAGCGCACCCACGTCATACATGGGCGTGCCATACGCAGCTTCCAGCATATGCTGGAAGCTGCACCGGAAAGACTTCTCCCATGCCCTGGAAGAAGCAATGGGGCATGCCGGGTACGCACCATGAGAACAAGCCCCATTGTTTCCAATGGGGCTTGAGTTTACGCAGTTTTTCCCTTACGCAGCGGGGTCCGGAACGGATCCCCCGTGTAAGGGAAGAGCCAACTGTATTATTAAGAAGGGGGGAAACTATAGTATAATTATATAGCCTGGTGTTTCCAGATATTTTAGGAGTACCCAGAACTCTAACCTGAATTATCAGGAGTCAAGGGCACCTGCTTGTTTACTCCTGCTTTACAGGAAATAGGCTCTGTGTAATCTTTAGTGTTGTTCGTTGTGGTCTCTGTGGCCCAGTACAGACGTGCTGGGTCCAAAACTAGGGTTGGGGAGCGCGCAGCAACCGCACGCTCCCCAGCCCTAGTACGTATGGAAGGCGCCATCTTGGCATGGCAACATCTATACGAAACATGTAACGATGGCGTCACGTGCATGCTGCATCCAAATGGACCGGCGCAACGTGACGCCATCGCACCGCTACAGGGCTCTTAGGGTGCCCTATTTGCGGTGCTGGAAGGAGCTCTGAAATGGAGCTCCTTCCTGGAGAGCGCCTCATTCCCGCAGCCACCAATGGCCTGCGGGAACAAAGCCAGAGGAAAGGGGCTGAGTGGCCCCTTTCCCTCCTGGCTGCGGCTCCTGGGGTGTCCTGGGGCATGAAGCCCCAGGACACCCCTTTTCAGGAACAGGGAGGAGTGGCATTTTGCCGCTCCTCTCTGGTCCCAAAAAGCACTGGATTGGGCCTTTGGGCTGTGTGGCTGCCCTGGCCCCAATACATGCTTCAATGAAGCGGCTGCAGGCCACCCCAAAGGGGCAGTCTGTATCCTGCCTGTGTTTTACATATTGGGTCTTGTACCTGTGCAGAACCAACTCCAGAATGTTCTAAAGCTGAGTACACTTGTCTGTCCACATCTGCAGCTTTTACTTCTGTGGCTTTGATTATTCATAGATTTTATTAATATGTTCTTGCTAGGAATATCTAGGTCCTCCAGCACAACTCCATGGTCAACTTTAACCAAAAGCTGCACAGAAGGACCTAGAGATTCCTAGAGAGAACACTCCACTAAGCATTTGTAGCTTCTCCAGTGCAATTCTATAGTCAATGTCTGGCAGATATTGATCACAGAGTTGCATTGGAGGAGCTAGTGATTCCTAGAGAGGTGTTCTCTCAGGTAAAAATGTAGTGTTTTTATTTGCGGTTTTTCCACATTCACAGGGGTCCTGTGTGCCTACCCCCAGCAAATGTGAAGGGATGAGTGTAGTCTGGGTGGGAACCCTGCCCTTTCTCTCTATATCACATGCTCCTGCCCAAGCCTCTCTTAATTGTCTCTCTGTCTTCCTCAAGAGCAGTATCTTTTGGAGTGTTCAGTTCCATCATCTGTTTGATCACTTAAGTAGCCTCATCTCTCTGTCTCTCTCTCCTTCTCTTTCTCTAATCTTGTATTATTCTGTTTTACTTTTGTTTTTCTTCTCTTGTCTTCCTGTTTTTCCCCCCGCTGGGTTTTGTGTGCATGTGTGTGCACGCACGCTTGGGCTTTTGCCCTTTTCTTCTTTCACATTTTATGACCTCATCTTGTAGTCTCTCTATTTGACAAGCATTCTCTCTGCTTTTTTGGTCAGTCTGAGAGAGTCACAAATTGTCTAGTAGTGCTCCATCTGTCAGGGTTTCACAAGACAAACTGAAAAACACATCAAATTTCACTGTTAGAAGTAATCCCTTAGGGTTGCAGACTAAGTAGAATCCCCAGTCCAACCCCCTGTCGTGCAGGAATACACAGTCAAAGCACTCCTAACAGATGGCCATCCAGCCTCTATTCAAAAACATTCAAAGAAGGTGACTTCACCACTCTCTAAGGAAGTGTGTAGCACTGTTAAACAGCTCTTACTGTCAGAAAGTTCTTCCTAATATTGAGGTGGAATCTCTTTAGCTTGAATCCATTGCTCCGTGTTCTAGTCCCTGGAATAACAGAAAACAAGCTTGCTCTATCCTCAATATGATATCCCTTCAAATATTTAAACAAGGCTATCATGTCACCCCTTAACTTTCTCTTTTCCAGCCTAAACATACCAAGTTCCTACACTCGCTTCTCATAGATCATGGTTTCCAGACCTTTCACCTTTTTGAAGATTTTCACACTTGCCTTCATCACTGGGAAATCGCCCTCCAAAAGTTGCTAAAAAGGGAAATGAGCCTCCGTCTGAATGCTGGAAGCACCCATTAGTCATCAAGGAAATGGAGCTCCCTCTGTAGCGTTCTTCAACTGTTTCAAGGGAAGCAAGGAAGCAGGGAGATTTCTTCTTGATGCAAACTTTGCGTCTAGAAGAAAAAGAAGAAATTTCCCTGCTTCCTTGCAACGATTGAAGAACGCTACAAGGTGAGTAAAAAATCAATTGTACAATATCTTAAAATTGGAAATATTCTTTTGGGCACTCCCTGTCCAGTGCCTGATAGCATCTTCCACTTTGCTTATATCATCGTCCCCAAAGGCTTTCCTTCATCTGACCAAACAAGTGAAAGTCTGAAGGTCCCAGATCAGATGTGATCAGATCAGAAGGCAAATGTGGCATCACTGACCATTCCATTTGTGCAAGAGCCTGTGACATTGCCGAAGAAGTGTGGGGTCATGCTTTATCATGCTGTAACTAGATTGTATTCAGCTGTTTCTGTGGTCTTTTCTTACGGATGGCATCTCAAAGTTTCCAGAGTGATGCAGTGTAGTGGTTACTGTTCATTGTTGTCCCACTCTCAAGGAAATCAAGCAAAATCATCCCCTTGTCATACCAAAAGACATTCACCATAATCTTCTATGCTGAATGTCGCCATCCATGGACGAATTCTTGGTCTCTGGGTCATACAGATATGTCTAGGTTTTATCACCAATGCCAACATTCCTGACAAAGCTGTCCACGTGAGCTTAAAATGCTGCTAACAGTTCTGAACAAATGTGCATCCCTTCTTTTTTCAAACCATCTGTTAATTGATGAGGAACCCACTTGGCACACACTTTCCTGTGTCTAAGGTTGTGGATAATCTGCTCAATAGCACTGTGACCACAGCCAGTTTCCTCAACAATCTCTTGGACAATCATATGCTGCTCTGCCTGAATCATGTTGTCCACCCTGTTTTAGTGACGTGGTTTGTCTTCAACATTGGTTTCACCTTCTTTAAACTTTCTCACCCACATTTGCATATTACTCTCATCAATTGTCACCTCACTGTACACATTTCTGAGCTTTGTTGGCAGCAGTACATCCTTCTTTGGTCAAGAAGCTGATGACTGTTTCCTGTTTCTGCTTCATATCCATGGTTATGCAACACCTAGAAATACAGAAATTATCAGTTGTGGTATGATAGGATCACTTTTGGATTAATACTTTCAGAGAAAAATGACACAAATGCATTATTTTCAGTACAACCTTAATATATCTATTCTAGAATAAAAACACTAGGCTAGCTTACTCCTTTATATCCTTTCAGTGGCAGGCAAAGACCTTTTTATTTATCGTATTTTCCGGCGTATAAGACGACTGGGCATATAAGACAACCCCCAACCTTTCCAGTTAAAATATAGAGTTTAGGATATACTCTCCGTATAAGCCTACCCCTCTTCCAACACACACCAAATAAAAATTTTAAAAAATCAGATTTGATTTCAATATGGTAATTTTAATTCAAATGACATGCAGGTACTTAGCAGGAAACCTTGTTGTATACAAAGCCTGCTTGGATTGGTCAGCTCTCCCTGCCTGCCCAGCCCTCCCTGTCTCCAAGACTATCAGAGCAGTAGTTGCTTTCATACGATTGTCGCATATGGCGGGGATGTGGCTGCGGCTGTTTTTGAGCTCTCTCCACCACATGCGGCAATTGCAGATTCTCCAGTCCGGCTCAGAAGTTTCAGCACCTGCCCTATAAGATGACACCCGGCGTATAAGACGACCCCCAACTTTTGAGAAGATTTTCCTGGGTTAAAAAGTCTTATACGTGGATACGCCAGAAAATACAGTAGTTATGCTTGCTGGTTAAGTATGGGCTTCGAATGAATGAGTGCTATCCTTTTACAGTATACTACTGTGGTTTAAAATTGCTTTTAATTCAATTGTGTTTAATATTACAGTTTCATTGTGTTTCAATATTTCAGCCTCTTGTGTTTTTATTTATATCTAATAGTGAGCTGTATCTCAATGTGTTCTCATTAGGAGAAAGATAGTATATAAATCAAATAGAGGAAATATTTTGTTTTGATGTTAACACAAACATCTTGTTTTTCTTGGCTTTTTCACCCTCTTCCTAGGGCTGAACCTAATACCATGGAAGAACATCAACATCTACATTGTGTCAACTGTGTAAGCCGACGTTGTATGACAAGACCAGAAGCTGGTGTTTCCTGTGACTTGATTGGTTGCTCTATGGTTTGTGGAGCAGTGTTTCATTCATGTAAAGCTGAAGAACATCGCCTTCTTTGTCCACTTGAAAGAGTGCCTTGTCTAAACAGTGGTTTTGGCTGTCCGTTTACTATAGCTCGAAACAAAATTGCTGAACATTTAGAAACTTGCCCTGCAAGCGTGGTATGCTGCACAATGGAATGGAATCGATGGCCCGTTAGTTATGCAGATCGAAAATCGTACGAAAATCTAAGTAAAGATGTTGATGAAGTTGAACAGTTAGACATGGCTCTTGCCCTTCAAGATCAACGAATGCTTCTAGAATCTCTTCGAGTAGCAACGATGACATCAAAAACAGCTGATCCAATATCAAAATCCAGAGAACAGACTTCTGTTGCAAGTGCTCCAGATGCTACACTTTCTAACGGCTTGGTGCCTGTAGATGAAGAGTCATATGGTGCACTTTATCAGGCTACTATGGAAACAACTAAGAGTTTAGCTACAGCTCTAGATATCCTTAACACTGCTACTAGAGATATAAACATGTTGAGTTCGAAACTTAGTCTTTCACCACGTGAAGCAAGTGAAAACTTTAAAACAAAAGAGCAGAATTTTGATACAAGTATGTGTGACAAAGCAGAGCATGACTATCTAGATGATGATAAAACAGGAGCAGTTGGTGGCATGCAGCTGGATGCCTTGACTCAAAATGCCCAGGTAGAAAAAAATGGCTCAAGTGACATTTGTTGTGATATCATCCAACAATACACACTGAATATGAACCTTGATAATACCTCTTTATGTAATGGCTTCCATGTAGACAGTGCAGACACAAATGTGTTGTCACAAAGTGAAGAACTAGATGGATGCAAATGTGACCAATCTAGTTTGACAAATGGTATATGTAATGCATCTCCTTGTGATGAAACATTGAGTTCTTGCAATCCTATTCCTGTATCAACCCAAGTTAGGGAAGAAATACCTCTGCATACTTTATCTAATGGCACCATTAATCATGTATACCTGCCACGTGACTGTAGTGAGGAACTTTTACAGAGGCAAGTAGAACAAGACAGACTTAGAAACATTGATGCATTTTCTTTAATTCCTCATCGTTCCTACAATTTCCTTGCAAATCACTATTTTACATGTTGTAAAGTACCAGTACCAAAGGAAGACAAAGCAGTAGATACATCAGATTTGGAAATAACAGAAGATCCTATGGGTGTTCAGGGAATAGATTTAATCACAGCAGCTTTACTGTTTTGCCTTGGAGACTCTCCTGGTGGGAGAGGAATATCCGATAGCCGTGTTATTGATGGATATCATGTTGATTTTGGGACTCAGACATTTTCTCTACCATCTGCAATCCTAGCCACAAACACAATGGTAGGAGAAATTGCTTCAGCCTCTGCGTGTGATCATGCAAATCCACAGCTCTCAAATCCAAGCCCTTTCCAGACTCTTGGGCTAGACTTGGTACTAGAATGTGTAGCTAGATACCAAACAAAACGTTCAATGTTTACATTTGTTTGTGGACAGCTATTTAGACGGAATGAATTTTCTTCACATTTTAAGAATGTACATGGTGATATTCATGCTGGTCTCAATGGTTGGATGGAGCAGAGGTGTCCTCTTGCTTATTATGGATGTACATACTCTCAGCGCAGATTTTGTCCTTCAATACAAGGGGCAAAAGTTATTCATGATCGACATCTTCGATCATTTGGGGTGCAGCCCTGTATATCCACTAAGCTTACAGAGCCTGACAAGAGATGCTGCTTAGGACTGCGTAGTGATCATCTGAGTAATCTTCCTTTTGAAGTTCTGCAGCACATTGCAGGATTTCTGGATGGCTTTAGTTTGTGTCAGCTTTCACGAGTATCACACCTAATGAGGGATGTATGCGGAAGTTTGCTACAGGCACGTGGAATGGTTGTACTGCTTTGGGAAAAGAGGATGTATCCAGATGGAAGTTTTTCATGGCAAGTAAAGGAAAAGGTTTGTATACTTTTCCTTGATAGGAACATTGTTTTTTTAGTTATTTGGAATGTTCATGTTCTTTATCTAGAGTAAGGGTGAGATTTATGGCCTATTGGGATGCTTTGGACTGTATCTCTTTGCCATTGAATATTCTGACTAGGACTTTTGGGAATTGCAGTTCAACACCTGAAGAGCCATATGGTTCCTTCCCCTCACCTAGTCACTAAAGCCTCACAGTTCTTCCCCCAGAAGTCTAGAAAGACAGGCATATAGGTTTTGAGAATGAAAAGTACTATACAGTGTGCTGTAAATATACTTTATACAGTGATATATACAGGAGATGGAAGATGTTCTTAAATTGATAAAGTTCAGCAACTTTAAGAATAAATGAATATTGTATAAAATGACAATCTCAGTAAGAAAAATTTATGGTTTTTTTTTTAAGAGCAATGCTACAAGGCCCAATAATGCATTCCCAAAAGACTAGGATGTGGTCCCAGCATGGTGCCCAGCGCTAGACATGTTGTATTTAAGACAATAAAAGCAAAGGTATGAAAGCAAATGTGTGCAACCAAAAATGTTTGCTACAGAGGAAGGCAAAAACCTTGGAAACTAATAGCCATTCAGGAGCATTAAGTGAAATTCCTTCTCAGACCCATCAACTTGTGACTGGTATAAATTAAGGCAGAAATAATAGAAGTGAAATTAGGGAGGGAGGCATAAGCAAGGACATTGTTTGGCAGAGTCCTGTTGGAATGCTGGTCCCATCTTCCTGGCCAACCATGCTTATTTTCTGGATGCAAGACCCAAGTAGATGTGTTGTACCTGAGGCGGCAGCAAGGTAGGCTGCAGGGTAAGTCAGGTGATTTGTCTCTTGCCTTCATCCCATCGCTGAGAACAATGTATGGGCCCCAGCTGAAGTTAACAGGTTCATAATTTGTGTATAAATCACAAGATCCAGAAAAGAGGATTCAAGGTCAGCTTAAGCTACAGACTTAAGATGAGCAGTGCTCTCCAGCAGCAAAATATAAATATTGCCACAATAAGTATTAGGTTATCTCTGAAAGGACAGCACATATAAAATAATTATAAAAATCTTTTTCTTTGTTTTTTTAAAAAACTTCTGAGAAATTTTTTTGCTAAAAAAAAAAGACTGCTTAGTCCTTTGTTTTGTTTAATTAGTTTAGTTTAGTTTGGCTAAACATCTTGATGTGGTCTTTGAATCTTAAGAAATTAAATGTAATGGACTTTGATACTATTCTTTAATTTCCTAGGTGTGGAGATTCAGCACAGCTTTTTGTACTGTAAATGAATGGAAGTTTGCTGACCTTGTAAGCATGGCTGACCACTTGAAGAAATGCAGTTATAATGCTGTGGAGAGACGAGAGGAAGCTGTGCCCCTGCCATGTATGTGTGTCACACGAGAGCTTACAAAGGAAGGACGGTCATTGCGCTCTGTCTTGAAACCTGTACTTTAGACACAAAGAATTTTCTCCCAGTTGCACACACACTCAAGCACCTGATATAACCTCTGTAATGTTTTGTGACACTTTATTAGTTTACTAAAGATGATTTTTTTTGACATTATGTACATAATGTTTTGAAGTGGCATTTATTTTTTTATAACATTGCCTGGTTAGAAATAATGAAAGTTGCCTTAATGTTTGGAAAAAATTGGAACTTGCTGGACAGGATAGTTTTATATAACTTCTGCAGTCTGTAAACTTTTAATTGGGAATATCTCTGATTTATTGGTATCCATTTTTTTTTAAGATTACCTTCTGATTACTACAGGTATGCATATTCAGAGATGACTTTGAATGGTATAGAAAATAATTTGACAAACAATTTATATGTTTCGTCTCTTTACAAATTAGGATATAACAAATTAAAAATTGAAGTCTAGTCAGCATTTAGCAGTGCAGGTCTTGATCTGATTTTGCATTTTTGAAAGACTGCTCATTTACTGTATGTTGACTGAATCATATTTAATGCTGTTTTTGGTTATAGGATGTATACTTTAGTGTTGTTATACATCAGTCCCCAAATCTTTGAAGGCAATAGCAAAAGTCTTTTTAGTAGAGCAGAAAATTGTCTTACCTGAATTTGATAGGCAGCAGATTCGTTTCTAATGATACCTTCTCTTGATGGTCAACATAAGTTGCTGCTCCTACTAGCAGTCTAATGGAACAAATTACTATTGTATTTCAGTTATTAATGTACACCTGGACTAGCATTTTGGTTTAACACATGTTCCTTCTATTGATTTACATGATAAAAGATGAATTTTAACAAAATCTTGCTGTACATTAGCTACACAGAATTCATAATTTTAGATTACTACATATAATGAAGGGCTTCAGATTTTTGATGTTCATCAAATACGTCTTACTGTTAACATGTCTACAGATGTACTTCTAGGCCTCAAGGTTCTTTTGGATCGTAAGAGACTGATTCTGAGCACACTTTGCAAATTTCAGCAGATCTTAACATCAAAATGTCTAGGATAGATGTGCCAGTGTGCCATCTTTATAAGATGAGAAACCTATTAATTGCTTAAGCATATCTTAAACCCATAGGCATTCATTTTTTAACTCCGTTATTTTTCCATAGCATAGTCTTCCTTAATGAGGACATTATGGTGAATGTTTACTGTAACTATGAGGATGCCTTTAACTATATTAGGATAACAAAGAGGCTTTCATTCTTGATACTACTACTGGATCATTGAGCTTGATACTACAGATAAAGTGTTTTCACTTTTAAAGAAGAGCATTGAAAAATAATTATAAAAATGGTTGTGTTTGTAATGTTTTTAATGAACTCAAGTATACTTGATCCAGGAGTTTATATGTTCAATATATATGAATCTAATCTGGGAAATAATTACATTTTTCATTACTCAGGCTGTCCCATTTCTTAAAAAACAAAGAAACCTCAGCCTCATTCTCTAGTGCCATATGATGAGATCATTAAGAAATGTATTTGCTCTGTATAGCTGATTTTTGTAATTCTGGACCTTAGGATCACTTAATTGTTTATAAGCTGCCTTTCTCTTCAAAGAGGCAAGTTTTCCTTCAGTCCTGCAGAATGTTGTTGACAGAAGAACACTTCTCATTTCATGTCAGGATCCAGTAGCAGATGGTTGATGGCAGAATAAAAGATGCTAGTGGAATCAGGAAGAGATGATTCGTCCTTGCCATTCCAGCTCCATGTTTATTCACATCTAGCTCTGGAGGGCTGAAGAGCCCTCCAGATCCCCACTTTGGATAATGTAGACATGTGCAGGGGCAAGGGAGGATGAGAACGTTCAGCTGTGTTGTCTACTCACACAATGCTGGATTTAGGCATAATGGTTTGGAGAAGGGGGATCCAAGGCCTCATCTTGTAATAGGCCTGGTAATGTTTTGAACCTTCTGATCTAATTTATCCCTACACAGAAAAAAACCTGCAGTATGCAAGTATAGTATGATTTCGTTCAGCAGTGTGTGGGCATTTGCATTTCTCTAAAGAGAGTTGTCATTTTGAAATAACTAAGAAGATTCATTCCAAGTTTACCAAGTTACTTCTGTATACACTACTATTTTGCCATCAGATACCTTTCCCATATGAACTTTCATATTTTGTGGTTGAACAGAAGTTGGCAGAAATATATCTTGGCTGCTTAGAAGAGACTGTAGCTGAAGAACTTCTACACTAGATGGCTCTCTAGCTTCAAAAGAAAACCATTTGCACCTGTGGTGAGCCATTGGTTTATTTCTTACCATATTAAGCATTTTGAACACTTCATCCTCAACACTACATGCACTTTTACTTTTAAATCTAGATACAGTACTGTGTTTTTAAAAAAAAGTTAATCCAGAGCTATTAAAACAATGCTGTAAAAATCAGTTTGGTTTACTCTTATGTATAGAAATGCAACATAAATCCGATACCAGTATTTTTTTACTGCTATGCAGTTTTGTTTTTTTAAAAAGTGGTATTTCTCAATACTCTTTCTCCTGTACTGTACCTTGCCTTTGGGTCTCTCATGGTAATTTTTTCCACTTGCATTGCCTTTCTTTCATATTCACAGCAATTTCTTTCTCTAACCAATACACTACCTTGTTTAAATGTTTTCAGTGAATGCTATTTTACAACATCTTGTCAATCATAATAAAACACATTTGCCATTTTCATTTAGTGTATGATTTTTCTTGTTGGTAACCTGAGTCAGACTTTACACAACTCTTCCCAAATTCTTGGGCTGCAATTCAATGTTCCTCACCATTGGCACTGCTGAGCATTGCAGTTCAGCAAGTTCTGCAGAGTCACACAATTCCCACCCCAAGCTGTCTGTTTTTAAATTATTTTTAATTATCTCATAGTAGGCTGAAGGTGGTGAAGGAACGTCACTATGAAATACAATTTCCAGAACTGTGTTCTAGAATTTCTCCTTTGGTACACTTTACTAAGTGAACATGTAAATTCATTTAAGATGTCTGAAGGCGAAATTGTATTTTGGGAATATTTCTTGTTGTTTATCTGAACTATAATAATTCTTGTCTGTCTTCTAGCATTATAATGAAATCATATCCTCTGATGGCTATTACATCTTTACACCATTCTGTTACTTTCATACATCACTTCATTTGTGGCACTGGTTTTGGAAATATCTTTATTGTTCACAATTTAGGAAGCATTTTAGAGCCACAGTAGTCCACATTATTCATGGGTTTACTTTTCAGCTTTCGTTACCATGGTCAATCAGAGTCCAAAAACATTACTGGTATAGGGTTTGGTATTATCCATGGTTTTAGGCATCCACTGGAGGTCTTTGAACTTATCCCCTGCGGATAAGGGGGGACCACAGCCTTCCTGGTTAAGTCCTTCCATCTGGCACAGAAGAAGGAAGAGTGAAAATAAGAGGAAGGAATATCACAATCTTAAGAGATGCAGGCCACACCATACTACAAGCAGAAAACATCCCAGACCTGGACCAGCTACTAAGGAAAATCAGGGGGGAAAGTGCAAAGGCTGTTGTACTTTGGCTACATTGTAAGAAGGCAGGGATCACGAAAAGACAATGGCCCCATTCACACTGAAAAAGTAACCTGGCGTGCAAACCAGGTTATTTCCATGAAATGCCATGATTGAATCTCTCCGTGGCATTGATTTGCCACGATCGAATCGCTCTATCACATTGATTTGCCACAATCGTGGCATTTTATCCCAGATTCTGTTCACATTGGCAACGGGATAAAATGCCATGATCCTGGTAGAGAGGGGAAGGAGGAAGAGTGCAGGTGCCAAGGGGAGAGAGGAGGAGGGAGGAGAGAATCGGAGGTGCCGGGGAGAAAGGGCAAGAACGGAGATGCCAAGGGGAGAGAAGAGGAGGGAGGAGAGAATCGGAGGTGCCGGGGAGAAAGGGCAAGAACGGAGGTGCCAAGGGGAGAGAGGAGGAGGGAGGAGAGAATCGGAGGTGCCGGGTTAAGGGGGATTTACACCACCCCCGCCCCCCAATTTGAGTCAGAAAACCCTGGCGCAAGTGAGAACAACCCCCTGATTTGGGTCAGGAAAAGCCGGCTCAAGTGAGAAGATTCCTAATTTAAATTGAATTGGAGCCCAGGTTAAAATGCAGTGTGAATGGGTCCAATGCTAGACGGCAGGTAAATGGCAAAAAAGAGAGGAAGACTGCATGGCAGATGGATGGACTTAATCAGGGAGGACAGGGGACTTATTCAGGGAGGACAGGGGCTTGGAGATGTCTCATCCACAGAGTTGCCGTGGGTTGGGGTCCACTCAAGGACAGTTAACAACACATCATAAAATACAGTACATGCAATATAGCTGTAAATAAACCATTTGAAATGAATTTATATATTTTTTTATTGTTTTCAGCTTTTGATGGGTCACGTTCTACCTTTTGTGGTGCCCTGTCCTGCTTTGTGGTGAATACAGGGTGCCCAGATGTCCCTGTCTTCCAGGACCTGTCCTCCATTTCAGCCTTCTGTCCTGGAGGAATTCCAAAATGTCCTACATTTGGAGCAGGACTAAGAAGCGTGAATTTACATGAGTGTTTTTTAAAGCTTTTATTGGGTCATGCTCTCCATTATTTTTTCAACCTAATGTTCAGGAGTAGTTCCATGATGCTTGCCATTTGGAGCATGACTAAGAAATGAGGGCTTTATAGGAGTGCTTTTAAACTTTCCTTTGGTCATGTCCGCCATCATTTCTTGGAACGTTCTCCATTTTGGGGTGCACTTAGGGCACCTTGCGAAGGGTGGCCAGAGGCCCTCCTTGTCTAGGAAACACCCTAGACATTTGAACCTCTGTCCAGGAGGAATCCCAGAATGCCCTCAGTTGGGAGGGAGCAGGGCTGGGAAGGATACTTTAATATTTCATGGTTTAATTCTGTTGTGGGGGAGGGGGATATTGGGACTTTGTATGGAGTTTTAATATGGAAGCCGCCTCCATTATCTTTGATAGAAATAAAAAAAGTATTATTTATTTTATTAACTGTATAGGAGTGCTTTTAAAACTTTTATTTGGCCACGATGGACATTGTTTCTTGAGCGTGCTCCATTTTGAAGAGCCTTGTCATCTTATGCTTGGTCTCCCTCAGGACGACTGGCCTCTTAGTCTCCCCGCCCCCTTTTATAACAGTGGCTGAAGCCCCGCCCCCTAGTCACGTGTTTACCCTCCCTCCGCCTCCTTTGAGGGTCTCCCTTCCACAGTCCCTCCCTATTCAGTCGCCGAGCGTCGCGGCGCCGCCGTCATCGTCGTCTCTGCCCTTTCGCCCCTAGCGGCAGGGAACGGAAGCCCAGCCTTGCGCCCTCTGTTTCCTTCTACTATTGCCTGCTCTTCCCTCTTTCGCCCCTAGCGGCAGGGAACGGAAGCGCCCCCTGCCCCCTTCTGCTCTTGCCACCGCCGCTGCCATGCTGTTCCGTTTCGGGGTGATTGTGCCTGCGCGGCTGGCCGAAGGAGGCACAGTGCTCTGCGTGTCAGGTTCCCGCCCGGAGCTGGGCCAATGGGAGCCCAAGCAAGCGCTGCCCATGAAGCCCGTGCGGCCCCTGGCTCCCTTGCCCGCTCAGGAGCCCGTCCTGTGGCTGGCGGAGGCGGCGCTGCCCGAGGAAGAGGCCGCCTCCACCTTCTGGTACAAGTTCCTGAGGCGGCGCGAGACTGGCGACACTCTCTGGGAAGGTAAGTGTCGCTCGCCGGCCCCTCCCACCTCTCTTTGGCGGGCATCTGCGTTTGTGCGCATGCGTCGGAAGAGGAGGAGGGGCGTAGTCAACCTCGCTCTAGAACAGTGGTTCCCCCAAACTGTGTCCTATAAGAGATTTTGGACTTCAGCTCCCAGAAGCCTCAGCCATGGTAGCCAATAGCCTGGGATTCTGGGAGCTGAAGTCCAAAAGCCCTTAAAGAGCACTGACAGTGGTCCCCCAAACCGTGCCCTTTAAGAGATTTTGGACTTCAACTTCCAGAAGCCATGTTGGCCAATAGCCTGAGATTCTGGAAGCTGAAGCCCGAAACCCCTTAAAAAGAGCACAGTTTGGGGACCCATTGCTCTAGAGGAGGCGTGGCCAAACTCCCTCTGGTTCTCAGCCTTTGGGCCTCCTGATGCTAGGGAATTCTGGGAACTGTAGTTTTGTGTGAGACATTTAGCCTTCTCTGGGTGCCACAATAAACTACAGTTCCTAGGATTCCCTCGCACTGAGCCAGAGGCAATTAAAGCGGTCCGAGACTGGACTAATCCCTTTCTGGCTCAAGGCTATGGAATTCTGGGAGTTGGAGTTTGGCCCCCACAACATACTCCAACTCCCAGAATTCCATAGCCTTGAGCCAGACAAAGCAGTGCCAAACTGTAGACTGAAGTTCAGCTGTGTATACTTCTCTGCGCAGTCTTCTCCATCCCTGCCATGGCAAGTGCACCATTTTTTGATTGAGAAGAGCAGTCTGCAAAGGCTGCATGGCATGAGTGCCTTGTGGCCCCAGGGGTTTGACTGCAGTTTCCATTATTGCTCACCATGCTTACAGTGGTTTGGACAGATGGGAATTGCAATCCATGGACAGGTGGAAGATCACAAATTGACAGCCTTCTCTTCACATTCTATGCTGTTGCTTCATTCTCTCCACCATCTTTGGCATCGCACACCTAGTTTAAACAGAAGACTGAGTAAGCCATGCATTGGGGTGTTTTGCTTCAGTTAGGGCAATAAATTTCTTGCCTTGAACTCTTCATTCAGTAATTTGTGAGGAGTGCGGTAAAGAGGCTGCAGTTTATGCTAGAAATCTCCAAGGGCCCAGTGAGGCACCTGGACTTTGTTTAATAATCACACCATCATCTGGAATGATGGCCAAATTACAAAAATGGTGATAATTATTTATTTAGAGTATTTATACCCACCCTCCATCCAAAAAGCCTCCCAGGGTAGCTTGTTGTTGTTGTTGTTGTTGTTGTTGTGTGCCTTCAAGTTGTTTACTGACATATGGCAACCATGTCATGGGTTTGTTTGTTGTTGCTGCAAGATTTGTTCAGAGGAGGGCTGCTCTTGCCATCCCTGAGGCTGAGAGCATGTGAAGTACTAAAGTCCACCCAGAGGGTTTCATGGCCAAGAGGGGAACCGAACCCTGATCTCCAAAGCTGCACCCTAACCACTACGCCATGCTGGCTTTCTTTATACCCAAAAGGCTCCCAAAGTGGCTTGCAGAGCCTTAATTTGACAGTTTCCTGCCCTCAGGCATACAATCTAAATAAGACACAGGATACACAGTAAAAAGGAAAGGTGGTAGGGGAGGTATTAATTCCATCTTATATATTCTTTATAAACACTCAGTGAATAGTAAGTACTGTTGAGTCTATGTGGAATTTTCAAAATTATTTGAATCTCAAAACATCATGCAGAGAAGGCTAAATAGTGGTCAACAGAATTAAATGGAATGGGAAAACTAAAGAAAATTTAAAACTGACAAGTAAGGAAGAGACTACATGTTTTGATTTTATTTATTTACTGTATTTTTATACTGCCAGTACTTTCAAGTTTAAAATAATGGCTTGTGGTTTATTTGATACAGAGGTTGAAAGGGGCATGGAAGAAAAAGATGAACAAGCAATTCCTTGGGCTCCATATGATTTGTTTGGGAAGAGAGAGTGAGACATAGCAACTGCTTCTAGCCAGGCTGACAGAGGATGCTTTGCTATCTCACTTCTCACGGTATAATTCATTCTTACCTTTCTACATTTTAAATAATTACTACTAATAATAAAAATAAAAAATAAAATCTTTATTTATAGCCCACCTTTCCTTGGTAGATCAAGGCGGGTTACAAAGTACATAAATGTACAATTCCACAATAAACAAATAATAAATAATAATAATAAAACCATTTCCCAAATTCCGGCTTCTTGACAGAAGCATTATGCCTAATTGGTGTCTGCAGCAGACCATTGGTGCTTATGATAAACACACAAAATGTGTGTAAGTGCAATACAAATGCAGTAGTTATGCTTTTGGATGCTAGCTTTGGCTCTACTCAGCTTAGATCAGATCAGGGGTGGGTAACTGCGGGAGGAACAGGCGCCAGATTCAGGCATTGGGAACTGCTCAGGGCTGCACCTTTAAAAAATTTAAATCAAATAATATTGATATTAACAGTAATTAATTTTAAGCTGGGACTGGAGTAATGGGTATAGAAGGGAATGGGAATTTTTGCCATCAAGGGACAAGATTTTTAAGGGAAGACTGGCATAAGGAGAATGGAAGGAGCGGCTGGGAGCATTTGCAAATCATTTGTTTTCCACAGCAAGACAAGGCTTGTTTCTGCCCAAATGTGGCAAGTGTTATTAGCTGTTTAAAGTATTAGGAGTCTCTCCATTTTGTGGGGCTGTGGTGGTTCCAGATGCCAGGGGGCACACTTTTGGGTCTGACAGCCCACATGCAGTCCATGGGCCACACTTTGTCCACAGGTCATGCTTTGTCCATGCCTGGCTTAGATAGTACTTGGAAAACTAGTTTGACCAAAGACTGTGACAGAACAGAATAAACAAACATGTGTACAGACACAGATACACAGAGTGGGTTTTGACAGTTCTGCAATGTTTTCCCCAGCTCTTTGAAAATCTATCCTTTGTATTTAGACTAGAATGAAACAATTCCTTTGATCCCAAAGAAGTGATTGAAGTGTCCTTGTGCTAGCCTTGCATAGGAAGTGGGTAGGGAAGACTGGCACATTGCTTACCCTCTTGATAGACAATAAGTGAGATACTTGAAGAGTATAAGATAGCCAGTAACACATCATGTATCAGCCCACCACTCTGTCCTCGCTGTATTTTTTATTGTGTTTTTAACAGATGTTTTAATTGTAACTTGTTTAATCCTGTTTTAAGAGGGGGAGAATTTGGGATATAAATTTGTAAATGTGGATTTTCATAGAATCATATAATCATAGAGTTGGAAGAGACCACAAGGGCCATCCAGTCCAACCCCATTCTGCCATGCAGGAAATCCAAATCAAAGCATCCCCGACAGATGGCCATCCATCCTCTGTTTGAAGACCTCTAAGGAGGGAGACTCCACTACACTCCAAGGGAGTGTGTTCCATTGTCGAACAGCCCTTACTGCCAGGAAGTTCCTCCTAATATTGAGGTGGAATCTCTTTTCCTGTAGCTTGCATCCATTGTTCCTGGTCCTGTTCTCTGGAGCAGCAGAAAACAAGCTTGTTCCCTCCTCGATGTGACACCCCTTCAAATATTTAAACATGACTATCATATCACTTCTTAATCTTCTTTTCTCCAGGCTAAACATCCCCAGCTCCCTAAGTCGTTCCTCATAGGGCATGGTTTCCAGACCCTTCACCATTTTAGTCGCCCTCCTTTGGACACGCTCCAGTTTCTCAACATCCTTTTTGAATTGTGGTGCCCAGAACTGGACACAATATTCCAGGTGGGGCCTGACCAGAGCAGAATACAGTGGCACTATTACTTCCCTTGATCTAGACACTATACTTTTATTGATGCAGCCTAAAATTGCATTGGCCTTTTTAGCTGCCGCATCACATTGTTGACTCATGTTCAACTTGTGGTCTACTTGGACTCCCAGATCCCTTTCACACGTAGTTTCATTCAGCCAGGTGTTCCACATCCCATATCTGTGCATTTTATTTTTCTGCCCTAAGTGCAGTACCTTACACTTCTCTGTGTTGAATTTCATTTTGTTAGCTTTGGACCAGCTTTCAAGTCTATTCAGGTCAATTTGAATGTTGATCCTGTCCTCTGGAGTATTAGCTAATTTGGTGTCATCTGCAAATTTGATAAGTATGCTCCCAATTCTGTCATCCAGGTCATTGATAAAGATGTTGAATAGCACTGGGCCCAGGACAGAGCCCTGTGGGACCCCACTGGTCACTTCTTTCCAGTGGAAGACTTTTAACGTAAGCCGCTTTGATTGTCCTGTCACAGAAAAGCGGGATATAAATAAAAGATTTATTTATTTATTTATTTATTTATTTATTTATTTTAAGTATTTATTTCCTTCCTTTTGTATACACCTTGAGATGGTTAACAAAAGTACATAACAGTAAAATAGTAAAGCAAAAGCTGTTTCAAAACAACAAGTAAAACAGCAGATAATAAGAAAAGTAAGTGGAAGACTAGATCTCATAAAAAGCCATAAGGTGCCTTTAAATCATCTGCTACAGCCTATTGTTACAGTAAATCTTTTCATTTCTGCTGCCTTTTACCAATAAAACAACCCCACATAAGAAATACGGGGAGAATCTTGTGCAGTGCTGGCATTTCTTGTCCTCTTTCCCCACATCAGCACCAAAGTAGGAAAGTATGGCAGTGCAAGTATGAGACTCTTAATCTAACCAGGAGTGCTTCTATGTGAGTCCTGCCAATCCAGCTGTTAAAAATTGGAGGATTTCTGAAACAATCTGCAAAGCACTTGTCTGTCCACAGTTGAAGCCAAAAGAGTGATAGCAGAGGAGACTTTTGCCTTCATAGAGGTCTGACAGGGCTTATATCTTTAAAATCATAATATGTAAGATAACATCTCAGCATAACCCACAGCTAGGGATATATTTTACCTGATATAGCTTCCAGATAAATATGTTCATGAATTGCTGTAACTAAAGAACTACAAAAATTTTCCACAGAAGAACCTTTTTTAAAATAAAACATTTTATTGATTAAAACTGCAATATTACAATCACATTTTAAACATACTAAATACAACCAAACATTTCTTCACGGTCTCATCCTTACAGAAACCATTACAGGGTAAAAAGGAATCTCTTCGAATGTTTTAATATCTTACAAAAATATTTATCTGTATTACAGAGAGGAAACTTAAGAGGCATGTTGATTTAAGGTTGGAATGACAAATGGAAATAAACACATTTCCTTTTGCAGTTTGGTATATATTTTTTCTTATACTTTTACTTACACTTCAAAGTATGTGCTTGGAAGTTGCACTGTATGCATCTGGTATTTAGCCAAAGGCAGGGGTGATATATCTACACCATATTGGTATTCCTTTATATTGCTGCAAAAGTTCAAAGCGGACATTTTAATACCTGCAAAATGCTTGAGGGTCCATCAGATGGATTTTGTGTGTAACTGTCGATAATAGTAATAAAGTTTTCTACTTAGAAATGCATAGGAAGTTTTTACTGTGCTGACATACCCAGCTACATTTGTAAATGTCCTGAAAAGAGTGACGGTATTGGAAGCAGCAGGGAGTGGATCTGTGTTAACCAAATAGATCAAATTGAAGGTTAAAATGGACCAAGATATTGAAGTTAGCTACGGAGTGTCATAAATCTGATTCCTAAGGATCTTTGATTGAGGCCATTGAGACTTTCCTGATACAGTGCAAAAGGACAGCTGAGGTTCAGGAGCTACTACTTCAGTTAGTAGAAGACTAATAGATCAGATATTGTATTACCACTTGTTTCCATATTGTAGCAGCAAAGCCAAATTGTAACTGTTCAGAATTGTGTAGCTTTTATTTTTTATATGATACAAAAAGTCAGTGCCAAGAAGCTGTTATCCTCCAGATCCATCCAATGTTGGCAACATCTAATTTGAATGAAATTTGAGTTGCAGAAAATGTGACATCAAATAGCTTGCAGTAGGGGATGCACATGAATTATCACATCACTCAGAATTTCTATGTGTGATTTAAATGAAGAAGCCTGCTATTACAGTGACAGAATATGCCAGTGTAGAGTATTTGGTGGAATCCAAATTACATTTAAAACAGTTGGAAATAAATTTTAAATATTTATACTCTGAATGTTGCTGTGGGGGTTTTAATGCTAGAGGATAGACCACTCAAAATAAGAGGCCTCAGAAGCACATTTTACTGATAATTAAGTATATCTAGGAAAGGCAATTGCCATCTCAGGCCATCTTAGAAGCTAAGCAGGAAAACTTTGGTTAGTACTTGGGTGGGACTTTGCCAATGAATACCAAGTGCTGTAGGCTGTATTTCAGAGGAAGGAACTGGCTTGCCTAAGAAAATGCTGTGAAATTAATGGGGTTGCCATACGTTGACATGTGACTTGAAGTCACATACACACATCCTTCATCTCTTCTCTGCTTTCCCCTTTACTTTTACTTTCCTCATACGATAAAATCAGTGGAATGTACATCAAAGACTTACTTACAATGTCCATTAGATGTCACTGTTCTACCTGAGAATAAATCTTTTATTCTACAAACCTCTACTACAAGAACTTAATCAACATTTAGTGGAATCTATCCAGTGTTTATGTGTTTGATGGTAAAATACAAATTAAACATTTATTTCTGTTGCTCAGTTCAATCTTGCCTAAGAAATAATGAAAAGGAAGGAACATTATGTTTAACTAAATGTTTATTGCCTAATAATTTATTTTAAGAAACAAAGCTTTTATGCTTTCAGGTGTAAAGATCCTTTGCTGATATGGGTGACCAGAAATAAATTTGACCTGACATAGAGAAATCGTTTTTTATGTATCTAAATTAAATATGCAGTTCTTATAAATTTGCCTTTTATGGTGTATAATATGTTAATGCTGTAAAATCAAAATATTGCATGCAGTGCATTCTTCTGCAGAGAAATCTAGAGGTACAGCTTGAAATCACTGCCTCCCCATTTTATGCCTATAATCACAGGATGTGAAAGTAGACAAATCATTTCAGGATTTTTTTTTTTTAGGCAGGGAGAATTAGAGGGAGAAACTACCACCATGAGAAGTCTTCATCAGAGAAATGTTATATCATCTCATACTGAGGACCAGGAAAGAAAAATGGCAGTCTGCAAGAAGGAGGAACTTCATGGACACTGGAGTATTTTGCCTTCCACCCCTGAGCTTTGCCCTAAACCCCCCCCCCCAAAAAAAATCAATGGGAGACAGTTATGGTATATCTTATAGAAGTATGTTTGTATTTGTGATCATGCATATCATCTAATTTTCTATAGATGGTTCTGGACCCATCTGGTCATTTACTCTGTTTCTGGAAATTAATGGGCTTCACATAGTGCAGGAGTGGGGAAAGTGGAGTCTGTAGGCTACATATGACCTGCAAGGCCATTTTTCAAGTTCTTCAAGAAGTTAACTTCATTTTTCTTCCTAGTTAAATAAAAATCTGTTTTGGCCTAAAACACCCTTAGGAGGGAGTCAGAAACATTGCAAAATGTATTCCCCATCCCCTGAAAGTATGGATGTATTTTTAGTTTTTAAAAAGTTTTAAAAATTAAACTAAAAAACTGAAGGTATCGGTAGTGTGGATCTCTAGGTTTTGCAGGGACCAAGTGCACTAAGAATTGCCTACATCTGAAATAGCAGATATTCTGTCCAATGCAGCAAAGGTGGGCAACAGAAAAAAGATCCTCTTTAGAAGATTTAGCTAGTAAATGGGTCTTTAACAACAGTTGTAATTACAACAGCAATAGTAATAAAAAAGGCAAATTCGCTTACAGTATAAGACTGCAAATCATGAAGTAAGTACTCATCACTTTAGTCCTCAGAATTACATTTTGGTGCAGAATTTCACAGTAAATTGTGCCTGCAACCTTTATTTTAGCTACTTTCTAAATACATTTTTCTTTTTACAGATACAGAATAAAAACAGAAAATGGTACCACAAGGTCTGTATCATTCATGTTAACTGCAACTTTTGCAAACACAGAGGGCTACCAACCACTGCAGCAAACATTCTGCTTCGTGTGACTCTGTTTTTTCTGGCTCAGTCTGTTTTGGTACAATCTTTGGCGCAATCATCTCATTTCAGAAAGGTTATAAAGCTTGAACAATCAAAATAAGGTTTGGGACATATTTTCTAGGTAGGGAGGATATAGAAACAGACTTTTCAGCTTAGGAAATAGACTCAATGAGACAGAAGTGATTAATGACAAAATGTGCGTCAATCATGTAACATTTCAGTTGGCCTTAAGAGCAAACAGGCCAAATGATTATAAAACTATGAACTGCTTCGATAAAAAGAAATATTTTATAGACTCTGGCTAGAAGCCATTGGTGGCTTTGCACTAGAGGAAAGTAGTTTCACTAGCAAAGGCAGGACACTTTCCCCCCTCCCCAGATCTCTCTTATACAACCTCCTATGTCCTATAAACTTACTCCTGAGGATTAGGGGAGGCTGTGGAACTTTATGGGACACAGCACAGAGCATCTTAAAAGACAGCACATTAGGAAGACATGGATGCCTCACCCAAGTCCTTTCCACTAGTTCAAAGGGCCTAAGTACCCAAAGTTACCCGATCTTGTCTGATCTTGTTAGTCAAGTAGGGTTAGCCCTGGTTAGTACTTGAATTGGACCACCAATAAATACCAGGTGCTGTAGGCTATATTTCAGAGGAAGGACCAGGCAAAACCAACTGTGAGTATTCCTTGTCTGAGAAAACCCTATGAGAAATTAATGAGATTGCCATAAGTTTGGAGGCCTATTGAAGACACATACATACAAAGCCACTATTGGAAAATACAATCCTGTATTATGAAATTGATTAGTGATAGATTCATGACAGATAAAAAAAATGTGATACTTCACACAAACTAAACTTAATTTGTACAAGCATTAACCATGATAGACAAAAGGGACTTCTGTATTATTTGCTCAGGCAACAAATATTTTCTGAGAAAAAAGAAGAAGAATGTGGCCATTCTGCCTTGTTTACAAGCTTCTATGAGTGTTTCAGCAAACCTCTTTGTAGGAAAAACAACACTGAGCAACATATAGTGAGACCACTCTTACACAACGTTGTGGAGTAAGTGCTTAGAGAGAAAGAAAGAAAAAGGATGTATGGCTAGCTGAGGTCAGGTCTCAGCTATCAATTGCCACCTGGTAGCAGCCATTCAGTCAGATTACAGGAGAATGAGGGAGACTCTCTTATTTTTATTGATGTGTATGTAAGCTTTTTGTTTGGTTAAAAGGGGTTGGAAGTGAAAATTGGTTAAACTAGGAAGACTTTGGTCCTATGTTTATATTTGGTCCAATTTCAATTGCAAGAAAAAGCAGAGAGATTTAGGCCCAGTACAAATGGGCGCTTTGTGGCGTGCCGGTGGTAATTTTAGGGTTCGGGAGCATGCAGCAACTGCATGCTCCCAAAACCTAATACGTATGGGCGGTGCCCAATGGCACAAGACATGTCACTGTGATGCCCCAGGGCACAAATGGTGCCTTGGTGGCGTTGTGGGAAGGAGCTCCATTTCGGCGCTCCTTTTTGGGGTGGATCGTTGCCACGGCTGTGCAGTTGCCGCAGCAACAATCCAGAGAATCTGTACCGGGGCTTATTTATCTCTTCTCTTTCTATGACACACATGCATGCACACACAGACACACACTTATGCTATTGTCTATAAATGATCTGAGAGCTGAAATTTTGAAAGTTTAATTCTTTTACTGGTTTGGAGAAATTCTGGATCCTCTGGGCTAAATCCAATTGTTAGTCTTAAATTGGACCTACAAAATCAATGGAACTTACATCAGTGTTGACTTACCAGGTTCCCAGTGGTTTTAATGAATCTGCTTTT
The DNA here is from genome assembly GCF_019175285.1 of Sceloporus undulatus. Taxonomy (NCBI): domain Eukaryota; kingdom Metazoa; phylum Chordata; class Lepidosauria; order Squamata; family Phrynosomatidae; genus Sceloporus; species Sceloporus undulatus. Next base: position 88,505,030 of record NC_056522.1, read on the forward strand.
GTTGGGACTAACATTTGGATTTAGGCCTGTGTGTTTATTTCTTTGTATGATAAAGCTCACATTTGTATGTATAGGTACTATGTGTAACATCAAGCAGGAGCTCTCAAAAGAGAAACAGATACATTTCTGGAATTATCTTATGATCAATACTGAGCACATTTAGGATAGCAAATATATGCCATTGTGGAAATATTTAACTTTCTGACAAAGCTGGGTTTAATATTACTGTTAAAACAAGCCTCAGAACAACAAAAAGTGGTGTATTATTAATTGTACCGTTTTTAAAATTCACAATTAGCTATAAGTCTCTAACAGAGAGAAAAAAATATTATTTTGTGAGATGTATTTTACATTTTTGGTAGCTACAGTTTTGGAAACATATTGGAGAAAATGGCAACTAGAAACAACGTACGCCCCCTGCCAAAAGGTCTAAGCCATCTATATTTAGATGAGGGAAGTTCAACACGTCCATAGTTCTGTGTTGGAACAATCAATAACAATTCAGTCTTGCTTGGATGGAAGCAGACTCTGTTCTAAGCCATCTAAGATTGAATTTCAGACAGACAGCAGGGAGGCAGCCACAACAGGCTCCAATATCAAAGTTTTGTTTTGTTTTGTTTTAAAAGAAGACATGGTGTAGTAATGGAAGCCAAATTATGATAGCAATAGAAATTATGCCATGCAGTAAAAAAAAAAAAAATGGATTACTAGAAATATTCAGTGGTCTTTCTATTTCATTGTAATGCAAGATCACAGAAAGCAGGAAGGGATTACTCTAATGAAAAAGGATGTATGTGTTAGAAAACATCTGTTAAGACAACTTGAAAATTGTATTTTTGTCACCCTGTCAAATGTCAAACATTTTTATAAGTCTCTATGAAAATCTTTTTTCTTCCTGAACTTGTTTTTCTGCAGGAGAAGTGATGCTGCAGCACTCTACTGGACTTGAAAGTATGTGTTTGGGGGCCTGCAGTACCTTCCTTAGTTACATATAAATGATGTGGATGGTTGTGGCAAGAAAAAAGGGGGCCTCCTCACTTATCCTCTCTGATGCCTTCCATGCTTAAAAGCAGTGTAATAGGTCACAAGTTACTGAAATTGCAGCACCCCCTGGGAAAATACTAGGAAATATGATTTTTTTATGTTAGGCGTCTGAAAGACAAATGCAGAGAGACATAATTGCCTTCTTTCCTGCCGATATCCTTGCTCCCACTAAAATACTATAACTTTTTTTAGAGTGCATTGGTATAAATTCAGCAGCTGAGCATTGCTGCCAATTTAATGCAGTTTCTAGATTTTGAAGCCGTTCCTCTTCCCATTTATGGCAGCTTTGCTTCCATCTTTTGGACCATTAGAGGAGAAATTGCCATCACAATGCTTGAAGATACTCATTATTTCCCTTGCCATCTTTTTTTTTATATATATAAAATCCACATGCAATGGTACAGCATGCGTACCATGCACAACCCCATTCCTGAAACTTTGAACTAAATGAGGACATTCCATATTGGACAAAAATGTCCAACCCCTTCCATAGAAGACCTTGTGCATGAGTAAGGCCCTGTCCAGACCAGCCTGAAAGGCTGGCCTGAGGGCAGAGTCGGGGTGTAGCATCCTGATGACGCATGACTGACTTGGCCCCCCTCAGGGCACCCTGACTGTGTGCTGTTCCAGATGGCACGTGGCATCACGGTGCATCTCTGGTGCTGCATCCAGATGATGCAGCATTGAAGGAGCACCATATAGCCATGTTGCTGTGGCTATGGTACCCTTTCGAGGGTGCAAAAAGGAGCCACTTTTTGTGGCTCCTTTTTGTGCCCTCGAAAGGCTGGATTGGGACTGCAGAATGAGGTTGCTGTGGCCCCAATCCAGCTGTAGAAGGGACAGCTGGAGTCTGTCCCTTCAGGGCTGTTTGTACACCCCCTAAGACACCTTTAGGCTTCCGGCTATTCTTTTGATTGCATAAAAGATCATTATTTGAAAACTTCTCGGTCACAATTCATTTTAATCATGGCCATGCCAATAGTGTGGTATGTAGTTATTTATAGAGTTATTTATTTATTTATTTATACTCCACCTTTCTCCCAGGATGGCATTCAAGACAGCTATGCAAATGTGTGTGTCTTCAAATTGTAGATGGCTGGAACGCAATCAATCTCCATACAAAATAAGTTTGCGTGGTGGGTAAGCAGTAAAGAGAAAAAGTTTTGTTTTCAAGGCTTCTCTTTAAACATGGGTAGTACAGTTGGCCTTTCTTATACACAGATTTTTCTGTACACGGATTCAAGCATACACAGTTTGAAAATGTTCAAAAAATGTATAAATTTCAAATATCAAACCTTGATTTTCCATTTTTTTATAAGGGACACCATATTACTATGTCATTATATTTAATGGGACTTGAGCATCCACGGATTTTGTTATACACGGGGAATGTTGGAACCAAACCCCAGCGTATAACAAGGGGCCACTGTATAAATCAAGTTTACTGTACTCAGTTCAGTCTTATAGAATTGCATCCTCCCTAACCATTTCCTGAACTCTATCACACATCCCTCTTATCCCCTTCTCCTTCTGAAAGGCGACTCTTCAAGTCGCCTTTCAACTTATGGTGGTCCTTTGAATTTCATAGCGTTTTCTTACGCAAGGAATACTCAGATATGGTCTTGCCTCTTCCTTCCTCTGAAATACTCCTATCCCTCCAGAATTTAGCCTTCTCTTGCTTCTCCAAAAAATACAGCCTCCTCCTAGGTCTCCAGAACTACCAAACTGATTTTAGATTTGTAGGGCAATTCAAATTTCCTAAAGCTTCAGCCTTTGTTAAGGAAAAAAAAATTAAATATCAAAATACCAAAACCAAGCCTGTTAGGGTCTAACTTTAAATCAGCAGAGTAGCAGAAATGTGTCCTTGTCTAACTATGGCGCTTTACAGATGGCGTGCTAGGGTTGCCTCGGGGCGTCCTTTACAGATGCCCAGCAACCCTAGCACATACCTGCCGTGCCATAATGGCGGCGCCCTGTATACATGGGCGCCGCCATTGTGACGTGGCCGCGCCGCTGCAGGGCACTTGTGGCGCCCTTTCAGAGATGCCGGAAGGAGTTCCAAAACGGAGCTCCTTCCTGAGAAGCGCCTCGTTCCCGCAGCCCCCAAACAGCTGCAGGAACGAAGCCAGAGGAACAGGGGCCAAGCAGCCCCTTTCTCTCCCAACAGCAGCTCCCTGGGGTGTCCTGGGGCATGAAGCCCCAAGAACACCCCTTTCCAGGCCAGGGGAAAGCGGCGTTTTGCTGCTTCCCGGAGGCCTGGAAAAGCAGTGGATTGGGGTCTCCAGGGCTGCCACTGTGGCTGCTCAGGCCCCGATATGGCGGGAATTGCGGCACCTGCAGGCCACCCCAAAGGGTCGGTCTGTACCCTGCCTAAGCTTCTTTAGGTCCTGAGACTGACTCTAAAACAACACAAGTAGCTTGCAGTTTAAACAAAAGTTTACAAATGGCTCAAATCTACATATGCACATAGAGGGTATATCCTAACCTAACTAATGAATAGTTCTGGTAAAGAAGAAATCTTTATATCACCATCTTTCCAAAGATACTTGAGAGAGGAGGAAGATAGGAAACCCAACAGGGCAGGAAAGAATCTTTGTGTGAGAAAGAACTTTCCAAAAGGGGGAGTGACCTGAAACCAATTTGCAAAGTTATTGCCCTGTGATTTAGTAGGAGCGAATAGGATGTTTGAATGAGATGAGACAGCAGTATTTGCGTGCAGGAAAATCTGTCTAACGAAAGGAAGAAAGAATGCAAAAAATGTTCCAACAAGATTCCCCTCTTTTCTCCAATTTCCTTGCACAACATTGGATAGGTTTTGATAGACTGAAACCAGTACAGGGACGTAGCTAGGATTTTAGGAAGGGGGGGTCCAGACTAAGTGCCACCATTATAATGGGGCTTGGGTGCGGCGGCGCAGCAGCACACACCATTCATTTTTCTAATGGAAGGGGGGTCCGGATCCCAAGACACACACCCCCCCCCCCCGGCTACGTCCCTGACCAGTAGATGGTATGTATCAGCTCTGTCCATCACAGGCTCTAAAAATATACGTTTTTAAACTAAATTTGGGGGAACAGCTATTTTTGAGATCATTGTACTCACCAGTGTCACTATGATTGCTGTCACCCGATGTGGGGGGTGGGCAAACCCCATGCTTTCTAGTGACCCTTCTGTCAGAGTGGCAATGTGACATAAAGTTTGTATCACACTTCTGTTTTCTGTGGCATCTTTTTAAACACTTAAAGTAGCCAGCTGGGCTAGATCTGCCTATCTCGATGGCTTGAAATATGCTTTTCATAATTGGAAAGATGTTATCAGTTTGGCTTGAAGATCATAATGAGCATGGACATTTTTTAAGTTCTGCAAGACCCAAGTTATTAGATCCTTATAATTCAATACCAGACATTTGAATTCTGGATAGAATAATATGGGTAGTTAGGATATAGTTATAATGCATTCCACCTGCATCAGGAAACAATCCACAACAGTATGAAACACTCGCAACTTCCATTCATCAAGTGCATGGTTCCTTTATTACATATTAAAAGTGCACAAAGAAATGTTGTGGATTTGGGAGGAAGAGACCCATACTTTCCTTATTTAGTAAATATTTTCTTTACAAGGAATCCTCCCGAACAAATAATTATGATAGATTGTCACTAGTTGTTTTTTGGGGTTTTTTTAGTTATCAAATTGTGGCTGGGTGGAGTGGAGGTGGGATGGAGCAGACACTGGTTATGTACTATTATTTAAGCTTTTATTGTTGTTGTGTGCCTTGAAGTCATTTCTGACTTATGGTGACCCTAAGGCAAACCTATCATGGGGTTTTCATATCATATTCATATTTGTTCAGGTGAGGTTTGTCACTGCTTTCCCCTGTGGCTGAAAGCAAGCAGTATACTGCTTATGTACTTCCTTAACCTTTATATTCATTCAAACATGTTTTTTGTTTTTGCAGAATCTATTTTGTAGGAAATAATTGCCAAATCTAGCCAACTTTCTGGGAGTTTAACTTCAGGACATATAGTTAGAGATAATGACTTCAAGCTACAGGAAAACAGTAAGAGCTGTTTGACAGTGGAATATGCTGCCTTGGAGAGTGATGGAGTCAAAGTACAGAATAGTACCATTACTTCCCTTGATCTAGATCAGTGGTCCCTAAACTTTCTCAGGCTACTGCCCCCTTTCCTCTTGGGTGACAGCCTAGCGCCTCTTCCCCACATGCCTGTTTCTTGGTATTAGTTCCACTGTTCTACTGGGAGGGTAGAAGAGAGAAAGTATCCTAAGCAAAGGAAGGGGCTACTTTTGAATAGTTTTGCACATGAAGTAAATGAAATCCTACTGGGTGACTCTGGGCAAGTCACATTCTCCCAGCCATAGGAGAATGCAATGGCAAACCTCCTCTGAAGAAAATTTTTCAAGAATGCCCCTCCCCACCCCCCATGACAAGTCTTTCTTAGGGTCACTGTGAGTCAAAACAACTTGAAGACACACAACAACAATCCAAGGAAATTTTCAGATGGGCAAAAGTGACAGTTGCATAGTGGGATGCTCCCATCAGTTTCACGCAATTGTGTGGAGATTATCAGACAACGTTGCGTGATGTCACGATAACCCCATCATTTTCCTGTGAATAAAGAGGAGTTTTCCAGCCACGTTTCATTCACGGGAAACAAACACACACACAAACATTTCCATATGGGGGTGGAGCTGGAGGGAAGGGCATTTCCAGTCCCAAGCAAGCAAAAACTTCCAGCATATCGCCACACATTTACCAGAACACAAAAAAGCCTCCTCACTACTCCAAGCCTCTGCTTGCCTCCTTTCCCTTCCTGTTTCTGGGGCCTGGGTCTGGCACACCTGCGCAGTACCACCCTCAAGGGCAGGATCTGGATGAGTTTTTTCTTGCGTTTTCACTCCTATCTTCAGAAATCTGAGACCTGCTGCTGGGGCTTTTACATTTTTTCAGCAGCAATGGCAACCTTACTTGCAACCCCCATCCCCACAATTGCCTGCCGCTCCCTTTTTCTTTCTCAGCACCCCCTGCTGTTCTTTTTCCCCTGGAGCTTTCCAGTGCCCCCAGGGGGGGTGCTACTGCCCACTTTGGGGACCACTGATCTAGATGCTATACTCCTGTTGATGCAGACTAGAATTGCACAGTTTTTCTTAGCTGCTGCATCATATTGCTGCCTCATGTTAATCTGCTGTATCATATTGCTGCCTCATATTAAACCTGTGGCAGCATTTTTGTGGTCCACAAAAATGCCTAGATCCTTTTTGCATGTACTGCCATCAAGCCAAGTGTCACCCATTTTTACTGCACAAGTGTAGTATCCTACATTTCTCTCTGTAGAAATTCATTTTGTTAGTTTTGGCCCAGCTTTCTAATCTGCTAAAATCATTTTGAAATTTAATCCTGTTCTATGGGGTATTAGCTACTCCTCCTAATTTAGTGTCAACTGCAAATTTGAAAAGCATGCCCTGTATTCTATCTTCCAAATCACTGATAAAGATGTTGAATACTACTGGGCCTAGGACAGAGCCCTGTGGCATCCCATTGGTCACTTCTCTCCAGGATGAAGAGGAGCCATTGTTTAGTATCCATTGGGTTTGGTCTGTCAGCCAGTTACAAATCCACCTAATACAGTGCATCCTCGCCTTACGCGGGGGATCCGTTCCGGATCCCTCCGCGTAAGGCGAATTCCACCTATGCTTGAGCCCCATTGGAAACAATGGGGCTCGTGCGCGGCGGCGTGGCGGCGCAGGCGCGCGCCCATTCAATTGAATGGAATGCGCCGCCCCTTCCGCCCCACGTGCATGCCGCGGCTTGAGCGTGTATGCTCAAGGCCGCGTATGGCGCGCCCGCGTATGGCGCGGGCGCACTGTAGTTGCATTGTCAAGCCCACATTTTACAAGCTTTTTTGCAAGGATATCATGGGGACCTTGTGTGGGTGGGGCTGGCGTAGCAGGGTGCATGGCGGAGTAAGACTGAGTGGAAATCTTCTCCACGTGGGAAACACCACTGAGTTGCAGCAACAATAACACCTTTATTGGCAACAGGTAATGCAACAGTATAAACAAACAAAGAAAACCGGTGCCTTGGTGTCCAACTTAGTAGTATTCGCCAGATAGGCCTTTACAAGACTCCTTGTTCTGGTCGGAAGTGGGGTCACCGCTTCACCTTCCCCCAGAGTGTTTCTCCAGCACTTCCCTATCTGCTTTTCCCCAGTTTTGGGGCTCTGGGCCCTGCTCCCAGCAGTCCCCTTTTGGGTCCCACCACTCGCACTCCAGATTTCTTGGGTCCCAGCGGCGCCAGTCACCCTCGCCCGAGTACCCTCCACTCGAGGGTCTACTAATCTTACAGCCTCGTGTGGTCCTGGCCTCCTAGGGCTCGCTCGGCCTACCAGGGACATGGGTCTCCCCACTCGCTGTGGGCTGTGAGTTACCTTTCCTCCTCTTAGCTCAACCGCCTCACCGCGTCCCCCTCTTCCGCGCCTTTTCCCTCTCCCCACGCAACTTCTCTCCTCCCCTCTTATACCCTCTTGACGCCCCGCCTGCTCCTTCTCTGACTCCTCCCCCGTGGCTCTTTCCCTCTTCTCTTCCACCTGGTCCTCCTCAGCCCTCCCAACTCTCCCAATCTCCACCTCCACCTTACTACACCTTGTCAAAGGCTTTACTGAAATCAATATATGCTATATCCACAGCATTCCCATAATTTACCAAGTTTGTGACTCTATCAAAAAAAGTGATAAGATCAGTCTGCCATGACTTTTTTTTTTTTGAGAAACCTATGCTGACTTTCAGTAATTACAGCATTCCTTACTAAGTGCTTACAGACTTTCTCTTCTAGCTACAGCAGGAACTGACCACAGACACTTTATCAGTTATTTATAAGCACAAGACAGGTTTTGAAATGATGGCTCTGTTCCAAAGGTATACACATGCTTGTCCTCAGTGAGGGGGTTAATGATATCAGTTTTCAGTTCACTACTCACTTGGATTGAGAGAAAGAGGCCTGAGAGCTAGTGTGATGTAGTAGTTTGAACACGACTACAGTCCTGGACACCAGCATTTGATTCCCTACTCAAGCATGGAAATCCACTGGGTGACCTTAGGCAAGTCACACACTCTCAGGCCCAGAAACCCCCATGATAGCTTCACCTTAGGGTCACAATAAATTGGTAACAACTTGAAGGCACACAACAACAAAACAGCAATATACGCACACATGATTGACACAGCCAAAGCTATGGCGAGGAGTCACGATGTGTGTGTGGTTGGCTTGTCATATGCAGTCTCAGTCCATCAGATGAAAATTGGTATGCACCCTTGGTACCAGCTCCAATGTTCCCATTTCAGAAATAGTAGCCACAGCTATAATTTACTCACATGATTTCAGAGCCATTGAAGATGCCACCAGGTGGAAACCTGCTTCTATTTGTGGAAAATCTTCTTGGGTATCATATATGATGTATCCATAGGATTTTTTCCCCTGCTGCTTAATTGGCTAGCACAATATTTCTTTCAGAAACTTTGCCACCTTTGCCCTTTTTTCTTTGCAGTCATGAAGGCTAGAACTTACTTCATTTTTCAAGAAAGAAACTTGGATGTAAGGAGTTTGAAAACTTGTGAACTGCCCCGGATGCTTACTCAGCTCACAGTACAGCTTGCAATGCACAGTAACCACACGCTATGCTAATATGCTTCAGTTTAACTCTTTGAGATAGACACACACACACACACACACCTCCCTTCTTGGTGTTGGAGCTTATTTTCTACCCATCACTGATCTTTGGCTACATTGGATTACGTATCTCTTGATCAGTCTTACCCACTTTTATATTCTTGTTTGTTCTTTTCTCCCATATGAACTACACATTGCTCAGAGATCTTTGTTTTAATCTGCTTTGTAATAAAGCCGTGGCTTTTTTGATATGCCAGCTTGATCATCTTTCTTATACATCATGCCAGGAGCCATATGGGTAGTCCTGCAGGCTTTGAAAGGAATAACTATCTCAAAGATTGATTCGTAAGGCAGACTTTGCTGATTGCTTTGCTCTTGAACATGGTGGCGTGCAAGCAAATTGCTGGAAGATCTTCAACAAACCATGGAATTTGTTTTTGTTTTGCTTTTAACAAAGTACTTACGTTAAGAATCCAACATAGAATAATATATATTATTTCAAGAATAATCATTATTTGGTTTCTAATGTTTGGCAGTGATGGGTTCAGTTCTTTTCTCTTAGGACTTAGACATAAAAAATACCTTCCATGTGGAATATTCAAGCTGTTACAAGTGTCCTGTTCAAAAGTATATATCCAATAACCCTGAAAACACATATCTTTTACAGAGATGTGTGCACATGGCAAATATTATACGCAGCTCAACAAAATAGGAAGTTAGCTCAAAAAGCTTATAGCTGGAACCAATAAATTTTGCTTTGATCTTACCTGTGTAAAGAAAGCAGAATTTATGGTGTATCAGTCTAGTACCTAAAGGGTGAGTAGTTAAAGTTTCCAAGTAAAAAGAGGAAGAACAGTACTGAAATAACAAGGTTTAGGAGGCTAAGCACAACAGAGTTACACTGTTAAAGCTCAGGGAGGCAGACTAGATATTTTAGAGTGATTTCAAGATGAAGATGAAAACTCAAAAGTTGACAGCCTTTTGGTGATATACACACATATAAGTGTGGCTGATGTGTCCATGTGTCTTTTTAGATTGGGTGGCAGGGGGCCGTTCCCTAATGCTTTCCACTGCACCGAAATCTCTCCCAAGCCAGGCAGTTGTGGAGCCGCCGGTGTAGCCAACTGCTGCTGTTGCTACTGCTTACTATGTCATGCCACCTGGCGGGAAGGGGAAGTGGGAAGCAACTCGGAGGAGGGATAAGTACCTGATATTAACTATAAAGGAAAAGGAAAAAGTGCACTCCATCTAGAAAAACACTCTTTTCCCCCCCTCCTCACAGCTGAAATGAGATACATCTTCCTCCATGAATTGCCTCCCTCTCTTCCTTACCAGTAAGCAGTAGCAGCAAGCCCTCTCTAGGCTTGATGGTTGGCAGGGTGGGGAGATATCACAGGACTTTATCAGACTGAAAAAAAAATACAGGAGCATACCAGTATGCTCCCATCAATATCGCACAATATTATTATTATTATTATTATTATTATATTATTATTATTATATTATTATTATTAACCTTTATTTATGAAGCGCTGTAAATTTACAAAGCGCTGTACAAGCAATCTTTTTAGTTAGACGGTTCCCTGCCCTCAGGCTTACAATCTAAAAAGACATGACACAGAAGGAGAAGGAGTGGTGGAGGTCCAGCAGTTCTCTCCCTCCGAGGCCTGGACCAAGGCAGATGGGACTGGAGGGAGGGCTTGGCTTCAAAATGGAAGGTAATCTTCATCCAGGGAAAATACAACCCTCAAGTAGGAAAATACATATACAATACATAGCAATACAGGAAATGGTTTGATAAACAGGCACTAAAAGAACATCAGATGGTAAGCGACAATTATGCAATGCCTGGGAAGGCTTCTCTGAACAGGATGGTTTTCAACTCCGTTTTGAAGCTAGTTAAAGAAGTGATGGCTCTTGCTGTGTGGGGGAAGAGGTGTCCAGGAGTGAGGGCAGCAAGTGAAAAGGGGCGAATCCGGGATGGGGCAGAGGAAATCCGGGGCTGAGACAGAGCCCTTGACTACCAGAACGGAGGGCCCTGGTGGGAAGGTGAGGAGAAAGAAGGTCTGATAAGTAAGGAGGGGCTAGTCCATGGAGGGCTTAAATGTCGACAGCAGGAGCTTATACTGAATGCGGAAGGGAGAGGGAGCCAGTGAAGGGATGCCAACACAGGAGAGATGTGGTCAGAGCGGTGGGTGGAAGTGATAATGCATGCAGCTGAATGCTGGACAGAGATTAAAGGACGGAGGTGAGAAAGAGGAAGCCCAGCCGGAGGACATTACAGTAATTAAGTCGGAGATCACTAGGCATGGACCAGGATCTTGGTAGTAGAGGCGGAGAGATATGGTCGGATTTTGGCATATTGTACAAAAAGAATCTACAAGCCTTGGCTGTGGTCTGGATCTGAGGGATACAGACAGAGAAGAGTCAAAGATAAAACCAAGACTGCGGGCTTGCTGGACTGGTGAATAGAAATGTTGTCCACAGAGACAGAAAAAGATGTTGAAGGGTGGGCTTAGGGGGGAAGACAAGAAGCTCCGTCTTGGACATGTTGAGCTTCAAACGCCGATGGCGCACCATGCGAGACAGCTGTGAGGCAGGACGAGACTTGCTGTTGAAGCATTGGAGAAAGGTCAGGGGCGGAAAGATACAGCTGGGGTCATCGGCATAGAGATGGTAGGAAAAACCAAAAGAGCTAATGAGTTTTCCTAAGGAAGTGTGAAGAAGAAACAGAAGGGGACCCAGAACAGGCCCTGGGGAACTCCAATAGATAAGGGAACAGGAGAAGAAGTCTGACCCCCTGCAACACTGCAAAAGATCTGCCAGACAAGTAAGATCTAAACCAGTCGAGAACAGTCTGAGAACCCAAGGTCAGAGATATGTCAATTAGGAGACAGTGATTAACAGTGTCAAAGGCTGCAGACAAATCGAGAAGGATGAGAACAGAGTAGAGGCCATTAGCCTTGGTCTGTAAAAGGTCATTCGAGATCTTAGTGAGAGCTGTCTCTGTGGAATGCCTGGGCGGAAAACCAGATGAAAGGGATCAAGGATGGAGTTGGTTTCAAGAAACTCAAGACAGCGCGAATAAACAACCTGTTCCAAAACCTTAGAAAGAAAGGGGAGAAGAGAAATCGGACGATAGCTAGACAAAGAGGAGGGGTCAAGAGAAGTTTTTTCAGAATTGGGGAAATGAGAGCATGTTTGAAGTCCGATGGAAGGAGCCTGTAAGAGAGAGAGATTGAAGATATGGAGAAGTGAGGACAGAAGGAGGGAGCTATAGAGATTAGAAGAGGAGTAGGAATTGGATCAAGAGGACAGGTTGCAGGTTTGGAAGAGTCAGAAGTGTAGAGAGTTCATTCAAAGTGGCAGGAGGAACACAGAAAATTTTTTAGGCGAGGGCGATAGAAGATTAAGAGCAGAAGAAGAATCAGGAGGGACTATTCTCAGAGCGAAAGTGGTAATCTTAGAGATGAAATAATTAGCAAAGTCATTGAGAGAATGATGAAGAGACAGGAGGAGAGGGAGGTTTAAGCAACGAGTTGAAGATGGAGAACACACGCTGCGGGCTCCTCTCATTGGCGGAGATCAATGATTTGTAATAATTTTGTTTTGCTATAGAGAGGGCGCGTGAGAAGGAAGAAAGAACAAATTTGAAATGGATAAATCAGCCCACTCTTTGGACTTTCTCCAAAGACGTTCGGCCGCTCTAGGCAGGACCGGAGAAAATTAATGTTGGGGGTAAGCCAGGGCTGAGGTCTAGTCTTGGAGGAAGAAGTGCGTACAGAGACAGGGGCAAAATGGTCAAGAGTTGAGGAAAGAGTGGAGTTAAATAAAGACATTGCGAATCAGCAGAGTCCCCGAGATTTAGGGAAGAGAGAGATGAATCCAGGGTCAGACCAAGATGGTTAGAGTCAACAGATTGAAGATCACGAAAATGGCGTTGAATAGTATGGCGAGGAGGAGGAGTATAAGTAAGAGCAAGGAGATAGAAGATTATCACATGACATCACATGATGTCACAATTATCAGGCGATTATCCATGAATAAAGAGGCATTAGCGCTGCTTTTATTCTTTAAAAGTGGCACTAGAATTCCCTCTTTATTTATGGGATAATTGCGATGTTGTGTGATATTCTTCACGTTATTGTGTAATATAATGGGAGCATACCACTATGCTCCTGTCTTTTTTGCCAGTCTGATAAAGTCCATAAAGTCGGAAGAGACCAGAAGGGCCATATAGGACCCTCTGCCATATAGGAACACACAAAGCATCCTAACAGATGGCCATCCAGCCACTGTTTAAAACATCCAAAGAAGGAGACCCACCACTCCTAGGGAGTGTGTTCAAAAGTCAAACAGTTCTTACTGTCAGGAAGTTCGTCCTAATGATGAGATGGAATGTCTTTTCCTGTAGTTGTGAATCCATTGCTCCAGGTCCTATCTCTGGAGCAGCAGAAAAAAAGCTTGCTCCATTCTCAATATAACAGCCCTTCAAATAGTTAAACAGAGCTATCATATCACCTCTTACCCTTCTATTCTCCAGACTAAAGATACCCAGCTCCCTAGGTTGCGCCTCATAGGGCATATTTTCCAGACCCTTAACCATTTTGGTTGCCCTCCTTTGGACATCTCCAGTTGTTCAACATTCTTTTGAATTGTGGTGTCCAGAACTCGACACGTATTCTATGAGGCTTACCAAAGCAGAATACAGTGGTACTATTACTTCTCCAGTCTAGACACTATACGTCTGTTGATGCAGCCTAGAATCACATAGGCCCTTTTAGCTGCCGCATCACACTGTTGATGCATGTTCAAGTTGTGGTCTGTTAGAACTTCTAGATCCCTTTCACATTAGTCTGTTAAGCCAGGTGCCCATATCTATGCATTTCATGGTACTACCTAAGTGCAGTACCAGACATTTCTCTCTCTTCAATTCATTTTGTTAGTTTTGGCCCAGGTTTCTAACTTTAAGGTCATTTTTATTTTGATCTTCTCCTCTGGGGTATTAGCTATTTCTCCTATTGTGCTGTCATCTGCAAATTTGATAGGTAAGCCCTCTATCCCTTCAAGTCATTGATAAAGATGTTGAATAGCACTGGGCCCAGGACAGAATCCTGTGGCACCCCACTGGTCTCTTCTCTCGGATAAAGGAGCGCCATTGGTGAGCATTTTTGGGTTCATCCGGTCAATCAATTACAATCCACCTAACAGTTGCTCTGTGTGCCCACATTTTACTACCTTGTTTGCAAGAATAGTGGGTATCCTTGTCGGAGGCCGTACTGAAATCAAGATGTGCTATATCCACAACATTTCCTTCATTTACCAATCTGGTCATTTGATCAAAAAAACAGATTGACTTGTTTCTTAGAAGTCATGTTGACTTTTTGTGATTATAGGAATCACAAAATATTCACAGACCCTGTGTTTAATTATCTGCTCTAGAAAACAGAGAATCAGGACAACACATATGAAAAAAAAGAGCTGTTTCCAAGGTCTCCATATAAACAAAGACTAGGGAGAAAAGGGAAGGCTGAAGTTTTGTGACTAATGGCTCTAGCTTCTAACCACAATGAATAGTTTCCTCTTGGTTCCCAATCCCTAAATTAAATTAATCTAGGATCCAGGCCTATGACTTGTAAATGGTGTAATACAAAGTTGTGTTCTTTTTCATGGCATGAGAATGCCTTTAAAAAAAGCATTTTAAAAGTACATTTGTTCAAACAGAAAAGCAAAAACTCTCAAGATGAATGGAAAATGTATTTTTCAATTGAGCTATGTTTTACAATACATTCTTGTTTGCAAACAGCCCAATTCCAAGGTGATTTTTGTTCTTGTTTCATTTATTATTCAACAAGAGCAGGAGGGGATAGGTAGAAAGATTAATTTTGTTGTGTTTTAAACTCTGGCTATGATAAAGGGGGGAAAGTGGAAACTGAAAAGAGGCCAAGATTTCTGGAAGTGCATAATGCAGACTGCTGAAAATAAAAACTGAGTAGCCAGTCATAGGACTTCCCAATATAAAGATAATGGTTACTCAATAATGGCAATTTGAAGCCTTTGCACTAATGAAATTGATAATTTATCTAACAATAGATAAAATAGTGGTTTGAATCCTTGCTCACTTGTAGAAACCTACTGGGTGACCTTGGGAAAGTCATAACTTCATAGTAAGGCATAGGCAACCCTCCGCTGAACAAATCTTGCCAAGAACCCCCTGTGATAGGTTTGCCTTAGGGTCTCCATAAGTTGGAAATGACTTGAAGGCACCCAACAGAAAAAAATAGCATCCTGTGATATTTAACCACTTGTGTGACAACTTTGGTTTTAGAATCGAGACAGTCTTAGTCAACAGACATAGAGACAGAGAGAAGTATGTGTGAGACATAATCTGATACAGTGAAGCTAGACAGGGACAACTATAACAGAGTTAAAACCACATCATGATCCCAAATATTGCTAGATTAAAAGACATTATTAAAAGGGAACTGTGTTAAGCTTTCCTAAAGGGAGAAAACATAGGCACAGGGGTACGTTATGCAACAAGGCAGAGTTTGTCCAAGACATTTTTCTGCCTAAAACAGAGCAACATGTGACCATGATCACCACCTAAGCAAATACTTCCTGTTCCATTGCCCAAATTAAACTGCACAGCATCCAGAACAGGACAGTGTAATTTGGCCAAAGTGAGGCAGAGAAACCCAGAAGCATCCCTCCTTATCACTGGCAGTATATCCTTATCATAAGGATTGTGCTCTGTGCTTTAAACTGAATTCTAATTAGTATCATATTAAGCAAGATGTCCACTGAGATATTAAGAGATGGAAGGTTTATATTGGATCTTGATATAACAGAATGTAATTCCTCCCCTCAACCTTCTCAGGAGTAAGTACATGGGTTAGTGGGATTTATTCCTGAGCAGAGGAATGAAGCATTTTGATCTATCTTTGATATTATTCCCAGTCTCTTTCATCCACCTTTCTTGTAAAACTAGTCCCTTCTAGCCCATTACATCTCATTTTGTGTGTCTTTCCATGAGAATTAACTAGCTCTTTCATCAGTTGTCTATTTGAGAGCTGTAAAAAGCTTCATTTAGCTTTCTACATTGGGGGTTCAAGTTTACAATTCAGGCCACAGATTTCAGAAGTAAACTGCCAAATTATGGCACATGTCACTTTTGCTGCAGCAGATGGCACTGTTAATGCCTAGATTAGGGAAAGAATCCACCACCAAAATGCTGTCTTTTCTACAGTGTTGAAATCACTGGTGTTAAATTAGCACAAAGTGTTTGCTGGTGTTTAGGTCAGTTCACACAGAGCCTAATTTAGTACTTGTCTGCTCAGGAATTCATTGCATATCTAAAGCAATGGGGTTTTTAGTCAGAATAGTAAAAGATGTTAGAAAGCCTGGTAGATAAGACGATGCACCTTAAGTTATATGTGTACAAACAACATCTTTCATAGGTAATCTGATAATTTAAACATAGTTAGCTTGCAAAGAAATGAACTTTAGTAATTGTTAACAGAAATTCTGTCTTTTGCACCTTCTCAAAAATGTTGCAATGTGTGGGGTCATATAAAATCAGCCAAAAACAGGGACAGGTTTAGGAATGCTTCTGTAGGCTTACACACACCCAGCTCTATATTGGTTGCTGCCATTATGTGCACATGTGAAATAATGGAGTCCTTTTGCTTCACATATGAAACAATCCAGTTCTTTAGATATTCACATAATGCTCAACAAAAACTATTTACAGTGCCCTTGGATGACTCCCCCCACTAGATGACTGCCCCTGTTTTTTAACTGTACCATGTGGCTTTCTGGGAATGTGTAGCTATCTGTCAGTTGCATGAAAAACCAATAAATTCAAGCATCTTCATGTTTATGTCCTTGAACGATATTGACTAGCAGCATGTGTGTTTCACTTTCAGGTAATGGGCCTCACCATGATCGATGTAGTGTTTATAACCCAAGCAACTTGGTTGATGGAGTTTACTGCCTCCCAATAGGGCACTGGATTGAAGTTTCTGGGCACACTGATGAGATGAAGCATACAACTGATTTTTATTTTAATATTGCTGGACATCAAGCTATTCACTACTCCAGGTAACCACCAAAAAACCCCCAAACCCCACCAAAGCTACAGAGAAGTGTTAGGCATTACAGAAAACAGAATAGGAATCTGGGGACTTAAATGGCAATTTGTCACATGTTTACTCAGAAATAAGTTACACTGTGTTGCAAAATTATTTGCACCCTAATACCAATACTTACAATCCTTGAAATATACAGTCATTGCAAATGTAGGCAAATGCAAATTGTTATGTAATCTGAGAGCCAGTGTAGTTTAGTCATTACTAATGCCAGGGGGTTCAATCTTTCTGAGCCAAGGACCTCACTGAGTAACTATGGGCCACAATAGCCTGGCCTTCCTCACAAGGATCCTGCACAGATAAAATGGGGAAGACGAAATCTGTATATACTGCTATGAAATCATTGCAGGAAAGGTAGGATGTTAATGAAACAACTAAATTTGGTTTTCCTCATGATCATATATAAATATCAGAATTTTAGAAATGTATAGTATAGTATGTGTTTCAGTCACATTTTCAAAGGTTTTGCCTGGAACTGTGAGAGTTAAGAACTTTCATTTTGTCTAAAGAACATAGTTTAATAATTCACACACCTTTGTGAAGTCAAAGTTTTGATTTCCCTGGACAACCAGAAGACCATTTTGCATGCCTAATACATTTAGATAAATGCCCTGTTTTACTGATACAATTGGAAACATCATTGATTGGTATCAGTCAGAAGTAAACACTGCCAGTTTGTTCTTACATAATTTTAGAATGAAGTGGGATGCTTAGTTTCAACACCAACTGCTCTCCATTTCATTTGAAGTATCCAGAGATTGTCTTTTCTGTCCTCCAGAACTAAAATAGTTATTGTCTAGTTAACAAGATTTTCAATAGCCATTTGCAGCATTTTCAGATAGGTAGCTGATCTCCACTTTCAACACATCAGTAATATCCAATGCCAGGTGTTGAACAATGAGAAAATAAATGTGGAAAACAAAAGAGATGAGATAAGGAATTCATTGTCTGGCAGAGATGAACTAAGACAGAAGCTGGCAACAGAGACAGAAGCCAGTGGCAGGGTCAAAAAGCTGGGCAGCAGGAAGTATAAGACTGGAAGGTGAGTGCAGTGCCAATTGTCTGACACTTGGAGATAAGCTAAATTTGGTTCTTGTAAACAGAGCCAGATTGCTGTCAAACTGCAGGTGCAGCTTACGTCTCCCTGATATTTATGTGACTGAAATTAGCCAACGTGGAACAAACTGAATGAAGTTTATGGGAGAACCCAATGCCAAGGTTTATTCTTTAAGTGTTCTCTCTTTGTAAAATTGCAAATGACTCCCACAGAAATTACATAGCACAGGGGAAGGAATTCTAATCTGTTTTCCCCAGAATATCCACTTTATGTTTAATTATTTGTAAACAAAAAGATGCCTATAAAACAGGTTCTATAGAATATTGTTTTTCACCTTAGAGTGCATGTGTAATTGTAAATTACAGAAGGAAGCAGAGAAGATCCGATGGCACCTTCATTGGAATTTGTTTGGAAAGTAGCAGCCTTGAATAGGCTGAAAATTCAAACTGGGATATAATACAGTGCAGGGCTATAGCTGGGAGGAGAGGGGGCAAAATGAGGGTATTGCCCCTCCAAATGAGATTCTGCCCCCTCCATGAAATTTTTCTTTATCCCCAAATTTCTAGCGTTGCAGAGAGTGAGACAAGGAAAACTGCTCATATTTAGAACTCATATATGCTGTGCTTGTATTCCCTTGGTAACTTTGCCTGCCCCTTTTCTTTGGGTGCCTAAATTGTATTTCTAAGTGATCCGTTGAAGTTTGACATTACTGCAATGTTAGAAATTTGAGACTGAAAGAAAGTTCCTTATGAAAGAAGAATTTTTGGGGGGAGTCGTAATAACCCACTTTTGCTCTCCGTGTTGCTACACCCCTGCAGTGTAACTCCATGCTCATTTCCCCTCTCAGTGTTCATTCCTGTCAGCTTGAAGAGGGAGCCAGACAAAGCTTTAGGTTTCAGAAATCTATGAAAACAATGAAAATAAAGGTTGAGAAGAAGGAAAAACTGCTAATTCTAATAGTTCATAAATTATACTGATTAGATAAATGTTAATGTAGCAAAATGGATATTAGGTGATTCCCTTTTTTCTAAGCTCTTTTTCTGAAAGTGAATGCCTTCTGTGTTTCTTTGACACTGGAAGTGATTAAGTTCACAATACATAACAACTTTCTTTGCTGTAGAGTATGCCTGCGCCATACGCAGACACAATATACGCAGCTTTCAGCATATACTGAAAGCCGTGCCGGAAGAAGCCTCAGTGCATCCCAAAAGGGGTAATGGCATGTGCTGTGGGCACAAACCCCGTTATTTTTAATGGGGCTCAAGCATACGCGGAACTCCCCTTATGCAGAGAGGTTTGGAATGGATCACCCCCATTAGGGAAGGGCCCACTGTACTATAATCTTGATTCTTTCTTCTGTTTTCAATGTTAACCTTTTACCTGCTTCTCTAAAAATTACAAAAACTAAAAATATTAAATTTGTTAAAGTTCATAAGGTTCCACTTTTACCAAAATTTAAAAATATTTTAAAGTAAAAACAATTGTTGTCTAATTAAATTATGTTTAGAATTTGATATATCAAAGTGGGATAAGACTAAGTTATATAAGTTGAGAAAATTATGCCCAAAAATTTACCCTAAAATCCTGGGTTGACATATATGGGTCAATACAGTAATAGTGCTTAGAAAGGTCCTGAAAGATGCATCGCCCCATGTGCCTTGGCAGATTTCAGAAAGAGAGTAAGGAGGGAGTAAGTGTGTCTGTGTGTGAAAGAGGTGATTCCCTTCCAAATCCGATGTTAAAGCCTTCTCTCCCCGCCAAACCCTACATTAAATCCACTTCTTTCCTTTCCTCATCCAATGTTAAAGCCTTCTTCCATACCAAACCCCACATTTAAATCCACTTTTTTCCAATGTGAAGTCAAAGGCTTTCATAGCAGGAATCCATGGTTTTTTGTGAGTTTTTCGGACTATGTGACCATGTTCTAGAAGATTTTCTTCTTGATGTTTTGCCAGCATTTGTGGCTGGCATCTTTAAAACATGGCCACATAGCCCGAAAAAAACCACTTCTTTCCCTTCCCCATCCGATGTTAAAGCCTCTTCCAGCAGCAGGGAAGTGGTGTTAGGTGGTTGGGAGAGGTCTGGAGAAAGAGAAGGAGGGACAGGAGTGGCATTTCCCCCTTTAGATCCCCCTAAGTCTTACCCTCGACTTATCCACAGGTCATATAAAAATCCATGATTTTGACCCTAAAACTTTCCCTCGACTTGTACATGAGGTTGACTGGTACACAAGTATATATGGTAATTCATTTTATATTCCTAAAATAAGAAATCAACTTTAAAACTATTACATTGTTTTAATTTTTGCCAACATTTCTGTCTCTTCCACTCCTTGCCCCCCCCCCCAATGCCAGAGAAAATGTTAATTTCCCATGGCTTCAAAATTACAGTACCACAAATTTTATATTTGTAAGTATGGTACTGCAATGCTTAAAGTATAACATTTGAAAAGAAACACTAAGCTTAGCTGGAAATGCTACCTTGAAGTTGTATATAGTTTCCAATATTGGTTTATCATTGCCCTGAGGAAAAATCTCATGCTCAAAATATCTCTTTGTAAATTAGATGAACATTTTTATAGTAATAAATGTTTGTGGTATTTTTTTCTTTAACTTTTAACTTGGATTTTTGGTCATAGACTTCTTATTTAGAGGCTATTAACACTCCTGAGTGCCATTAATAACATACAGTCAACACTGAATTATGTAACTGGAACACCTCTCAGAAGAAAAAACACTTTTGTCTGTTTTTCCCTATACTGAACCAAGAAAGAAAGAAATCCATTCAACAATTTATAGAAAAATAACCTGTGTGCTAAGTGTCACCCTGGAGTGATTTTTATTGCTAAATTATAAAAAGAACTATGGTGGGGAAAGTGATGACTTTTAACTGGAATTCAGTGAGCTGTGCCATTTGAGTAGAAAGCTAAAATGATGCCCTGTGGTTAAATAATTAATTAAGAACAGAGCTATGACGTCTTTTGGGATTTTTACCTTTGGAACTAAATTATGAACTCCATTTTCCTTTCTCTTATTCTAACTGCATCAGTAATGAGGCTAAAAAATAATAATCCACAGAGTAAGTGTTACCGATTGTATTGCAAGGTTTAAAAATATATAGAGATATATAGGGTTTCAGTTAAAATAGGAACAGTATTTATTTTCATGTATGCTAATATGTTTTCCTGCCCTTTTTGAAGCTATTGGAAATGTTACCATTGAGATTTACCAAAGAGATTCCACCTAAACATTAGGAAGAACTTTCTGTGACAGTAAGATCTGTTTGACAGTGGAATATCCTGCCTCGTAGTGCAGTGGAGTCTCCTCCTTTGGAGGCTGGATGGCTATCTGTCAGGGGTGCTTTATATATTCCTGCATGACGGGGGCTGGCCTTGATGGACCCTGTGCTCTCTTCCAGTTCTGTGATTGTATGATTCTATGATTTAAGAGTGAACGACATTGGAATTCAAATGGCTCAGAAAAGTTAAACGTATTTAGCATACCAATTACTATTGAAATATCCCAGATAGATATGTGGCTAACAATAACAGCTCAAAGTAATGTCAAGAAGAGTTGCCTCAGAATTACTCATAGTGGGACTCGACAGACCGCCCCAAAAGGGCAGGCTGGAGGCGCCCATTTTTGCTCCTGAGGGATGCTGCAGCAGCCAAACCACACGGTCTCCCTCCACACCAAAAAGAACCCGCTAAAAACAGGTTCTTACGTGGCAGATGCCATGAGTGCGCCATTGGTGCACTGTCGCACATCGATGATGTAAGCGTGGCAGCGCGCCATGCGGGCGCTGTACTTGCATCATGATGGCAGCCCCCTGTGGATGGGAGGCTGCCACAATGGCAGCACCGTTACATACTAGGGTTTGCGAGTGTGTGGTTGCTCCACTCTCCCGAACCCTAGTTTTGGCTCCAGGGCTCCACAAAGTGCCTATTTGTACCGGGCCAGTTTTACCATGAAATTTACCCTCTCAATACTTACTTTAAAATCCTGCTGAGTTTAATGGGACTTTCTCACAATTATGAAGAAAAAATTGTGTGTGTATGTGCGTGCACATGCATACATTCAGGAAGAGTCTGATATCATGCAGTGGGATGGCAGAGCACTGAAGACTAGGGATGTCTGTGAACAACTGGCTCTGCAGATAGTGCCACCAGAAATGATTTGACCTTTTGGACCATGGTCTATGGTTTCATGAAGAAGGACTTCAGGCAAGGGATGGGTTGCAACTCACAAAAGTTGGAAGGAGCATTTTTGCTAGCAGTCTCACAAATCTGATCAGGCATGGGAAATAAACTAGAGGAACTTGAACTCAACATAGCAAAGCAGATATGATGTAATAAGTATCAATGAAACCTGGAGAAATAACTCTCATGATTGGAATGTAGTAATACCTATTTCAAATAAATAGTCCAAACAGGAAATGAGTAGTAGTAGCATTATATATCAAGGATGTTTAAACCTGTGATGAGATCAGTTATTTAAATCCTGGAAGCCAGATTTGAGACCATCTTGGTAAAAATTAAGAGAAACAGAAACAACAGGGACGTCCCTATGGTGGTCTGCTACAGACCTCAAGCTAGACTGAGGTCTTGGATGATACCTTCCTGGCACAGATAACCATACATTCAGAAAAGAGGGATGTAATATTAATGAGAGATTTAAACTGTCCTAATACTTGTTGGAAGTCAACCACTGCTAAGAATATAAGTTCTAACAAATTATTCACTTACCTTGCTGACAGTTTCGTTGCCCAGAAGGTGGAAGAAGCAACAAGGGGATCAGCTTTTTGGATCTGATCCTAATCAATTGGGATAACCTAGATCCAAAACACACTGCTCAGATAATCCAGTTTGAGACTGCTTTAATTGCCCTGACTCAGCGCTAGAGAACCCTAGGAACTGGTAGTTTATTGTGGCACCAGAGTTCTCTGACAAAGAAGGCTAAATGTCTCACAAAACTACAGTTCCCAGAATTCCTGAGCATTGAGTCAGGGCAGTTAAAGCAGTGTCAAACTAGTTTATTTCTGCAGTCTGTTTGGAACCCTAGTTAATGAGATGGAAATGGCAGGATCCTTAGGTGGGAGTGACCATGCTCTCCTGGAGTTTGTTAAACAGCAGAAGGCAGAAGCCAAGCTTCCCCTCCCTGAACAAGAATATATGAATGCGACTGCTAACTGTCTTTCTCTCTGTCCACCTAATTCCCTCCCCCAGGTTTTAGCTAATCCATCTTAATGTTTTTATACTGTTTATTGATATTGTTTGTTTTAGCACTGGGATGGGGGGTGGGGGTGGGAAGAGATTAGTCTGAATAAATCAATTATTATTATTATTATTATTATTATTATTATTATTATTATTATTATGAGATATGTATTCCAGACATCAAAAATGCTGATTTCAAATAAACTTAGAGAAATACTGGGGGTGATTTCCATGGTCAGGAATACTAAAACAGAAAGGAGTTAGTGATGGATGGGGGTTTCTTAAAAGTAAGATATTGAAGGCACAATTTTCAAACAGTTCCAATGAGGCGGAGAAATGGGAGGTTTCTAAAGAAACCAGGATAGATGTTTAAAGAACTTTCAACTGAGATAAGATTTAAAGGGGACAAGTACAAGAATTGTAAAAGGGGGCATCACCAAAAAGGAATTCAAATTAATAGTCAGCATATATAGGAAAAAAGTCAGAAAAGCAAAAACACAGAAAGAGTTCTAGAGGTCTTAGTAGACCATAAGCTAAACCTGATTCAACAATGTGATGTGACATCTTAAAAATCCAATGTGATTCTAAGCTTCATCAATAGTATAGTGGCAAGAACAAGAGAAGTAATAGAACCAATCTGTTTCACTTTGCTCAGACCTCACCTGGAATACTGTGTCAAGTTCATAGAATCATAGAGTTGGAAGAGACCGCAAGGGCCATCCAGTCCAACCCCCTGCCATACAGGAAATCTAAATCAAAGCATCCCCGACAGATGGCCATCCAGCCTCTGTTTAAAAACCTCTAAGGAAGTAGATTCCATTACACTCTGAGGGAGTGTGTTCCACGGTCAAACAGCCCTTACTGTCAGGATGTTCCTCCTAATGTTGAGGTAGAATCTCTTTTCCTGTAGCTTGCATCCATTGTTCTGGGTCCTGTTCTCTGGAGCAGCAGAAAACAAGCTTGCTCCCTCCTCAATATGACATTCCTTCAAGTATTTAAACAGGGCTATCATATCACCTCTTAACCTTCTCTTCTCCAGGCTAAACATCCTCAGCTCCCTAAGTCGTTCCTCATAGGACATGGTTTCCAGACCCTTCACCATTTCGGTTGCCCTCCTTTGGACACACTCCAGCTTCTCAACATCCTTTTTAAATTGTGGTGCCCAGAACTGGACACAATATTCCAGGTGGGGCCTGACCAGAGCAGAATAGAGTGGGACTATTACGTCCCTTGATCTAGACGCTATACCTCTATTGATGCAGCCTAAAATCGCATTGGCTTTGTTAGCTGCCGCATCACACTGTTGACTCATGTTCAATTTGTGGTCTACTTGGACTCCCAGATCCCTTTCATACGTAGTCTCATTCAGCCAGGGTCACCCATCATTTCATTTTTCCGCTCTAAGTGCATTACCTTACATTTCTCTGTGTTCAAATTTATTTTGTTAGCTTTAGCCCAGCTTTCTAATCTATTAAGGTCATTCTGAAGTTTGATCCTGTCCTCAGGGGTATTAGCTACTCCTCCTAATTTGGTGCCATCTGAAAATTTGATAAGTATACCCCCAATTCTATCATCCAAGTCATTGATAAAGATGATGAATAGCACTGGGCCCAGGACAGAACCCTGTGGGACCCCACTGGTCACTTCTCTCCAGGATGAAAAGGAGTCTTTGTTGAGCACCCTTTGGGTTTGGCCAGTCAACCAGTTACAAATCCATGCAACAGTTATGTTGTCTAGCCCACATTTCACTAGCTTCTTTGCAAGAATGTCATGGGGAACCCTGTCAAAAGCCTTACTGAAATCAAGATATACTATATTCACAGCATTCCCTTCATCTAACAAGCTGGTAATTTTATCAAAAAAAGAGATTAGATTTGCCTGGCATGACTTGTTTCTCTGAAACCCATGTTGACTTTTTGTGATTATGTCATTGCTTTCTAGATGTTCACAGACTCTCTGTTTAATGATCTGCTCCAGAATCTTTCCTGGTATTGATGTCAGACTAACTGGATGATAATTGTTGAGATGGTCTTTTTTCCCCCTTTTTGAAGATGGGGACGACGTTTGCCCTCTTCCAGTCTGCTGGGATTTCTCCTGTTCTCCAGGAGCTCTCAAAGATTATTGCCAATGGCTCCGATATTACATTTGCCAGTTCTTTTGGATGTAGTTCGTCTGGTCCTGGAGATTTATATTCATTTAGATTAACAAGGTATTCCTCTACTATCTCTTTACTTATTCTGTGCGGAAATTCCCCTATTCTGTCCTCTGCTCCTTTATCCTCATGTTGAGCACCCTTTTCCTTTTCTGAGAAGACTGAGGCAAAGAAGGTGTTGAGTAATTCTGCCTTTTCTCTGTCCCCTGTTAGCATTTTGCCACCTTCTGCACACAGTGGCCCTACCGTTTCCTTCTTCTTCCTTTTGCTGCAGACATATCCAAAAAAAGCCCTTTTTGTTGTTCTTAACCTCTCTAGCAAGCCTGTGTTCATTCTGCGCTTTAGCTTTTCTGACTTTACCCCTACACATGCTAGCTATTTGTTTGAATTCCTCTTTGGTGATTTCCCCGTTTTTCCATGTCTTCTTCATGTTTCGTTTCAAACTTAGCTCAGTTGAAAGTTCCTTAGTCATCCATCCTGGTTTCTTGAGACATCTCCATTTTGTCTTCCTAATTGGAACTGTTTGAAATTGTGCCTTCAGTATCTACCTTTTGAGAAACTCCCATTCATCTTGAACTCCCTTCTCTTTTAGTATTCCTGACCATGGTATCGCCCCCAGTATTTCTCTAAGGCCCCATACAGACAGGCCAAAATAAAGCTGCTTCGGGTCACTTTGGAGGTATGCTATTTCAATGATGCATGCGTACTAAGAGTCCGGAAGCTGCGCCAAAGCCACGATCCAGTTCTAAGAACTAGAGCGCAGCTTTGGCACAGCTTCTGGACTCTTACTATGCATGCATAATTGAAATAGCATACCTCCAAAGTGACCTGAAGCAGCTTTATTTTGGCCTGTCTGTATGGGGCCTAAGTTTACTAAAATCAGCTTTCCTAAAGTCTAGAATGCGTGTCTGACTATGCCTGGCTTCTCCTTTCCATTGTATAACAAACTCCAGTAGTACATGGTCACTTCCACCCAAGGATCCCACCCCTTGCACTCCATTAACTAGGTCATCCCTGTTGGTTAGGATCAGATCTGAAATAGCTGACCCTCTTGTTGCCTCTTCCACCTTTTGGACAATGAAATTGTCTTCCAGGCAAGTGAGGAATTTGCTAGACCCTGAGGATTTTGCTGAGTTTGACTTCCAGCAAATATCAGGATAGCTGAAGTCGCCCATCACTATTACATCTCTCCTTTCTGAGTGTGTGGTCATCTGTTCTAGAAAGGCATCATCCAATTCCTCCATCAGACTTGGGGGTCTGTAGTAGACTCCCACCATAACATCCTTGTTGTTTCCCTCCCCTTTAATTTTTATCCAGATGCTCTCCACCTGGCTTCCAGGATTGATGCCCTGGATCTCTTCACTGGTGTAAATGTCCCTGACATATAAGGCTATTCCTCCTCCTTTCCTGTTTGGCCTGTTTCTCTAGAAAAGGTTATACTATACCCCTCTATTTCTACATTTCAATCGTGAGACTCATCCCACCAGGTTTCAGTGAGGCCTATTGTATCATATTTGCTTTGTTGTACTAGGAGTTGGAGTTCATCTTGCTTGTTTCCCATGCTCTGTGCATTATTAGTGTAGAGACACTGAAGACCATGTGTCCCCTTGACTTGCTGCCTGTGCAAACATTTTTGCATCCAACTGTTGAGTCCTTGCACTGTTTGCCTTGTTCCCTCTATGACAGTTTGACTATTTTCTCCAGCCCTTTTGCCTTCCAAAATACTGTCTCCCTCCCCCACATAACTCAGTTTAAAGCCCTCCTGATCAAATTTTTGAGACTATTGGCTAAAACGTTTTTGCCAACTGGCATGAGATGCAACCCATCCCTTGCCAGAAGTCCCTCCTCATGGAACCTCAGACCATGATCCAAAAATCCAAACCGTTCTTGGTGGCACCATCTGCGGAGCCAGTTATATATGTTTATCCTGCAGAAGAGAAAGTTAAGAGGTGACATGATAGCCCTGTTTAAATATTTGTAAGGATGTCATATTGAATAAAGGGAAAGCTTGTCTTCTGCTGGTCTAGAGATTAGGACATGGAGTAATGGATTAAAACTACAGGAAAAGAGATTCTACCTAAACAAGAGATATACACCCAGGTTCAGAACAAGAAAACCAGGGATGTAGGCCTTGTTGCTCTCCAGATGTTGCTGACCTGCAGGCCTCTGATCTGGCATTGTTAGCTACACTGTGGAGGATGTAGTCCAAGTGCATCTGGAAGATTATAAGTCCCTTTTTCCTAAGTTAGACTGTAACATGCCCCAGTCCAATAAGAAAAAACAGATTAACACTCTCACTTTTTCATTTTCTTGATTAACCATATTCTCATCCTTAATAGAAGGTCTCCATTTTGGTTATGTTTCTTACAGCCTGATAGATCGGCAATAAACGCCAGCCTCGGGGCAGAGTGGGGGCATGGTGACCACACAACCATGCCCTTACGCTGCCGTCATGCCGTGCACAAACCTCATGGTGGGTGGCATCACTGTGCTCCTTTGGCACTGCATCTAGGAACACCAGAAGCAAAGGCGCCCTTTTCGCAGCACAAAAGCCAATCGGGGGCACGACATGTAGTTGCCACAGCCCCTGTCTGGCACTGAAAAGGGTGGCCTGTTCAGCCCCAGACTCTACAGCAAAAGCTCCTGGATACATTGCCATTGTCTTCAACTCTCCTATCTCCTATTTGTAAAGGATTTTTCCTTCTTTTTGCTGCTCCTTAATTAGTCCCCAGACCAATCTAATCCATAGCCTAACCAACAGACCTATGGTTTTGATCCAATATTTAGTCAGCAACATACCGTTTTGCTTGACCTGACAGAGTTGATCTGCTCAAAATCAGCTGCCATTGGCCTGTTACAGACTGCCAAAATAAAGCTGCTTCGGGTCTCTTTGGAGGTATGCTATTTAAATGATGCATGGGTCCTAAGAGTCCGGAGGTCGCGCCAAAGCCACACTCCATTCCTAAGCACTGGAATGCAGCTTTGGTGCAGCTTCTGGATTCTTAGGATGCATGCAGCATTTAAATAGCATATCTCCAAAGAGACCCGAAGCAGCTTTATTTTGGCAGTCTGTAACAGGCCAATAATTCATCTTTCTCACTGTCATTCTTGTTGCTTCTGCAGCATAGGATCTTAGAATGAAACAAATACGCTTCTGAATCTGCTTCATTTCCAAATTGTGCATGCTTCTGTTTCATTCTCATTAGTTTTCTGATATTTTCATGGCTGATTGCTCACTGAATGCACAAGGTATCCCCAGCAATACAAAACAAAAACTCTTCCTCCCCCCCCCCCCCCCCCTCCCTCTCCTCTCCCTCCCTCCCCTTTCCCTCAGCTTACTTCAGTTATGGCAAACTGTGTACAAAGT